>NC_067409.1:5852597-6180097 GCF_009764475.1 Pristis pectinata | reverse complement strand
AGGGCATCGGTTTAGGGTGAGAGGGGAGAGATTTAATAGGAACCGGGGGGGGGGGCAACTTTTCACCCAGAAGGTGGTCAGTATGTGGAATGAGCTGCAGATGAAGTAGCTGAGGCAGGTAAGATAAGATATCTTTATTAGTCACATGTACATCAAAACGCACAGTGAAATGCATCCTTTGTGTAGAGTGTTCTGGGGGCAGCCCACAAGTGTCGCCACACTTCCGGCCCCAACATAACATGCCCACAACCCGTACGTCTTTGGAATGTGGGACGTAACCAGGGCACCCAGAGGAAACCCATACAGACACATTGACAACATCAGGTACATTGACAACATTTAAAGGAACCTGGACAGGTACCTGGATAGGAAAGGTTTAGAGAGATATGGGCTAAGCGCGGGCATATGGGACCAGCTTAAATGGGACTCTTGGTCAGCATGGACCAGTTAGGCCGAAGAGCCTGTTCCCATACTGTATATGACTTCAATTTCTCAATTGGCAAACTAAGTCCTGTGTGGCATAGAAAGGGTTAAACATGTTAGGTGTCAAAACTACAGGCAGAGAAAAAACAGAGTAGTCCACAGTCAGAAACAGTGAGGTAGATCACACATAATGCACAGTGACAGAGTGGAATGGTCCCAAATTGTGATCTTAGCTTCTGATAAGGGTGAAGCAAGGTTGAAGATATTCCCAGAGCCACATGATATGCACGTGGGTAATCACATGGTTGTTATAAAACTCAGGAGTGCCTTCACCAAATATCTGCTATTGTTTGTCATCATGTCCCCTATTGATAAACTGCTGCGTATCATCGATGGCATTGTAGCGTGCATTTTATTTTTTTAGAAACTATACTGTTTTATGTCTCAACTAAAATCCGTGCAAGTATTTTTTTAAAATAAAGAAATAGTTCCTCTGACTGAGTTGGGAAATTTGTCAAAAAACTAGAAACAATTTAAAATTGGAGTTTTCTACTGTTGGGCTCTGGAGGAGTCTTGTGATACTAAATACTGGGTGAATCATGTGACCCTGAGCTGAAGGTTTCTTTTTAACATAGAACAGTACAGCATAATACAGGTCCTTCGGCCCACAATGTTGTGCCGACCATTAAACCTCACCTAAGACTATCTAACCCCTTCCTCCCACATATCCCTCTATTTTAAATTCCTCCATATGCCTACCTAGCAATCTCTTGAATTTGACCAATGTACCTGCCTCCACCACCACCCCAGGCAGCGCATTCCATGCCCCAACCACTCTCTGGGTAAAAAACCTTCCTCTGATATCTCCTTTGAACTTCCCACCCATTACTTTAAAGCCATGCCCTCTTGTATTGAGCATTGGTGCCCTGGGAAAGAGGCGCTGGCTGTCCACTCTAAGTGTGGATTTTGGTATTGTCTAATCTCTTACAATAGTAAATGTTTTTAGGATGTGTTTCTACTCTTTGGTTCCTTCCAACATAACTGACCCCTCTCCATAACAGGAGGCACTTTTTTGGCTGAACGCAGCCTTGCAATCATGTCACAGAGACAGCTAAAATCCTTGGCAAAATAATGATGTTAATCTGGATCAACGAACCCTGTTTGCCCAGATAAGCCAATCAGCTTTCTCTGCCTAAAAGTCACCAGTAACTTACAAAGCTCGAGTGACCAAACCATAAACTAGTAAAGCTACCGTCAATCATAAAAGCACAATTTACCACTCGATATCCTTCGGCAACACCCTACACCAGTATCCGCTGAAAAAAGCCTCATGCTGAAAGTAAGTTGGAACAAGCATTTGGTTAATTTTCAATTCATACAGCTATTTGCATGAAGCAATTGTTCTTATCTGCTGAATCGACAGAGACCCCGACTGTTCAGTTAGACACTTGTCTGTTTGCCATTCCAGAGCACAAAATCTAGTTTCAGGGAAGACCGGAGGGAGGGCAGCACCTGTGGAGGTGCCATCCTTTGAATGAGGTGTGTAACTGAGAAAGCCATCCTCCCTTTAAATTGAACATAAGAGATCCCATGGAGTCATCGAGTTATACAGCACGGAATCAGCCCAACTCTTCCATGCCGACCAAGATGCCCATCCAAGCTAGTCCCATTTACCTGCATTTGGCCAATATCCCTTTCAACCTTTCCTATATGATATGATACGATATCTTTTATTAGTCACATGTGCATCGAAACACACAGTGAAATGCATCTTTTGCATAGGGTGTTCTGGGGGCAGCCCGCAAGTGTCGCCACACTTCTGGCACCAACATAGCACGCCCACAACTTGCTAACCTGTACATCTTTGGAATGTGGGAGGAAACCGGAGCACCCAGAGGAAACCCACGCAGACACGGGGAGAACGTACAAACTCCTTACAGACAGTGACCGGAATTGAACCCGGGTCTCTGGCGCTGTAATAGTGTTACGCTAACCGCTACACTACCGTACCTATCCATGTACCCGTCCAAGTGTCTTTTAAATGTTGTTATTGTACTTGCATCAACCATTTGCTCTGACAGCTCGTTCCATATACCCACCACTCTCTGTGTGAAGAACTGGCCCCTCAACTCCCTTTTAAATCTTTCCCTTCTCACCTTAAACCCATGTCTTCTAGTTTTTGATTCCCCAATCCTGGGATGAAGACTGTGTGCATTCACCCTATCTATGTCCCCTCATGATTTTTATACACCAACATAAGGTCACCCTTCAGTTTCCTACGCTCCAAGGAATAAAGGACCTAGCCTGCCCAACCTCTCAGGCCCTCGAGCCCCGGCAACATTCTCGTAAATCTTCTTTGCACTCTTTCCAGCTGATCCCACGGCACCATTTTGAAGAAGAACAGGAGTATTGCCCTGCAGCTCTGTAAATATAAAGCCCTCAAACAACAACACTAATGATGTCCTGATAGAAATGTATAAAATTATGAGAGGCATAGATAGGGTAGATAGTCAGAATCTTTTTCCCAGGGTAGAAATGTCAAGGACATGCATTTAAGGTGGGGGGGGGGGAGTTTAAAGATGTGCCAGGCAAGTTTTTTTTTTATGCAGACAGTGGTGAGTGCCTGTAATAGGCTGCCAGGGGTGGTGGTGGAAGCAGATACAATAGTGGTGTTTAACAGGCTGTTAGACAGACCCATGAGCATGCTGGGAATGGAGGGAGATGGATCATGTGCAGGCAGAAGAGATTTAGTTTAATTCAGCATCGTGTTCGGCACAGACCTGGTGGGCCGTAGGGCCTGTTCCTGTGCTCGTACTGTTCTGTGTTCTCTGTTCTAATGTGAGTTCTGACGAAGGGTCCTGACCTGAAATATTAACTTGTTAATTCTCCACCAATGATGCCTGACCTGCTGAGCGTTTCCAACACCTTGGATTTTTCACCGAGGATGTATCAGACTGCCAATCACGGTCAGCGCAGACACGATGGACCACAGGGCCTCGTTCCTGTGCTGCACAGTTCTATGTACATCATCTGGTCATTACCACACTGCTCTTGTGACACTGCAAGGCTGCCACCCAGCCCTGCATTAAACAATGTTCAAGAAACACATAACTGGCTGTAGTTACTTTGGGATGAACTGAGGTTATTAAGTCCTTTTATTTTAGTACACTACTTTCCTTTACCTTCATCTTCAGACATAACGATTTGAACCACCATTCCCAAGGATAATATGATCATTTCCAGCCCAAAAGAGCTCAAATACATTTAACACTGCAACAGAAAGAAACATTGAAAACTAGTTTTATAGCATCTTTCATACCTTCAGAAACATCCCAAGGGGCTCTCACTGCCAATGACACTTGTATGTAAGCATATCAGCCAGTCACTCACTGGGTCTCACAACAGCTATGTGATAAATGTTCATCGGATTTTTAAGTTATCGCACAGAGGAGTAAATGTTAATCAAACATTCTCCTGCTCTACTTCAAGTAGTTCCAAACATCCCTTTACATTCACCTAAAAAGGCAGGTGACCCCTATAACTTGATATCCCATCCCAAAGACAGCAGTTCAATAACACATCATTGCTCATTCCTGCGTTTGGCTACATTCTCTGATTTCTGGAGTAGGTCTTGAACCCTCAACTTTATGAGCCAAGCTGCAATTTAAGCTGCCTTCAGCATCAGCAGCTATCGAGATATTAATTGCTGCATTGTCCCGAGTGTTAAGGCCAGAAATGTGACTGCTCTGTCAAGGATATGCTTTCATGCGTGAACTGAATGATGATATTGACATCTGTAGTTTGCAGTTTATTACTTACCATTACCCCGTGTTTGAAGGTGATGTCTGGATCATCAGAAACCTTGTTACTCGCAAAAGCCCCTCCGAAGTTTTGTACTATTTCTGGTAATGCACACTTAGAAAATTAATATCTTGCGCAGGAAACTGCCTGCCCGGTTCCACAAAAATGCTTTCATTTCATGGCTTTCCTTTGTAGGTGTGATTTTGTAATGTCTCTCTGTGGATTACGGTGTTCCCATCAGAAAAAAACCTTCCTCTGCTTCTTAATGTGTAAAACTCCCTCTAAGTGTGGTATCCGTACATCAGAAAAGTAACTGGATTCTGATATCTAATCAATTAAGCTTTACAAATAAGCATCAGTACATACCTGCTCTCTCTCCAATGACGCCATCTCACTAAATCTCAAAGCTGTCCTGGTCCACAATTCCAATTCAACATTCACTGCATTTGGTCCTTCAACAAAAGACTCCTTTGTTCCAGGCAGCAGAGATCACAAACGTCAACAACTCTGGAATTCAATATGCCTCCAGATTATTCTTCACTGTCACTTTCCTCAGATCCCATCTCTCTCCCCAGTTTCACTCCTTGCTGTGTCTTCACTATCCCTTATGATTTTCCCCTTCTCTGACTGCAGCCACTCCTCAGTCAAAGGCCCCAGTTTCTTCTGCCTGCACCCCAGTCAATGAACTCCAAGCCCAAGATGATGCTCTTCTTCCGCTACCCTCACCTCCACACCCATTTCTTTGGCCACAAACTTCATCCCAGACCTCTGGACCCTTTCTCCCATTTTCAGAATTACCCAAATCCTTCTGGACCCCTCCTTCTGACCTTACCCTCAATAGATCTATTCATCACTAACTATCTGTATCAGCTTTTCCACTGCACTTTCTCTCTAACCTGCCCTCTCTGACATGCTGCTCTCCTCTCCCTAAGCCCAACATTACCTTCAAAGTTGATGGACAAGGATGATGCTCTTGTCTCGAAAACTGGTTGCTACTTTGCATACAGCCAACTCCCTTACCCTCCTCATACCTCTTTCTGGACTTGACCTGACCAATGAACACTGGCAATCGTCTCCCAGACAGTCACTGACCTCATTTCTTCAGGAGCCTTTCCCTCTATGGCCTCCAACCCTGTGCTGGACCAACAACATGTCACCTCTTCTACCTCCTCCCCAGGATCCACAAGCAGGAGTGTCCCAGTAGACCCATTGTTTTTTGCCTGTTTCGGTACCACACCACCTATTTCTTCCTACCTTGACTATTCTTCCTCCCCTTATCCAGTCTCTTTCCATTTACATCCATGACACGTCTGATGCCCTCCACCACTGACAGTTATAACTTCCTGATCCCAGCTGGATCCAATCCCTTTATATCTCTATCCCCACACTAGAATGGTCTGAGTGCCTTACACTTCTTTTTGAACAGAGACCCAACCAGTTCCCCTCCACTAATCCTGTCCTTCACCTGGCTGAACTCATTCTCACCTTGAACAACATCTTACTTCCTTCAAATCAAAGTTGATATGGGGAACCCCACCCACCCCGTTCGTTCTCTCTTCTGCCTTCCATCGGGCAGAAGATACAAAAGCTTGGAAGCACACGCCACCTGGCTCAAGGACAGCTTCTATCCCGCTGTTATAAGACTCTGAACGGACCTCTTGTACAATAAAGATGAATTCTTGATCTGTCAATCTACCTCGTCATGGCCCTTGCACCTTATTGTCTTCCTGTGCCGCACTTTCTCTGTAACTGTAACACTATATTCTGCATTCTGTTATTACTTTTCCCTTTGCGCTAACTCGATGTCCCACACGGTTTGGAATGATCTGTATTGATGGCTTGTAAAACAAAGTTTTTCACTGTACCTCAGTACATGTGACAATAATAAAGCAACTACCAATTACCCACTTTGGATCTAAATTATGTCAGTCTCTTTGTGGGGATATCTAGAACTGTTCTAGTTTTAGCCCCACTCAGACCACTTCGGTCACCACTTCTTCTGGTACATGGATGACTTTATTATTGCGGTTTTTCTGCTCTGGTGTCGACCTCAGAAGGTTCACTACCAATGCCTGTCTCCATCTATCTCCCACTCTGGCTTTTCCACTTTTGGCTTTCAACACAGTTCTAATGAAGCCCAAAATAAGCTTGATAAACAGCATCACATCTTCTGATTAGGCACTGGAATCACAGTTATACAGCACGGAAACAGGCCCTTTGACTCAACTCATCTATGCCGACCAAGGTGCCTACTGAGCTAATCCCATTTGCCAACATTTGGCCCATATTCCTCTAAATCATTCCTATCTGTGTACCTGTCCAAATGTCCACATTAATCGTCAGCCTCTCATTTACATTAATCCTACATTAATTCAATTTTTTGTTCTTCCCACGTTCTCATTAACTTCCTCCCATATTTTAACCACTCACCTACACACTAGGGGCAACTTAGAGTGGCCAATTAACCCACCAACTTGCACATCTTTGGGATTTGAAAGGAAACCACAGCACCCCGAGGGAAACCCGTGTGGTCACAGGGAGAACGTGCAAACTCCACACAGACAGCAGACGAGGTCGGAATTTGAACCCGAGTCTCTATGACGCTGTGAGGCAGTGGCTCTACCAGCTGCGCCACTGTGCCACTAGAAAGTGCAGACACGAGGAAGCCCCTTACGCACTTTGTAGTAATATAAAATACAGGGTTGGCAGGTACTTTTCATTTGAGAATACTCAGTCCTTCTGGTGTGATGAGACAGTAGTAATCAATGCCAATACTACTTCACTTTCCCATTAGACATAAAACAAATGTGGTCTAAAGTACTGTAAACCCCAGCTACCGGTTTTTATTAAGATTAATGATGCAATATCAACATATGGTTTGTGTGAACCAAATAAATTTACCTTTTATAAATATCCTCAGGGTTAAGAGTATTTGTCAGTGCCGTCATTTCAAAAGACAATAGATGAACCTTTATAGCACAAAATCAAGCATTAACATATTTGTCAAAGTCTTGCAGTTAACGTGTTTTATGATATAATAGTTTACATTGGAATCATAGGATCTTACCTCACAGAAAGGGGACCATGCCAATTCTGTGAAAAAATCAACAAACAAACGGATCTGCTGGGTGAACTCAGCAGGTCAAGGAGCATCTGTAGGAGGAAAGAAATTGTCAGTGTTTTGCGTTGAGACCTTGTATCCTCTCTCCTCTCTTTGATAAAGTCCTCCAATTAGTCCCATCCCTTACTCTTTTTCCATTAGTTTTGCAGTTTTCTCCACTTCAAAATTTTTATCCAGTTCTCTTTCGAAGTTACTGTTGAATCTGCTCCTATTGACTGTTCAGGCAGTATATCTCAGGTCATGACACTTCACAGTAAATGGTAGGCCCTGGAGAGTGTCGTAGAACAGAGAGACAGAGGAGTACAGGTCTCTGAAAGTGGCGACAGAGGTGGACAGAGTGCTGAAGATGTCATTAGATACGTTTGCCTTCATCAGTCAGGTAACTGGGTACAGGAGTTGGGACGTCACATCCAAGTCATTGGTGAGACCACACTTGGAGCATTGTGCGCAGTTCTGGTCGCCCCACCTATAGGAAGCATGTCATTAAGCCGGAAAGGGTGAAGAACAGATTCGTGAGGATATTAAGGGGAGGCTGGATAAGCTGGGACCTATTTTCCGTGTAGTGCAGGAGGCTGACGGGTGAACTTATAGAGTTATGAGGGGGTGTAGATAAGGTGGACGGCCACAGTCTTTTTCCCACGGCAGGCGAGTCTAAAACTAGAGGGCATAGATTTAAGGTGAGAGGGGAAAGGTTTAAAGAGGACCTGAGGGGAAATTCTTTCACACGGAGGGTAGTGGGTATTTAGAACAAGCTGCCAGAGGAAGCTGTAGAGGCAGGTACATTTACAATGTTTAAGAGACATTTAGACAGGTACATAGACAGGAACATAGAGGGATATGGGCCAAATCCAGGCAAAGGAGATTAGCTCAGGTAGGCAACTTGGTCTGAAGGGCCTCCTTCTGTGTTATATGACTCTATGAGTGGCACGGTAGTGTAGCGGTTAGCATAAAGCTATTACAGCGCCAGCGACCTGGGTTCAATTCCTGCTGCTGTCTGTAAGGAGCTTGTACATTCTCCCCGTGTCTGCGTGGGTTTCCTCCGGGTGCTCCGGCTTCCTCCCACATTCCAAAGACGTACGGGTTAGGAAGTTGTGGGCATGCTATGTTGGCGCTGGAAAAGTGGCGACACTTGCGGGCTGCCCCCAGCACATTCTCAGTAACGCAAAAGGACGCATTTCACTGTGTGTTTCGATGTACATATGACCAGTAAATAAATATCTTATCATATGACTCTATGACACTGCATAAAGAAGGCGTTAATCTCACCTCAGACATTTATCCCCCAAATATTGCCAGTTTGTGGATTGATTCCCAATCCTCTGCCAGTGGAAATAGTTTCACTGTAACAAAAACAGAAAATGCTGAAAACACTCAGCAGGTCAGGCAGCATCTGTGGAGAGGGAAACAGAGAGGAGGGAAAGATGCGTCTGATGGTGGCTTTGAGTTTAAAGTGGTAGAAAAGGAATAACGTATCAGAAAAACAGGCGTGGAAGGTGGCATTTTTGGACTAACTGTGATGGAGATGAAGAAACTCAAGGAATGGCTTGAAGGCTTTGCAAGAAGTTAGTTTAGAAAAGTGAGATTGGACCTCAGTGAAATTTATAAAATCCTGACGGAAGTGGACAGACCAGATGCAGGGAGGATGTTGCCAGTGGTGGGGAAGTCCAGAACCAAGGGTTGTAGTCTCAAGATACGGGAGAGGCAATTATCAGAATCAGGTTTATTACTGGCTTATGTGACGTGAAATTTGTTGTTTTGCAGCAGCAGTGCAGTGCAAGAAATTACATAAATAAGTAAATAGTGTGAGTAAAGAAATAACGAGGTAGTGTTCATGGGTTCATGGGTTGTTCAGAAATCTGATGGCGGAGGAGAAGAAGCTGTTCCTGAAACATTGAGTGTGGGTCTTCAGGCTCCTGTACCTCCTCCCCGATGGTGGTAACAAGAAGAGGGCATGTCTCGGATGGTGAGGGTCCTTAGTGACAGATGCTGCCTTCTTGAGGCACCGCCTCTTAAAGATGCCCTCGATGGCGGGGAGGGTTGTGCCCGTGATGGAGCTGGCCAAGTCTACAACCCTCTTCAGCCTCTTTTGATCCTGCTCATTGGAGCCTCCGTACCAGGTGGTGATGCAACCAGTCAGAATGCTCTCCACCGTACATCTGTAGAAATTTATAAGAGTCCTTGGTGACATACCAAATCTCCTCAAACTCCTAACGAAGTAGAGCCGCTGTCATGCCTTCTTCATGATTGATTCAATGTGTTGGCTCAGGATAGATCCTCTGAGATGTTGACGCTCAGGAACTTGAAGCTGCTCACCCTTTCCACCACTGACCCCACAAAGATGACTGGTTTGTGTTCTCCCAACTTCCCCTTCCTGAACTACACTATCAATTCCTTGGTCTTGCTGACATTGAGTGAGAGGTTGCGAGGACTGAGGACTGAGATGAGGAGACACTTCTTCACCAAAGAGCGGTGAACTTGTGGAATTTTATTGCACAAAATGCAATAGTGGGAGTCTGTGGGGTTCCAGTGGACGCTAATGGAAACGAAGATGGAGAAGTTCAGTATGGGAAGGGAAGAGATTTAGATTAGATTAGATTAGATTAGATTAGATTAGATTAGATTAGATTAGATTAGATTAGATTAGATTAGATTAGATTAGTTTAGTTTATCGTCATATACACCAGGGTGCACTGAAATTCCTTGTTCACATCAAGCTCACAGAGTAAACAGTAAACAGGATAATAATAAACACACCATTAAATAAGATGAGCAGAAAACAGCAAATTGGTGCAAAGGCTGTAGCGCAATCTGAAGTAGTACAAAAAGAAATGCTAAAGTGACAATAACGGAATAACGGAGAGGTAGAATTAGAGTCTGAGAATATAGAAGCACCACCGGCAAGGGTTGCGAAAGAGACAATTAGTTCCGAAGTCTGATAGCAGTGGGGAAGAAGCTGTTCTTGAGTCTTGTCATCCAGGCTTTCGAGCTCCTGCATCTTCTCCCAGAAGGTAGGAGAGAGAAAAAGGAATGGCTCAGGGTGACAGGCATCCTTGATGATACTGTTAGCCTTCCTGAAACAACACACAGTGAAGATGGACTGGATGGAAGTGATGAGTCTGTGACGGACTGGGCAGTGTTTACCGCTCTCTGCAGGTTCCGTCAATCCAGAGCAGAGCAGTTGCCGTACCAGGCTGAGATACAACCCATCACGATACTTTCTGTAGAACATCTGTAGAAGTTCAACAGAATCGTTGTGGACAAGCTGAATCTTCTCGGGTGCCTGGGAAAGTAAATACGCTGATGTGCTTCCTTGATTACCAGATCAGTCTGAAGGGACCAGATGAGGTTGCCTACCTTCAGAGATAGACTATATATTCAGTGAGTTAGATATGGATAGAGAATTCAAGGGATACAGGGAGAAAGCAGAGACAGGATATTAATTTGCAAGAACAGCCACGATCTGGTGGGGCAGGGTCCGGGCCACAAATGTTCTTCCCATGCTCCTATTCTCTATATTTCATCCAAAATTCCACTGGTTCTAGAACAGTTCCCAGAGATTGGAATGTAACAAATGTAACCCCAGTATTTAAGACAGGAGGGAGGTAGCCTGACATTAGTAATACAAAGCATCCGAGATACCATATTGAGGAAGTGGTAACTGAACATTTGGAAAATAATAATAGCACTGGGCAGATTCAACATGGATTTATGAAAAGGAAATCACATTTAACAAATCTGAAGCTGTAAGCAGCAGAATAGACAATGGAGGGGATGGGTTGATGTGGTCTATTTGAACTTTCAGAAAGCCTTTGAAAAGATACCATAAAAGAGATTATGAAACCAAATGAGAGCACAGGGGATTGGGGGTAATATAGTGATGTAGGTTGAGGATCAGTTAACAAACTGAAAGCAGAGGAGAAGTAAAGGGACCATTTTTAGGAGAGTGGAACTTGTAGGTGCTGCAGGAATCGTCAACAAACAATCTGCTGGAGCAACTCAATGGGTCGAGCAGCATCTGTGGGGGCTATATCCCCTCTCCACTCTCAGTTCTGATGCAGGGTTTCAACCGGAAACATCAACATTTCCTTTCCCCCACAGATGTGGTTCGACCCACTGAGTTCCTCCAGCAGATTGTTTGTTGCTCCAGGTTCCAGTGTCTGCCGTCTCTTGTGTCTCCTGTCTAAATTAGAAAATTAAATTAAATTGGTTTATTATTGTCACATGTACCGAGGTACATTGCTTTGCATGCCATCCATACAGATCATTTCATCACATCACTACAATGGGGTAGTACAAGGGAAAAGCAATAACAGGATGCAGAATATAGTGTTACAGTTACAGAGAAACTTCAATGCAGGCAGACAATAAGGTGCAAGGCCACAAGGAGGTAGATTGTGAGGTCAGGAGTCCATCTTACCGTACAAGAGATCCGTTCAATAGTCTTATAACAGCGGGATGGAAGCTGTCCTTAAGCCTGGTGGTACGTGCTTTCAGGCTTTTGTATCTTCTGCCCGATGGGAGGGGGGAGAAGAGAGAATGTCTGGGGTGGGTGGGGTCTGATTATGTTGGCTGCTTTACTGAGAAGTGTAGATAGGATCTATTGGAGGGGAGGCTGGTGTCCGTGATGCGCTGGGCTGTGTCCACAACTCTCTGCAGTTTCTTGTGGTCCTGGGCAGAGCAGTTGCTGTACCAAGCCGTGATGCATCCGGATAAGATGCTTTCTATGGTGCATCGATAAATGTTGGTAAGAATCAATGGGGACATGCCGAATTTCTTTAGAGTCCTGAGGAAGTAGAGGCACTTGTGAGCTCTCTTGGCAATGGTTGGACCAGGACAGGCTATTGGTGATGTTCATTCCTAGGAACTAGAAGCTCTCAACCCTCTTGACCTTAGCACCGTTGATGTAAACAAGAGTGTGTGCACCGCCCCCCTTCCTGAAGTCAATGACCAGCTCTTCTGTTTTGCTGACATTGAGAGAAAGGTTGTTGTCAATGACACCAGACCACTAAGCTCTCTATCTCCTTCCTGTACTCCGACATCATAATTTGAGGTATGGCCCACTATGGTGGTATCATCTGCAGACTTGTAGATGGAGTTAGAGCAGAATCTGGCCACGAAGACACGAGTGTATAGGGAGTAGAGTAGAGGGCTGAGGACGCAGCCTTGTGGGGCACCAGTGTTGAGGATAGTTATGGCAGAGGTTTTGCTGCCTTTCCTCACTGATTGCGGTCTGTTGGTCAGAAAGTCAAGGATCCAGTTGCAAGGGATCTTTGCCTGCATGAATCGTCAGTGTAATATATCAGGTTTCCTGCTGAAGCAAAGCTGGGGGGCGGGGGGGGTGGGGGGGGCGGGACGTGTGAGATGTGAGGAGCATGCAGAGAGGCTTCAAGGGAGCAGACACAGGCTGAGTAAATGGGAGACGATGGTGGAAAAGCGATGTTTTTTTAAAAATAGCGTGCGATTGAAGTGTACACAAGTTAACATAGTAACCAGAGACAAGATGTCAAGTACCCCACCAGGCTCAGTGAGCGGAGCTCTTTCCGCCATGAAGCTGGCTGAAGAGATGTTCTGACTCAAAATGAAGGACGTGGGCATGGGAGTGGATATATGACCGACGAAGCATCAGGTTGGGTGATCAAATGTTGTCAGAAGGGAACAGATAACACCTGTTTGTCCAGTAGCTGCGTGAGAGCAGGGCCGATGGACTGGTGGTTTGTGAAGGAAATAAAAGTGTAAAACGAGTCTACAAATGGACCGGAGATGGTATGTGGAATGACAGGACCGGAAAGGAAGAGCAGGGAAGCATCTGGAAGATCGGTAGAAATCGGACAAAAGACGGATCGTCGATGACATTGGGAGCGACAGTTCTGGAAACCAATCATCACAGAGAGGAGATAAGATAAGATAAGATAAGATAAGATAAGATAAGATAAGATAAGATAAGATAAGATAAGATAAGATAAGATCTTTATTAGTCACATGTACATCGAAACACACAGTGAAATGCATCTTTTGTGTAGAGTGTTCTGGGGGCAGCCCGCAAGTGTCGCCACGCTTCCGGCGCCAACATAGCACGCCCACAACTTCCTAACCCGTACGTCTTTGGAATGTGGGAGGAAACCGGAGCACCCGGAGGAAACCCACGCAGACACGGGGAGAACGTACAAACTCCTTACAGACAGCAGCCGGAATGGAGCCCGGGTCGCTGGCACTGTAATAGCTAACCGCTACAGTACAGTGCCTGCCACACTACTGTGCCTGCCCATGGTAAACCCCAATTGTTGGGAGTTTCCCTCATCGTGAAACTGGCCAGTTCGCAGGTGTGCAGGTGTTGTGTGAAATTATTCTTTTCTGTCTTAAGGATCAAGGACTCTGGACTCGAGCTTTGTAGACCAAAACTAGTTTAATCACAAAGGCAAACGTGGGACAGAATGGATGGGAACAGACACACGCTCACTCACGCACAGGATACCACTAACACGAGAGGGGATCGCAACTGGGGTAAAATACACACACACACACACACACACACACACACACACACACACACACACACACACACACACTGATACAAACAAGCACACAATAACAATGTACAACTTCAGGATATAACACTTCAATGCCTGACCCACACTAACATTGGCCCTTAATGCTCCCTGACCCTGAGTGAAACGCTCCCTGACCATGTGGTGATGCACTCTTACCAATGATCTCTGCAGCGTTGTCTTACTACTCCTGGGGTTGTCAAAGAGGAAGGGCTAGGGGATGCAGCCCTTTTTATGGTGCTAGGAGGCTGGGTGGAGCCTCACTGTTGTGACTTAAATGAGCCAATGGTGTGAGAGTCAAAGACAAAGGTTCCTGCCACAGCCAATGGTCAGGCAGGTTCAGACACAAAGGGCACTGGTCAGGCAAGTTCAGAGTGGTCAGACAAGTGCAGAGGCAAAAGGTACTCTCACACCTAAGGGGTGGGTGGGTGGAGCCACACCTTGATTGACAGTAGTATCACTTCCAATCAGAGGAGCAATGCTGTCCTCCGGTCAGCGGGGGTCATTGTCGTTACTGTCACGTGGATTTCTCACAACAGCGGGTAATATCCCAGCTTAGCAATGGGAAGTAAATGTAATGGTGCATGTTAAGTAATCCATATAGGCAAGGGTTATTAAAGCAGTTTGGAAACAGAATTCTGCTGCGTGTGATTATTTGCCTGAAAGTGCTGTCACCGCGAGAGAGAGGTGGACAACAACATGCAGGGGAGGCAAGCAATTAGGCAGCCAAATAGTTTGTCGGCCTTTATTACAAGAGGGTGTGAGTATAACTGCGGAGGCCTCTTGCTGTGACTGTGAAGTACCCTGGTGAGACCATATCTGGAATTTGGTGCACAGATGCCGTCTCCCTGACTGAAGAAGCATATATTTGCAATAGAGGGAATGTAACAAATGTCCATTCAGCAGGTTGATATCAGGGATGGGGACAACATTTATTCTCTGGTGTTTAGAAGAATGAGAGGTGATCTCATTGGTATTGGTATCGGTTTATTATTGTCACTTGTACCGAGATACAGTGAAAAACTTGTCTTACAAACTGATCGTACAGGTCAATTCATTACACAGTGCAGTTACATTGAGTCAGTACAGAGTGCATTGAGGTAGTACAGGTAAAAACAGTAACAGTACAGAGTAAAGTGTCACAGCTACAGAGAAAGTGCAGTGCAATAAGGTGCAAGGTCACAACAAGGTAGATCGTGAGGTCAGAGTCCATCTCATTGTATAAGGGAACCGTTCAATAGTCTTATCACAGTGGGGTAGAAGCTGTCCTTAAGCCTGGCGGTACGTGCCCTCAGGCTCCTGTATCTTCTACTCAATGGAAGAGGAGAGAAGAGAGAATGACCCGGGTGGGTGGGGTCTTTGATTATGCTGGCTGCTTCACCAAGGCAGCAAGAGATAAAGACAGAGTCCAAGGAGGGGAGGCTGGTTTCCGTGACGCGCTGGGCTGTGTCCACAACTCTCTGCAGATTCTTGCGGTCCTGGGCAGAGCAGTTGCCGTACCAAGCCGTGATGCATCCAGGTAGGATGCTTTCTATGGTGCATCGGTAAAAGTTGGTGAGAGTCAAAGGGGACATGCCAAATTTCTTTAGCCTCGTGAGGCACTGGTGAGCTTTCTTGGCCATGGCATCTACATGATTTGACCAGGACAGGCTGTTGGTGATGTTCACTCCCAGGAACTTGAAGCTCTCAACCCTCTTGACCTCAGCACCATTGATGTAGACAGGTGCGTGTACACCGCCCCCTTTCCTGAAGTCAATGACCAGCTCTTTAGTTTTGTTGACATTGAAGGAAAGGTTCTTGTCATGGCACCATTCCACTAAGCTCTCTATCTCCTTCCTGTACTCCGACTCATCACTGTTTGAGATATGGCCTACAACAGTGGCATCATCTGCAAACTTGTAGATGGAGTTAGAGCAGAATCTGGCCGCACAGTCATGAGTGTATAGGGAGTAGAGGGCTGAGGACGCAACCTTGTGTCAAAACATACAAAATTCTTATAAGATGTGACAAACTAGAATCGGGGTCTCCTGTCTACAATATCTAGAATCAAAGGTTACAGTCTCAAGATATAGAGTCATACAGCATGGAAACAGGCCCTTCAGCCCAACTGGTCCATGCCGACCAAGATTTCAATCTAAGCTAGTCCCATTTGCCTGTGTTTGGCTCATATCCCTCTAAACATATTCCTGGCCGAGTACCTTTTAAATGTTGTTAATATCCCTGCCTCAACGTCTTCCTCTGGCAGCTCGTTCCATATACAGACCACCCTCTGGGTGAAAAAGTTGCCCCTCAGGTTCCTATTAAATCTCTCCCCTCTCACCTTAAACCTATGCCATCTATTTCTTGATTTCCCAACCCTGGGAATCCAGTCCTGATGAAGGGTCTTGGCCCGAAATGCCAACTGTCCATTTCCCTCCATAGATGCTGCCTGACCTTCAGAGTTCCTCCAGCATTTTGTGTGTTACTGCTGGGAAAAAGACTGTGCACATTCACCCTATCTGTGCCCTCGTATCTTATTGAAACATCCACAATCATGAGGGACTCAACAGAGTAAATGTCAAGATGTAGACCCAAGACACCAGAGTAGTCCCAAGATGAGGTGGTGGTCATTTAAAACTGAGTTGCATTGGAACTTCTTGCAGAGACAGGTGAACCTGTGGAATTCTCTGTGCTGGAAGGTTGTGGCGGCTGGATCATTGGGGGTATTGAGAGGAGGTTTTGAAAGGTCAGGGAATTGAGGCTGATGGGGAACTGGCACAGAGAGGAGATGGGACAGATCAACCACGATCATTATGAATGGCAGAGGAGGAATTTCTTCAGCCAGAGGGCAGTGAACCTGTGGAATTCGTTGCCACGGAGTGCTGTAGAGGCCAAGTCATTGGGTGTGAGAAACAAGGGACCTCAGATGCTGGAATCTAGATGAAGAACACCATCATGCTGGAGGAACTCAGCAAGCCAGGCAGCATCCGTGGAGTCCTGAAACGTCCAGACCTGAAACGTTGACTGCCTGCTTTTCTCTACGGATGCTGCCTGGCCTGCTGAGTTCCTCCAGCATCATCGTGTTTTTCATTCTTTAATTCATTGGTATTGGTATTGGTATTGGTATTGGTTTATTATCGTCACTTGTACCGAGGTACAGTGAAAAACTTGTCTTGCATACCGATCGTACAGGTCAATTCATTACACAGTGCAGTTACATTGAGTTAGTACAGAGTGCATTGATGTAGTACAGGTAAAAACAGTAACAGTACAGAGTAAAGTGTCACAGCTACAGAGAAAGTGCAGTGCAATAAGGTGCAAGGTCACAACAAGGTAGATCATGAGGTCAGAGTCCATCTCATCGTGTAAGGGAATCGTTCAATAGTCTTATCACGGTGGGGTAGAAGCCGTCCCTAAGTCTGGTGGTACGTGCCCTCAGTCTCCTGTATCTTCTACCTGATGGAAAAGGGGAGAAGAGAGAATGACCCGGGTGGGTCGGGTCTTTGATTGCGCTGGCTGCTTCACCAAGGCAGCAAGAGGTATAGACAGAGTCCATGTAGGGGAGGCTGGTGTCCGTGATGCACTGGGCTGTGTTCACAACTCTCTGCAGTTTCTTGCAGTCCTGGGCAGAGCAGTTGCCATACCAAGCCGTGATGCATCCAGATAGGATGCTTTCTATGGTGCATCGGTAAAAGTTGGTGACAGTCAAAGAGGACATGCCAAATTTCTTTAGCCCCCTGAGCTTTCTTGGCCGTGGCATCTACATGATTTGACCAGGACAGGCTGTTGGTGATGTTCAATCCCAGGAGCTTGAAACTTTCAACCCTCTCAACCTCAGCACTGTTGATGTAGACAGGAGCATGTACACCGCCCCCTTTCCTGAAGTCAATGACCAGCTCTTCTGTTTTGCTGACATTGAGGGAAAGGTTGTTGTCATGACACCATTCCACTAAGCTCTCTATCTCCTTCCTGTACTCTGACTCATCGCTGTTTGAGATACAGCCTACAACGGTGGTATCATCTGCAAACTTGTAGATGGAGTTAGAGCAGAATCTGGCCACACAGTCATTAGTGCATAGGGAGTAGAGTAGAGGGCTGAGGACTCAGCCTTGTGGGGCACCAGTGTTGAGCATAATCGTGCCGGAGGTATTGCTGCCTATCCTCACTGATTGCGGTCTGTTTGTTAGAAAGTCAAGGATCCAGTTACAGAGGGAGGTGTTGAGTCCTAGATCTCGGAGTTTGGTGACAAGTTTGCTTGGGATTATAGTATTGAAGGTGGAGCTGTCGTCAATAAACAAAAAAGCAGAGATTGATAGGTTCTTGATTGGTAAGGGGGTTAAGGGTTATGGGGAGAAGGCAGGAGAATGGGGTTGAGAAAAAAATCAGCCATGATTGAATGGTGAAGCAGACTCGATGGGCCGAGTGGCCGTCTCCTGCTCCTGTTTTCTGATGCTCTTATATAAGTGATTGGCCATTCACAGCTGAGATGAGAAGAGATTTTGCCACCCGGAGGTTAGTGAGTGTTTGAGACTGTCTTCCCAAAGGAGCTGTGAAGCATCAGTTGCTGAGAACACACAAGTCAGAGATTGATAGATTTTTATACATTAAGGGAATCAAGGGATTTGTAGCTAATGTGGGAATGTGCCTGCCTCTTGATGGTGTCAATAAGAGGGAGTCAAACTACCTCCAGAACGTAGCAGCCACTTGATATTAATGGACATGTTTCAGTATTGGCCACAATATTATATTCCCACATATCTAACCATATCCTTAGTTCATCAGCTTTATTTCCTGGACATATTGCATTAAAATTTATACCATTAAATGTTGCCAGGTTTTTTATCCTCGCAGTCTTTGTTCCCTCTGCCCTCTGTACTCATTCACTGAGTTCTCAACTTTCAGGATCCAACCGCTCCTCCCTCCTTTCCGCAACCACTGTCGAGTCCCCGTCTCCCTACCAAAGGAGGTCAATCAGCGGGTCCCGTTCCCCTGTCCCTCCCCAAATCCCGACAAAAAGTTCCCTCAGACGGAATTTTCCCTCCCCTGACATTGCTTTGCAGATTGTAGCCATTGAGTAAACAATTCTTCATGTCACCTTAGGTTTGTTTGACCAATCACCTTCATTCAATGTCCTCTGCTTCTTGATCATTTGCCAATGAGAACAGCATCTCTCTGTCTACAAAGTCTAGACCCTTCATGATTTTAAATATTTAAGTGATTTTAAACCTCCCTCTGATCCACTCTCAACTTCCTCTGTTCCAAGGAAAAAGGTCCCAACTTCTTGAATCTATTCCCATAACTAAAGCCTCTCATCTCTGGAATCATTCTGGTAAATCTCTTCTGTCTCATTAGAACATAGAACATAGAACAGTACAGCACAGTATGGACCCTTTGGCCCACAATGTTGTACCAACCTATATAAACCTACTCCACAATCAATCTAACCCTTCCCTCCTGCACAGCCCACAACCCTCCATTTTTCTTCCATGTGCCTATCTAAGAGTCTTTTAAATGTCCCTATTGTATCAGCCTCTACCACCACCCCCGGCAGTGCGTTCCAGGCACCCACCCCTCTCTGTGTAAAAGACCTACTCTGACATCTCCCCTAAACTTTCCCCCACTCACCTTAAACTGATGTCCTCTGGTATGCCATTGCTGCCCTGGGGAAAAGGTGTTGGCTGTCCACTCTATCTATGCCTCTCATAATCTTGTACACCTCTATCAAGTCGCCTCTCATCCTCCAACACTCCAAAGAGAAAAGCCCCAGCTCACTCAACCTTTCCTCATAAGACATGCTCTCTAATCCAGCCAGCATCCTGGTAAATCTCCTCTGCACCCTCTCTAAAGCTTCCACATCCTTCCTATAATGAGGTGACCAGAACTGAACACAGTACTCCAAGTGTGGTCTAACCAGAGTTCAATAGAGCTGCAACATTACCTCACAGCTCTTGAACTCAATACCCCGACTAATGAAGGCCAGCACACCATACACCTTCTTAACCACTCTATCAACTTGCGTGACAACCTTGAGGGATCTATGGACTTGGACTCCAAGATCCCTCTGTTCCTCCACCCTGCTAAGAGTCCTGCCATTAACCTTGTACTCTGCCTTCATTCAATTTTCCAAAGTGTATCACTTCACACTTTTCCGGATTGAACTCCATCTGCCACTTCTCCGCCCAACTCTGCATCCTGTCTATATCCTGTTGTAACCTACGACAACCTTCTACACTGTCCACAACACCTCCAACCTTCGTGTCATCTGAAAACTTACTAACCCACCCCTCCACTTCCTCATCCAAGTCATTTATAAAAATCACAAAGAGCAGGGGTCCCAGAACAGATCCCTGCGGAACACCTCTGGTCACCGACCTCCAGTCAGAATACGCTCCTTAGCGTCTCCTCGCTAAGTCTCTAAGTCCTTCCCATCTTCCTTAAAGCGTCTTACCTGGAACTGGACAGAATTAAAATTATAATTCCAGGCCGGAGCCCCCGACATTCTATTCTTTCCTCGATTATAATTGTTGAACTTGTTTTCTCTTAATAAAAGCCCATTATGACAAGGGTAGCATGATGGCAGAGATGCTGCCTCAGAGCACAGGTTCAATCCCAACCTCCGGCACTGTCTGTGTGGAGTTTGCACGCTCCCCCTGTGACTGTGACTTTCCTCCTGGTGCTCCGGTTTCCTCCCACATCCCAAAGACCTGCGGGTTGGTAGGTTAATTGGCCGCTATGTCCCTAGTGTGTAGGTGAGTGGTTGAACCTGGGGGGAGTTGATGGGAATGTGGGGAGAATAAAATGGGTTGGGGTAGGATTAGTGTAAAAATGGGGCTTGATGGTTAGCACAGACTCAGCAGGCCGAAGGTCCTGTTTCGGTATTCTATGACCTCTTTGCTTGTGCGTAACATGCCTCTATTTACAAGGCCAGGATTCTGTGTAATATTTTTTATAAACCACTTCCTCAACCTGTTCTGACTTCAATGATTTATGCCTACACGCCCGGACCCGGACCCGGCACCTCTTTCAGAATTATGCCATTTAATTTGCCTCTTCTTATTCATCCTACTGAAAATTATTACATTGCAGTTTACAACATTAAATTTCATCTGTGGAATGTCTGCCTAATCTGCCGACCTGTTGAAATCTATTACTACCCTCACAGTTTGTTATGCTTCCAATTTTGCCTCATTTGCACATTTGGGAATTATGTTCTATGCAATCACATCCAAGTCAGTAATGTGTCAGGAAAATATGTGGCGTGAGTACCAATCCCTGGGAAACACAGTGGCGCAGTTAGTAGATCCACTGCCTCACAGCTCCCGTAACCCGGGTCCAATCCTGACTGTGTGGATCTTACATGTTCTCCCTGTCACTGCGGGGCTTTCCTCCAGCTGCTCCGGTTGTGGTTACCAGGTGCTGGTGGGTAGGGTAAGTTGCCCCTAGTGTAGGAGAGCAGTGAAATCTGAGGGGTGTTGAGGATAATGTGGGGAGGATGAGAAAAGGGGATCAGAGTCCTAGGGTTACACAGCACGGAAACAGGCCAACTTGCCCATGCCAATCAAATTGCCTTCCTGAGCTAATCCCATTTGGCCCATACCCCTCTAAACCTTTCCTATCCATGTACCTCTCTAAATGTCTTTTCAACACTGCAGTTGTACCCACCTCTACCACTTCCTCTGGCAGAAAGAGAAACCAAATGCTGGAACCGAGATGAAAAACACGATGATGCTGGAGAAACTCAGCAGGCCAGGCAGCGTCCGTGGAGAAAAGCAGGCGGTCAACGTTTCGGGTCGGGACCCTTCTTCAGGACAGGACCCTTCTTCTCCTACCCCCACCCTGACCTCTCCTCCTCCCCCTCTTGTTCCCTCCCCCACATCCACCTCCTGTCCTACATCACACTCTTCACCCCTTCACCACTGCCAACCCCTCTCACCTTTCCTCCAGCCCAGCCCCCCCACCCTCCCTCTTCTAGCCCCAACTCTAACCCCTGCCGAGTCTTTACCATCCTCCCCCCCCCCGACCTCCCCCTCTCTGAGGCTGAGCAGCCTGTTCTCAGTAAAGGCTCACCTTTGTACCTCTATGCACCCACTTCAATGAATTCCGTGCCTGACACAACACAAGCTCTTTTCCTGCCGCCCCCGCCTCCGCCTCTGTGCCTTCTTCAGTAAGGAGTCCTCTCCCCCTCCTAATGACCCGTTCTCCCACCTCCAGCCCTCTTCTTCCACCTGGACTCCCCCCCCCCCCGGATTCATAGCCAACTGTCAGCGCGACATCAGCCGTCTTGACTTCCCTGCCCCCCTCACCTACTCCAACCACACCCCTTCTGAACGCTCTACTCTCCACTCCCTCCTCACTTCCTCCGGCAGCTTGTTTCATGTATCCGGCACCCTCTGTGTGGAAAAGTTTCCCCTCAGGTCCCCTTTAAATCTTTCCCCTCTCACATTAAACCTGTGCTCTCTACCCTGAGAAAGTGACTGTGACCATCCATCTTATCTAATGTAAATGGATGCTTGATAATTGTCGCAGACTCATTGGGCTGAAGGACCTGTTTCTGGACTGTATGACCATTATTTCCGGTCCAATGTACAACATTGCATTGATACTGTTTCCATTCATTGTCAACTTTCCATCAACACTGATTCTGCCCCTGTCATGCTGTTGGTTTCAATCTTGGTGAGATGCTTACCTTGTGACATTTCATCAACTGCCTTTTTAAAAGTCCACCTACACCACATTAACTGCATTTCCCTCATAGACCATCTCTACTACTTCACCAAAAAACTCTATTGTAGTTAAACATGATTTTTCTTGATCAAATCCATGGTGGCTTTCCCTACTCACCGTGACACAGCAGCAGGTAGTGCCGCTGCTTCACAGCTCTAGGGACCCAGGTACAATCCCGAGCTCCAGTGCTCTCTGTGTGGAGTTTGTACGTTCTCCCTGTGACCAACGTGGGTTTCCTCTGGGGTCTCCAGCTTTCTCCGACATCCCAAAGACGAGCTAGTAGGTGAATTGGCCACTAATGGCAAGAAGAATCAAAGGGGAATTGATGGACATTTGGGAGAACACAAGTTGTAGGGGTGCAGGGAAGCAAGTGAGGGGGGGATGTGACCAATAGGATCTCTTCCCTAGGAGCTGCCATGTACCTGATGGCCCGAATAAAATTGGTAAATTGGTTTATTGTTGTCACATGTACCGAGGTACAGTGGAAAACTTGTCTTGCATACCGATCGTACAGATCAATTAATGACAACAGTGCATTGAGGTAGTACAGGGTAAACAATAACAGAACACAGAATAAAGTGTTACAACTGCAGAGAAAGTGCAGTGCAGGCAGACAATAAGGTGCAGGGTCATAACGAGGTAGATAGTGAGGTCAAGAGTCCATCAAGGGTCGGTGTTGGGGCCGCTTCATTTTACTTTGTACACTAACGATTTGGATGATGGAGTAAATGGTTTTGTGGCTAAGTTTGCGGACGACACCAAGATAGGTGGAGGAGTAGGGAGCATTAGGGAGACAGGAAGGTTGCAGAGAGACTTAGATAGTTTAGGAGAATGGACAAGGAAATGGCAGATGAGATTCAATGTTGAGAATTGTGCTGTTGTACACTTTGGAAACAGAAATAAACGGGCAGATTATTATCTAGAAGGGGAGAAAATTCAAAGTACAGAAGTACAAAGGGACTTGGGGGTACTCGTGCAGGATACCCTAAAGGTTAACCACCAGGTCGCATTGGTGGTAAGGAAAGCGAATGCTATGTTGGCATTTATTTTGAGAGGTATAGTGTATAAAAGTAGGGAGATGTTTATGAGGATCTACGTGGCACTAGTGAGGCCTCATTTGGAATACTTTTTGAGCCCCATATCTAAGGAAGGATGTGCTGACGTTGGAGAGGGTTCAGAGGAGATTTATGAGGATGATTCCCGGAAGGAAAGGGCTTACATATGACGAGCGTTTGTCGGCTCTTGGACTGTACTCACTGGAGTACAGAAGAATGAGAGGGGACCTCATAGAAACATTTAGAATGTTGAAAGGACTGGACAGAGTAGATGTGGCCAAGCTGTTTTCCTTGGTGAGTGAGTCCAGGACCAGAGGGCACAATCTAAGAATTAGAGAGTACAGGTTTAAAACAGAGTTGAGGAGAAATTTCTTTAGCCAGAGGGTGGTGAATTTGTGGAATTCCTTGCCACATACAGCAGTGGAGGCCCGATCATTGGAGGCGTTTAAGGCGGAGATAGATAGTTATCTAATTAGTCAAGGTATCAAGGGATATGGGGATAAGGCCGGAAACTGGGGCTAGAAAAGGATAGTTTTTTTTCTTCTCATGGACATTCCCCCATTTCTCATTTCTTTTTCCTGTTTCTTTTTCCCTTTCTTTTCTTTGGAGCAGACTCGATGGGCCGAATAACCTACTTCTGCTCCCTTGTCTTGTGATCTTGTGATTTTGCGATCTTATCGTACTAGGGCACCGTTCAATAGTCTTATCACACCGGGATAGAAGCTGTCCTTAAGTCTGGTGGAACGTGCTTTCAGGCTTTTGCATCTTCTGCCCGATGGGAGGGGGGACGATGATAAAATAGCCTCCTCTGCATTGTTTTATATACAAAAGTCAATCCTCACTTGTCCAAAAATTGCTCGTTCTGTTCCTGATTATTATTTGTAAACATTTGCCCACCATTAAGACCTCCAGTTGGGTTTATTCTAGCATTGCTTTTGAACCAAGTGCGGCATTAGTGATTCAGTCTTCAGGCACCACTCCCATATCTACAGAGAGAGCATAGGACAGGACAGCACAGGAACAGGCCCTTCAGCCCACGACGTCTGCACTGAACATGATGCCAAAGTAAACTAAATCTCTCTGCCAGCGTGTGATCCACATCCTTCCATTCATGTGTCTATCCAAAAGCCTCTTAAATGCCACTATCATATCCACTTCCATCACCACCCCTGGCAGCCTGCTGCAGGCACCCACCACTCTGTGTACAAAACCTTGTCCCACACATCTCCCTTAAACTCTTCCCTTCTCGCCGTAAATGCACAGCTTCTAGTATTTAACATTTCTACCCTGGGAAATAGACTGTCTACTCTATCTATGCCTCTCATAATTTTATAAACTTCTATCAGGTTGTCCCTCAGCCTCCGCCGCTCCAGAGAAAACAACCCAAGTTTGTCCAACCTCTCCTTATAGCTCATGCCCTCTAATCCAGGCGGCGTCCTGGTGAACCTCTTCTGCATCATTTCCAAAGCCTCTACACTCTTCCTGTAATGGGACCACCAGAATTGCACACTATATACCAAGTCCGGCCTAACCACAGTTCTATAGCTGTTTGTAAGATTAATGACCTGTCAGGATTTTATTCTGAGCTCTGTTAAGATGCTCAGACATCTCAACAGAGTGTGAAGGGCGCACCTATTCCATACTTGGTCCCAATGCCCAGAATTCTAAAGCCCTTCCTTCTGAAGCGTCTCTCCAACCGTAGATGCATTGGCACTCTCCTTCCATTCCTACGTTCACCAACACGTGGCACAGCTGGTAATCCAGAGGCCGCAGCTCCAAAAATGGGAAGGGACTCGACACTATCCAGCCCTGTTGAGATGAGTCCTGATGCAGGACTTTGACTCGAAGTGTCGACTATGCTGCCTGACCCACCGAGTTCCTCCAGCAACTTGTTTTTCTTCACTATCCAGCTCACTTGATTAGCCGCACATCCACCTTCCCTAATATCCGCTCCCTCCAAAACCAGCACCCCATGGGTGCGGTGTGTGCCACGTGCAGGATGCCTAGACTTTTGCCCAAGCACCTCCCAAACCCACAGCACCCACCACCAAGAAGGACAAAGGTAACAGGTGCCTGGGAACAACACCACCTCCAGTTCCCCTCCAGGTTAGGAGGAAGGGCAAGTGGATTGAGCGTCAGCGGTGGGTCGTTTTGGAGATAGTGACCATAACTCTGTATATGTTGAAGTGGTGATGGAAGAGGATAGGGATGGAACAGTAATAAAGGCCTTAAGCTGGGGGAAGGCCACATTCATGAACATAAGAGAGGACTTGGCGAAGGTAGATTGGATCACTGGCAGTCAGGATGAAGGTAAATCTGAAGGCGTTCTGTAAGTATATTCACGAAAGAATAACAAGGGAAAAAGTAGGGCTCATATAGGACAACATGGACAATCTGTGCATGGAACCGGAAGGTATAGGTGAGGTATGAATGAATACTTTTCATTGGTATTCTCAAAGAAAATAGAGTTCAGTGAAGGGATAGGTGAAAGTCTAGTGCAGGTCTCCATGATAAAGAGAAGGTACTCACTATCTTGGCAATCTTAAAGGTGGATAAATCCCCAGGACTGGATGGGATTTATCCCAGGCTGTTGCAGGAGGCAAGGGAAGAGATCGCTGGTGCTCTGGCTGAGCTTTTTAAATCTTCGCTGGACAGGTGAGGTATCAGATGACTGGAGGACAGCAAATGTGGTCCCCCTTCTCAAGAAAGGCAGCAGGGAAAAGCCTGGTGACTATAGACCTGTGAGTGTAACATCAGTGGTGGGGAAGCTACCGGAAAAAATTCTGAGGGAGAGGATTACTGATCACTTGGAAAGGGAGGGACTAATCAGAGATAGTTAGCATGGCTTTGTCATGGGCAGACCCTGTTTGACCAAGCTGATCCAATCCTTCGAAGAGGCAGCAAATTGTATCGATAAGGGCAGCGTAGCAGATGTGATTGACATGGACTTGGATAAGATCTTTGACAAGGTCCCACATTGGGAGACTGGTTCTAAAGGTTAGGGCCCATGGGATCCAGGGCAAGTTGACAAACTGGTTCCAAAACTGGTTCGGCAATAGGAGACACGGTGTGATGGTAGAGAGTTGTTTTTGTAATTGGATGCCTGTGACTACTGGTGTCCCACAAGAATCAGCGCTGGGACCTTTGCTGTTTGTAATGACTGAGGCTTGGACATACACCCCGTGAATAGTTGGGTCTTAAAGACACTACTGAGGAACAAAGGGACCTTGGAGTACATTGATCCTTGGAGGTGCCACACTGGTAGATAACATGGTTAGGAAGGCAAATGGGATACTGGCCTTCATTAGTTGGGAGACCGAACACAGAAGTAGGGAGGTTATGCTCAGCTGGAGTACTGTGTGCAGTTCTGGTCCACTATAGGAAGGATGTGATAGCACTGGAGAGGGTGCAGAGGAGATTCACCAGGATGTTGCCTGGGATGGAGCAGTTCAGTTACGAGGAGAAGTAAGTCTTTTCTCGCTGGTGTGGTGGAGGTTAAGAGGGGACATGACTGAGGTATATAAAATTGAGGGGTACAGATAGGGTAGACCGCAGGAAACTTTTCCCCATATCTGAGGTAGATAAAAGTAGAAGAGATAGATTTAGGGTAAGAGGGCAGAGATTTAGAGGGGATCCTCTTCACCCAAAGAGTGGCAAGTACCTGGAATGCACTATCTGAGAGAGTTGTTGAAGCTGGGTCAAAGTCAAAGTCGAGTTTATTGTCAAATGCTCAAGTCCATGTGTGCACAGGTGCAATGAAAAACTTGCATGCAGCAGCGTCACAGGTACGTAGCATCAGATGCACAACATTCACCAATTTCTACAAGAAAGAACACAATTAGAACAAAAAAAAGTCCACTGTAGTGCAAAGTTTTGCCCTTCATCACACTGGGTCACCACCACTTTCTGAAAGGCAATTAGGGATGGACAATAAATGCTTGCCCAAATCCCAAAAAATAAATTTTAAAAAACATCAAAATCAAGTGTGACAACACTTAAGAAGTGTCTAGATGAGCACTTGAATTGCCAAGGCATAAAGGCTTTGAACCTAGTGCTGAGTGATGGGATGAATACAGAAGGGTCCCCACTGGTTAGCATGGACAAATCCAGCTGAATGTCCTGTTTCCATACTGCACGATTCTATGCTCTATGCTACACATCATTTTGATTCAAAAATATATCACCTTGGCTGGGTTGATATCCCAGAACTCTGCGCTCAACAGTGCTGCAAGAGCACCTTCACCAGAAGGATTGTTGCAGTTCAAACCACCACCTTCTCAAGAGTAATTAGAGATGGACACTAAATAATTGACCGTGTTGGTGATGCCCACATCCTGTACAATGAACAGATAAATTACTTCTGAGATCCTGCTTTTTAATTTCATTACCCAATCTCTGCAAAACTTTGTCCTTCTTTCTACCCATGACACTGTGGACCATCATCTCTGGCTGTTCACTCAGCCCCCTCAGAATGTCCCTCAGCTACTCAGTCACAACTACTCTGGCACCAGTGGAGCAACAGATAATCCTGTAATGTGATCTGAGGCTGCAGGTATGCCTATATGTCCTCATTAATAAATCACCTATTGCAACAGAGAGCAGTGGACACAGCCCAGTCCATCACGGGTATAGCCCTTCCCCCCACTGATACAATCTACAGGAAGCGCTGCCTCAAGAAGGCGGAATCGCTGATCAAGCACCTCCACTACCTGGATCATGCGCTCTTCTCGCTGCTACCATCAGGCAGGAGGTACAGAAGCCTGAAGTCCCACACCACCAGGTTCAGGAACAGCTACTTTCCTACAACCATCAGGTTCTTGAACTGACCTGCACAACCCCAACCCTACCTCAGCAACGGAACACTGGAGACCACTTCTTGCACTGCCATGGATTGTAAGATAAGATAAGATCTTTATCAGTCACACGTACATCGAAACACACGGTGAAATACACCTTTTTGCGTCGAGTGTTCTGGGGGCAGCCCACAAGTGTCGCCGCGCTTCCGGTGCCAACATAGCACGCCCACAACTTCCTAACCCGTACGTCTTTGGAATGTGGGAGGAAACCGGAGCACCCGGAGGAAACCCACGCAGACACAGAGAGAACATACAAACTCCTTACAGACAGCGGTGGGAATTGAACCCAGATCGCTGGCGCTGTAATAGCGTTACGCTAACCGGCACTGATGTCTTGTTTTGCATAATCTTTATCTTCACTGTCTTGTATAACTTATGTATAATTAGTGTTCTGCACGTCGTCTGAATCTGTGCCTGCGCTACTGCTGCAAGCAAGTTTCTCATTGTACCTGTACTTCACCGTACTTGTGCACATGGCAATAAACTCGACAACTTCCTCTTCTTACTTAATTAGTTAGTAAAAACGCAGTTTGCAGTCTTTTCTCCCACGGACAATTCCTATTCACCTATCACCCCTGTCCCCACCATTATCATGAGCTTTCCATCCCTCAATACACAGAAGGAAATATCCTCATCCTCATAACGTATCCCTCCACAGCTCTGCCCCAATTCATCTCCCTGCTCAAGCCCACCAATCCTTCTAACCTGTGAATTCCAGTGCCCATACACGCCTCACCCATCGTCATCAGAACTATCAGGTATACAGTTTTCATGCTCCAAATTGTCATTTTTTTCCCTATCAACCACCTTAAAAGCTAGGAGCTGGGGCTTTACTCTTTGGAGAGGAGGAGGATGAGAGGAGACATGATAGAGGTGTACAAAATATTAAGAGGAATAGAAAGAGTGGACAGCCAGTGCCTCTTTCCCAGGGCACCAATGCTCAATACAAGAGGGCATGGCTTTAAAGTAATGGGTGGGAAGTTCAAGGGAGATATCAGAGGAAGGTTTTTTACCCAGAGAGTGGTTGGGGCATGGAACGCGCTGCCTGGGGCGGTGGTGGAGGCAAGTCCGTTGGTCAAATTCAAAAGATTGCTAGATAAGCATATGGAGGAATTTAAAATAGAGGGATATGTGGGAGGAAGGGGTTAGATAGTCCTAGGCGAGGTTTAAAGGTCAGCACAACATTGTGGGCCAAAGGGCCTGTATTGTGCTGTACTATTCTATGTTCCATGTTTAAAAGCTACCTCTTCAGCCACTTTACCCTCCTCTTTTATCCAAGGTTGCTACATTAAAGACACAATTTTAATGCAGTCCCTTATAAACAGAGCAGCGTTAAGTCATCCACTATCAAATATCCTGTGCATGTTAACAAATATGTTACACATCCTGTTGCTTCCCAAAATGGAAATAGATTTTCCAAACACTTTGCCATTAGATGCTATGTTTTCTTTTATTCCAAAATAAACTTTATTCATCATAAAAAACAAACTATATACAACAATGAAACAGTGCAAACCTTTACGTTTGTGTACGGATCAATCATTAGTGTTACCTTTTTATTAAGAAAACACAGCACCGATGCCACACCGTGTGGCTCCCTGGGGTGTTACCCCAATCCCGTATTTACAATATTTAAGGGGCTTCCTCGCCTGACCCTGCCCCTCCCTCTCCAGTGGCAGAAGAACCCTAAACTGTAGTCCTTCCCCACCGAGCCCTTGCATTGGCTGCACCCAGCTTCAGTGCGTCCCTCAGCACGTTCTCCTGCAGCCTGGGATGTGCCAGTCAGCAGCTTTCCCCTACGGACATCTCCCAGTGCTGGGAGACCAGCAAGTTTCGGGCAGACCAAAGGGCGTCTTTCACTGAGTTGATGATCTTCCAGCAGCAGTTGATGTCCGTCTCTGTGTGTGTCCCTGGGAACAGCCCGTAGATCAGAGAATGCTCTGTTACACAGCTGCTGGGGATGAAATGTGACAAGGACCCTTGCATCTTTCACCACGCCCTCCTCGCAGATGCTATGTTACTTTAATACTTCATGCTATACTTCAGAAGACACACGAGACTGCAGATGCTGGAATCTGGACCAACAAACTCTCCGCTGCAGGAACTCAGTGGGTTGAGCAGTATCTGTGGGGGGGAAAGGAATTGTTGACGTTTTGGTTCAAAATCCTGCATCAGCACTATAGACAGGATGAACTATTATACCAATAGTTAACACTAATATAAACCAATTACGCTATTACTTACCTTTCTATATATTGAAGCCAGACTGACGTAGATAATTGGTTCACAGCTGTTCATTTAGACAAGCCATTTTGAACTGGAACATGCAAATAATAGCTTATGTCATTTGCGCATGACCCACATGAAAAGTTTTGGCTTTTTGAACAATTTTCTCTGAGGTGAGTTCTTGTCTTGGCTTGACAATTCCTACCAGCCTGTTATCGGTACCCCCATAAACAGATACTTGGGCATAGATGCTATCAGAATAAAGAATGAGAAAGGTCACAATCTCATGGAGAAAGTTCCTCGGTCACAGGATGTAGTAGGCTGCTTGAGTTTAGAAGAATGAAGGGTGACCTTCGGGTATAAGATGCTGAGGGAGTTTGACAGGGTAGATGTTGGGATGTTTCCGCCAGTGGGAGAGCCACAAACAAGGGGAAAGAGCTGCAAAATACGGAGCCGGTCATATAAAACTGAAGTACGCAGAAGTGTCTTCTCTCAAAGGGATGGTGAATCTCTGGGATTCTCTCCCCCTGAGGGTGGTGGAGCCAGATAGGTAGATGTTTGAAAGGTCGGAGAATTAAGGGTAATGGGGAACTGGCACAGAAGAGGAGGCCAACGTAAATCAGCCATGGTGGTGCAGGCTTGAGGGGGCCGAGTGGCCTACTCCCATCTTCTTGTGTGATAGACTGTGGATTGGATGTTGTAATCTTGTAGATAGATCATCGTTATTAATGCCAGTTACTAGGCATGTCATGTCTGTATTTACATCAGACACTCTTCCTTCACCACCTTTATCAATAATCAAGATAAAAGTATTGAGCAAATGTCGTAAAGCTGAAGATTACATAAAAAAAAGTGTGTTGGTGTTTGTATTTTAAGTAAATCTACAGACAGATATTGATGAGATCAATCTGATCCTGCCAGCTTGCTGATTAATTCAGCACTCTGACAGGAGTGTAGCATTGATAATAACAATCAATGGAAAAATATTTGGAAAATCTATTTTCATTTTGGGAAGAAGTGTCCTCATGCGCAAGAGATTTGATGGTGGTTTACTCAATCTCACCATGTTTCATAAAAGTGTGTATTTAAATAGAATATCAATCTTCCCAAAGCAATAGGCTTGAGCAGGAGTTGGAATCAGGTAAAGCAGCTGAAGGGGTAGGTTTAAGGAAGTTTTTGAAGATGAGAAAATATAACACAACAATTCAGAGCTTGAGAGCATGCAGGTTATTGAGGCCAACATCTGACATGAGTGCCCAATGCAGGACAGGACATTCAGGCCTTATTGAGCAGGACAAATACATAGGAATATAGGCCATCTGAATTCCTGAAGGTCATAATTCAACACACCAACGCTATTTCAAAAGTAAAATGATTGTTAGGCCAAAGGAACAAAGGACTGCAGATGCTGGAATCTAGATAAAAAACACGATGATGCTGGAGGAACTCAGCAGGCCAGGCAGCATCCGTGGAGAAAAGCAGGTGGTCAATGTTTTGGATCAGGACCCTTCTTCAGGACCGAAGATAAGATATTTATTTATTAGTCACATGTACGTCGAAATACACGGTGAAATGCTTTCTTTCTGCGTTACTGAGAATGTGCTGGGGGCAGCCCGCAAGTGTCGCCACGGTTCCGGCGCCAACATAACATGCCCACAACTTCCTAACCCGTACGCCTTTGGAATGTGGGAGGAAACCGGAGCACCCGGAGGAAACCCACGCAGACACGGGGAGAACGTACAAACTCCTCACCAACAGTGGCCGGATTTGAACCCGGGTCGCTGGCGCTGTAATAGCGTCACGTTAACCGCTACACTAAGTGGGAAACCCAATATATAGGAGGGGAAAACAGAGCAGTGATAGGTGGACAAAAGAGGGGAGGCGGGGTGGGCACAGGGTGGTGATAGGTAGATGCAGGTAGGAGATAGTGATAGGCAGGTGCGGGGGAGGAGGGGAGAGCAGATCCACCAGGGGATGGGTCAAAAGTAAGGAGAGAAAGGAAGGCTAGGAAAGGGAAGAGGGGAAGAAGCATGGTGGGGGGGTGGGTGTGGGGAAGGGGGGTGGGGATTACCTAAAGTGGGAGAATTCAATGTTCCTGCCGTCAGGCTGCAAGGTTCCAAGACGGAAAACGAGGTGCTGTTCCTCAAATTTGCGCTTGGACTTCTCCTGGCAGTGGAGGAGGCCGAGGACTGACATATCTGTGATGCAGTCGGAGGGGGAGTTGAAGTGACTGGCAACGGGGAGACGCAGGTCGCGTTTACAGACAGAGCGCAGGTGTTCTGCGAAACGCTCACCTGGTCTGCGTTTGGTCTCACCAATGTAGAGGAGGCCACACTTGGATGGACGTCTTATAAGATAAAGATGAATTCTCAATCTCCCAATCTACCTCGTCATGGCCTTTGCCTTGTATTTGTCTACCTGCACCGCACTTTCTCTGTAACTACAATACAATATTCTGCATTCAGTTTGTTTACCTTTTGTACTACCTCGATGTACTTACGTATGGCATGATCTGTCTGGATGGCACGCAGACAAAGCTTTTTACCATATCTCGGTACATGAGACAATAATAAACCAATTACCAATTACTAAGTTTAAACGGCAGTAGATACCATGATAGGTACAGAGCTGGAGTTTTCCATGTAGAAAAGTGTAAACTTTGAGGAGAATTCTTTGGGGTCTGCCACTGAAAGAATCCCTGTAGATGTAAACACTTTGGGGTGAACGTTTGGAAGGATCTGTAGACACAAATATTAATTACGCAAGTATAGAATTATTTTGGAGTCAGAGATACTTTGTACCATGGAGAGGTGTCAATCATTGAACAAATCAGGTCAGTGAGTAATGGAGAAAGGGTGCTGACCACATTCCCGACTCCTGCAGTCAGGAGACATTTGGATGGACGCTGGAGGAACTCAGCGGGTCGGGCAGCATCTATGGAGGGAAATGGACAGTTGACATTTTGGGTTGAGACCCTTCATCTGGACTGAAAGAGAGAGGGGAGAGAGCCAAAATGAAAAGGTGAGGGGGCGGGGTGGAGCAAGAGCCGGCAAGCGACAGGTGGATCCAGGTAAGGAGGGGCGATCAGCAGATAGAGGAGGGGAGAGATGGGAGGCGATAGTGGAGGCAAAAAAAAGGTTGATGGAGGTGGAATCTGATGGGAGAGGGAGGTGGGGCACGGAATCATGTGAGGGAGGTGGGGGGGGGGCAGATGGGAACAGTGGGGGAGGCGAACCAGTGGAGGTGGCTTCTCAGGTGATGCCTCTCACTGGAGCTTTTAAAGTGACCCAGGTTGTTTTTATCCTGTTGTTTGTCTCAGGAGTTTGGCTGACAGGTCAAATTGGTCAATTGGTTCACTATCGTCACATGTACTGAGGTACAGGTGAAAAACTTTGTTCTGCATGCCATCCATACAGATCATTTCATCACATCAGTGCATTGAAGTAGTACAAGGGAAAACAATAACAATGCAGAATAAAGTGTTACAGTTACACAGAAAAGGCAGTGCAGGCAGACAATAAGGTGCAAGGTCATAACAAGGTAGATTGTGAGGTCAAGAGTCCATTTTATCGTACTAGGGGACCATTCAATAGTCTTATAACAGCGGGGTAGAAGCTGTCCTTAAGCCTGGTGGTACGTGCTTTCAGGCTTTTGTATCTTCTGCCTGATGGGAGGGGGAGAAGAGAGAATGTCCAGGGTGGGTGGGGTCTTTGATTATGTTGGCTGCTTTACCAAGACAGCGAGAAGTGTAGACAGAGTCCATGGAGGGGAGGCTGGTGTCCGTGATGTGCTGGGCTGTGTCCATAACTCTCTGCAGTTTCTTGCAGTCCTGGGCAGAGCAGTTGCCATACCAAGCCGTGATGCATCTGGATAGGATGCTTTCTATGGTGCATCTATAAAAACTGGTGAGGGTCAATGGGGACATGCCAAATTTCTTTAGCCTCCTGGGGAAATAGAGGCGCTGGTGAGCTTTCTTGGCTGTTACATCTACGTGGTTGGACCAGTTTGGGTGGTCAATGAATGTGATCGTGGAATGCAGAAGTTGCCCCATGTTAGTTTGGGGCAGGCTCAGTTAAGCGGCTGGACTTCCCTTTCCTTCATGTTCATGTATATCTGAGTGCTACAGAGCCTGTTTGTGATTCCAGCAGGACGGTAGTTTCCATGGCAATGCATAGAATCCTTATTGCATAAGATTCCGGAGTGGAAATTCCCACAGCGGAATGTCTGCCCTGTTCTTTCCTCCTGCCAAAAGCAGGATCGGAAACATAGGAGCAGAAGCAGGCCATTTGGCCCCTTGAGACGGTTCTGCAATTCAATATAATCCCGGCTGATCATCCAGATTTAGTACCCTCTTCCTTTCTCCCACATCCCTGGATCTCTTTAGTCATAAGAACTATATTTAGCACCATCATACTAATACCAGCAGGAATACCTGTGTAGCAGGAACCCGCGTGCAGAATCTTACAGCAGCTCCTCAGAGTTGCCCCAGAGGAGCCAGAAGATGATGATATGATGGTCCCACTCATAGCACAAATCCCTTGACACCATTTGCATCTAGAAATGTGTAAATGTGTCTATCTCCTTCTTAAGTATCGAGTCATAGAATCATACAGCACAGAAACATGCGACCAAGACACCCATCTAATCCAGTCCCATTTACCCATGATATCCCTCTGAATCTTTCCCATCCATGTACCTGTCCAAATATCTTTTAAACGTTGCTATTGAACCTGCCTCAACCACTTCCTCTGACAGCTTGTTCCGTAAACACACCACCCCCTGGGTGAAGAAATTGCATCTCGGGCCTCTTTTAAATCTTGCCCCTCTCACCTTAAACCTATGCCCTCTAGTTTTTGATTCCCTTTTCCTGGGAAAAGGACTGAGTGCATTCACCCTCTCTATGCCCCTCATGATTTTATACATCTCTATAAGGTCACCCCTTAAGTCTTCTACACTCTTAAGGAACTAAGTCCCAGCCTGCTCAACCTCTCCCTATAACTCAGGCCCTTGAGTCCCGGCAACATCCTCATAAATCTTCTTTGTACTCTTCTCAATATAATCGGCTAACCAAAACTGCACACAATACTCCAGGTGCGGCCTCACCCACATCTTGTACAACTGCAACGTAACTTCTCAACTTCTATACTCAGTGCCCTGACTGATGAAGGCCAGCGTGCCAAACGCCTTCTTCACCACCCTGTCAACCTGCGACGACACTTTCAGGGAACCATGTACTCGTACTCCTGTTCCACAACACTCCCCAGGGCCCGACTGTTCACTGTGAAAGTCCTACCCTGGTTTAACTTCCCAAAACGCAGCACCTCGCACTTATCTGGATTGAACACCATTTGCCATCCCTTGGCCCACTTCCCCAGCTGGTCAAGATTCCCCCTCTAATTTTTTGATAACCATTGTCTGCAATACCACCTATTTATATTCAGTACATTATTTTAAGTATATTCAGAGCATGGCCTCTCTGTCCCCTTGTAGTAGAGGATTCCACAGGTTCACCACCCTTCGCATGAAGATATTTCTCAACTCGGTCCTAAGTCCTTTGTCCTGTAACATGAGAGCGACCCTGCATTCTAGACACTCCCGGCCAGGGGAGACATTCCCCTCACATCGCTCTGTCTAGCCCTGGCAAAATGTTGTGAGCTTCACTAGAATTCCCTTCTCAGTATTCTAATGTCTGGTGAATACAAACATAATCGACCCAATCTCTCCTCCTCCCCAAAACTGCTCCAATCATTCCCTTCATACAGTAGTCAGGTCATGGAGGTTGGAGGAAGAGGAAGAAGGTTGGTTAAACTTTGCCAGTACTGTTTGCATTGATAGTTTTGCCCCAACTCCTGGTTCTGCTGCCACTGGTGAGTAATCTGCTTTTATCCTGTTCCTCTCAATGAGTCGCCACATGTGGTTTTATTAACAAGGATACCGGGTGTGCTTGTAATTGGAAAGAAATTGATTACTGACTGTTTAAACTGGATTCTTGGTGAAAAATCAAGGTAATTATTTTAAAGACAAATTTGTATTTATATAGAAACTCTCTTGTCCAGAAGAAATCCCAAGATGCTTCACAGCCATTGAAGTACATTTTGATGCAGTGTAGAAAATGCCAGAATATGCATTTATCAAGCTCCCACAAACAGCAGTATGATAGTGATCGGTTATGTCAGTGATCTTGCTCAAAGGATGAATGTTGACCAAGACACTTCCCCGCTCTTTAACGTAGTGTCATGGCTTCTCTTACGTCCTTCAAAGCCAAAGTCAAGTTTATTGTCATCTGCACAAGTACATGTGTGCACAGGTGCAATGAAAAACTTACTTGCAGCAGCATCACAGGCACATAGCATCAGAAACACCACTTTCACACAAAAAATATAAATTATACACAATTTTTACAAGAAAGAACACTATTAGAACCAAAAAAAAGTCCATTTTAGTGCAAGGTGATCATAGTGGTGCTAAACTGTAGTGATTAGGGTTGTGCCGGTTGGTTCAAGAACCGAATGGTTGAAGGGAAGTAGCTGTTCCTGAACCTGGTGGTGTGGGGACTTCAGGCTTCTGTACCTCCTGCCCGATGGGAGCTGCAAGAAGGTGGCACGGCCCGGATGGTGGGGATCTTTGACAACAGAAGGGACAGTCAGGGGTCTGGGTTAACATCTCCACTGAAAGATAACACGTCTGACAACGCAGTTATTACTCATTAGGCTCAATCAAATAAAGTTGTGCATAGCTTTCTTGAAGAATAATTGAGTTCACAAGGTCGCATAGAGACTTGCTGCCCAATTTCTGCGATCTTCTATTTCTGAACGCTGTTGTAAGTTGTGACCTTTCGACCTTCATCATTGGTTTCCTTTTTGCATCTGTCTGAGAACCGAGCCTTACAGGTAAAGAAACTGACCGTTTCAGTACAGAACCCATGTCAAGTTAACTGATCTCACATAGTGACAGGAGCAGAGCTTCATGATAGGTTGTAAAGTGGCAGGGCCGGGAAAGGGAAGCCAGTTTTCCTCCTCCTCATCACTGCCAGATGTCTCCTTACACAGTACAGAAACAGGCCCTTCGGCCCAACTGGTCCATGCTGACCAAGATGCCCATCTAAGCCAGTCCCATTTGCCTGTGTTTGGCCCATATCCCTCTGAACCTTCCCTATCCAGGTACCTGTCCAAGTGTCTTTTAAATGTTATTGAGCCTGCCTCAACCACTCCTGTCACAGCTCATTCCACAAGCACGTATCACACTCTGTGTAAAAAAGTTGCCCCTCAAGTTCCTATTAAATCTTTCCCCTCTTAGAATCAAAATCAAAATCAGGTTTATTATCACTGACTTATATGACATGAAATTTACATCATAAGTGTAGAGAGAGTAGAGCAGTGGGCTAAGCACGCATACTTCAGGTGCACCAGTGTTAGTTGTCAGCGAGGAGGAGATGTTACTACCGATCCGCACTGACTGTGGTCTCCCGATAAGGAAGTCGAGGGTCCAGTTGCAGAGGGAGGTACAGAGGCCCAGGTTTTGAAGCTTGGTTAGTAGTACAGAGGGGATGATGGTGTTGAATGCTGAGCTGTAATCAATAAACAGCAGCCTGACGTATGGTTTGCGGTTGTTTAGGTGCTCCAAAGCCGAATGGAGAGCCAGTGAGATTGTGTCTGCTGTAAACCTGTTGTGGTGGTAGGTGAACTGCAGAGGGTCCAGGTCTTTGTTCAGGCAGGAGTTAATTCTAGCCATGACCAACCTCTCACCCTAAACCTATGCCCTCTAGTTCTTAATTCCCCACGCCGGGAAAAAGGCTGAGCACATTCACCCGATCTGTGCCCTTCATAATTTTATACACCTCTATAAGATCACCTCTCAGTCTCCAAGGAACAAAATCCTAGCCTGTCCAACCTTTCCCTATAATCCAGTCCCTCGAGTCCTGGCAACATCTTTGTAAATGTTTTCTGTATTCTCTCCAGTTTAATAGCAACTTTCCTATAGCAGGAGGACCAAAACTGAACACAATACTCCAAGTGCGGCCTCACCAGCATCCTGTACAACCACACCATGACCTCTTTTATACTCACTGCCCTGAATGACGAAGGCCAACATGCCAAAAGCCTCCTTCACCACCATGTCTACCTGTGATGTCACTTTCAAGGAACCATGTACTTGTACGCTAAGGTCCTTCTGTTCTACAACACTTCCCAGGGCCCTACCATATACTGTGAAAGTCCTACCTTGATTTGACTTTCCAAAATGCAACACCTTGCACTTATAGAACATAGAACAGTATAGCACAGAACAGGCCCTTCGGCCCACAATGTTGTGCTGACATAGCTAATCCCTCCTACCTACAGAATGCCCATATCACTCCATTTTCCTCTCATTCCCATCCAAGCCTCTCTTAAAAGCCCCCGATGAATTTGCCTTCACCACCCTATCAGGCAACTCATTCCAGGCACCCACCGCTCTCTGAGTAAAAAACGTACCCCTCACGTCTGTTCTGAACCTACCCCCCTCACCTTAAATGCATGCCCTCTGGTATTGGATCACTCAATAATGGGAAAAAGATATTGCTTGTCCACCCTATCTATGCCCCTCATAATTTTATACACTTCCAACAGATCACCCCTCAGCCTCTGCTGCTCCAGAGGAAAAAGCCCAAGTTTGTCCAGCCTCCCCTGATAGCACATGCCCTCTAATCCAGGCAGCATCCTAGTAAACCTCCTCTGCACCCTCTCTAAAGCCTCGACATCCTTCCTATAGTGAAGTGACCAGAATTGCACGCAATCCTCTAAATGCGGCCTAACCAGAGTTAAACTCTGAATTAAACTCGTGTTATCTGAATTAAACTCCGAGGATCAGCTCCGGTATGACGCCACACTTTTCAACTGGCTGCGAACATATTGTTTGGGCTCACACTCGGCGATGTCCACGTTCTGGCCTTGATCTGCCAACCAACCTCATCGTGGTCCTTGCACCTCACTGTCTGCCTGTAACTGTAACACTATATTCTGCATTCTGTTATTGCTTTTCCCTTTTGTGTTTGGAATGATCTGTATGAATGGCATGCAAAACCGAGCTTTTCACCGTATCTCAGTACACCTGACAACAACAAAACAATCACCAACAGTGAGGATCTGAATGACTTGGATAGAAAAGGAGCTGAATGGTGCAATTAAACACTGATTAATAACTGTTGGAATGATAAAGTGACAATAGCTGTTGCATTCGAGAAAGTTTATGATTAAATAGACCTATCATGAAAGCATTGGCAGCAGTTCAGAGAAGACGAGACTGATGCTTGGAATGGGTGGGTTGTTTTACCCAGACAGGTTGGACAGGCTTGGCCTGTACGTGCTGAAGCTTAGAAGAACTGAACATATTGGATGCCGAGGGACTTTGTCAGGGTCAATGTGAAGTGGATGTTCCCTCTTATGGGAGAATCCAGTTTGAAAGTGAGGGAGCACCTACTTAAAACGGAGATGGTGACATTTTTTCCCCCAAGGTTCACGGATCTTTGGAACTCTCTTCCCCAAAGGGCAGTGGGAGCAGAGTCTTTGAATAGCTTTAAGGCAGAGACAGATGGATTCCTGATCCTCAAGGGGTGAAAGCTTACAGCGTGGACATGCATGCAGAGTCGAAGTTGCAAAGATTATGTTAGATGGTTTTACAGGATTCGGGAACCGTGCTCCTAAATCTTATGTTCAGAAGTGTTTATAAGTGGAGATTTGGAATGAAATACAAAAAGTCATTTCCCTCAAATATTTACTTCTCCTCGATAGCTTCTGAAAAATCACTGACGTTCCCAAATTGGCTGGTGTGGGGATGTATCCTTACGTTGTATTATGAAAAATAGGACAAGGGAAAAGGTTGTTAGAAAACTGTTTTAGAATGAAGTCACTTTTCTTACTGTGAAATATTGGTCAGAGGTTAAGGAAAAAACAGAAAAAAGCAACACACACACATGATAAATTAGATAATGGTTAGCTGATGCCAAGCTGGAGGAACTGAAATAAAACAAAAAAATTTATCATTGATACTGATTTCATGCTTCATAGGTTCAGTTCATTGGCTCTCAGAACGTGGTAATTGGTTTATTATTGTCACATGTTTGTCACATATTTGCGTGTTTGCGTGCCATCCAGAGTCATAGAGCAATACAGCACAGATACAGGCCCTTCGGCCCAACCAGTCCATGCTGACCACGGTCCCCACCCATTTCCTGCATTCAGCCCATATCCCTCTAAGCCCCGCCCCTCCATGTACTGATCCAAGTGCTTCTTAAATGCCACTCATTTCTCTGTAACCAATTATCACTCATGTATTCCTCACCTCCTCCCAGATTCTACCACTCATCTACCCACTGGGGACAATTTACAGCAGCCGATTGAATGAAACGTATCCCCTCTACAGTGGAGACACCCAATTAGCCCGTTTGAAACAGGCAGGCTTCTTTAGAACATAGAACACTATGGCACAGGAACAGGCCCTTTAGCCCCCGACTGATCTACAAACCAGTGCACCTTTGGGATGTGGGAAGAATCCGATGCAGCCGGGGGGGGAGCCCACGCAGTCACAGGGAAAACGTGCAAACTCCACGCAGACAGCACCGGAGCTCGGGATCGATCATGGGGCTGTGAAACAGCAGCACCAACTACTGTACCACCCTACCACATTAAGCTGCACCATTCTCACGTGAAAGGAACATTATGGTGTCTTTCTTAATCCCCTATTGCCTTTCCTGTCCAATCTTAGTTGGGTGCAATACGTTTATGCAAGCTCCTTGGTACAGCATATCTAACAGTTCAAGCAGGAGATACAAGGACTTCAGTGTAAACATATTCCCATAAAAAAAAGGAAGGCACTCCCTCGACGCTCATCATCAGTCAGGGCACTGAGTACAGAATCCTGACACTCCGTCCGTAACCACGACCTGCGTCTCCCCGTTGCCGGTCACTTCAACTCCCCCTCCCACTCCATCACTGATATGTCAGTCCTCGGCCTCCTCCACTGCCGGAAGAATTCCAAGCGCAAACTGGAAGAACAGCACCTCATTTTCCGTCTTGGAACCTTGCAGCCTAACGGCACGAACACTGAATTCTCCCACTTTAAGTGATCTCCACCCCCCTTCCCCGACACCTCCCCCCCCAACCATGCCTCTTCTTTTCCCTTTCCTCGCCTCTCTCTATTTACCCCCCTTTTCTCCTCCACACCTTTGACCCATCTCCCGGTGGATCTGCTCTCTCCTCCTCCCCCTGGCACCTGCCTATCACTATCTCCTACCTGCATCGACCTCTCACTTCCCTGTGCCCACCCTGCCTCCTGTCCCCCTATCACTGCTCTGCTTTTCCCTCCTATATATCGGGCTTCCCCCTTTTCCTATCTTCAGTCCCGAAGAAGGGTCCTGACCCGAAACGTTGACCGCCTGCTTTTCTCCACGGATGCTGCCTGGCCTGCTGAGTTCCTCCAGCATCATCGTGTTTTTCATCTAGATTCCAGCATCTGTAGCCCTTGGTTTCTCTATTTGCCAAAAGACATTGATCGTTGCCAAATTAAGCCCCTCTTTCATTGGACCGATTACATTGAGTGTTGGACAATGCAATGTTTTAAAAATTGCCCATTTACTGCATTGCAATTCGGTGTTTATAGATGTTGTGGGAATGTGAATGTCACTGTGGAAGGAGGTGCAGGACCCTGCAAGGACCGGGAAAGGCTACACTGCAGTTGGGGAGAGTCGCATTGGAGGGTCGCCTTTAAAAAAAACTTTGCAAGCTCGGAGCATGTTGAAAAGGGGGCGCCTTGAAACCGCCCGCCTTTGATTGGCAGCGCGGGACGCCGCTGGAATGCCGAGAGGGCGGAGCAGCCCAACCATCTCTGATTGACGGGCGTGCCCGCCAATCACAGGGCCGAGATCCCGCCGGCTGATGGGCCAATGAGAGCCAAGCAAATAGGCGACTCGGCTGCGGTGACGTCACGGCGGAGGGGCTGGGGAAGAGAGCGGGAAGTTTGAAATGCCTGGGATTCCTGTACACGTCCACCGGGACCTCAGCGCTGTCCCAGTGGATGCAAGCGTGCTCCCCGCTGCAAGCGTGCTCCCCGCCTCCCGCTGCAAGCGTGCTCCCCGCTGCAAGCGTGCTCCCCGCCTCCCGCTGCAAGCGTGCTCCCCGCTGCAAGCGTGCTCCCCGCCTCCCGCTGCAAGCGTGCTCCCCACCTCCCGCTGCAAGCGTGCTCCCCGCCTCCCGCTGCAAGCGTGCTCCCCGCTGCAAGCGTGCTCCCCGCCTCCCGCTGCAAGCGTGCTCCCCGCTGCAAGCGTGCTCCCCGCTGCAAGCGTGCTCCCCGCCTCCCGCTGCAAGCGTGCTCCCCGCTGCAAGCGTGCTCCCCGCCTCCCGCTGCAAGCGTGCTCCCCGCTGCAAGCGTGCTCCCCGCCTCCCGCTGCAAGCGTGCTCCCCACCTCGCATTGCAAGCGTGCTCCCCGCCTCCCGCTGCAAGCGTGCTCCCCACCTCGCATTGCAAGCGTGCTCCCCGCCTCCCGCTGCAAGCGTGCTCCCCACCTCGCATTGCAAGCGTGCTCCCCGCCTCCCGCTGCAAGCGTGCTCCCCGCCTCCCGCTGCAAGCGTGCTCCCCACCTCGCATTGCAAGCGTGCTCCCCGCCTCCCGCTGCAAGCGTGCTCCCCACCTCGCATTGCAAGCGTGCTCCCCGCCTCCCGCTGCAAGCGTGCTCCCCACCTCCCGCTGCAAGCGTGCTCCCCACCTCCCGCTGCAAGCGTGCTCCCCACCTCGCATTGCAAGCGTGCTCCCCACCTCCCACTGCAAGCGTGCTCCCCACCTCCCGCTGCAAGCGTGCTCCCCACCTCGCATTGCAAGCGTGCTCCCCACCTCCCGCTGCAAGCGTGCTCCCCACCTCCCATTGCAAGTGTAGTGCTTAATGCATGTAGTACTTTGTAATTGTCCTGGGGAGCAATGGAAGTTGGCAGAGAAACAAAGGGCTGCAGATGCTGGAATCTAGATGAATATGATGCTGGAGGAGCTCAGCGGGTCAGGCAGCATCTGTGGAGAAAAGCAGGTGGTCAACATTTCGGGTCAGGACCCTTCTTCAGGACTATGGCATCTATGGAAGACTTCCATCTACGGAAGTCATGGGATAGTCGACATTTCGGGTCCAGGCCCTGCATAAGGTGTTAACTCAAGATCCTGATGCAGGGTCTCAACCAGAGACTTTGACCATCCCTCTGCCTCCACAGATGCTGCCTGACCCGCTGAGTTTGTGTGTTGCTCCAGGTCCCAGCATCTGCAGTCTCTAGTGTCTATTTCTGATGTCTTTTGTCCTCTACCCCTTTGTCAACTTCCATTCAAAAACAATATGATGCTGGAGGAACTCAGCAGGTCAGGCAACATCCATGGAGAAAAGCAGGCGGTCAACGTTTCGGGTCAGGACCCTTCTTCAGGTCCGAAGATAGGAAAAGGGGGAAGCCCAATATATAGGAGGAGAAAGCAGAGCAGTGATAGGTGGACAAAAGAGGGGAGATGGGGTGGGCACAGGGAGGTGAGAGGTCGATGCAGGTAAGAGATAGTGATAGGTGTCAGAGGTTAGAACCGTCACCGCGATCTGCATCTCTCCGTTCAAGTCACTTCAACTCCCCCTCCCACACTGTCACAGATATGTCAGTCCTCGGCCTCCTCCACTGCCAGAAGAATTCCAAGCACAAACTGGAGGAACAGCACCTCATTTTCCGTCTTGGAACCTTGCAGCCTGACGGCATGAACACTGAATTCTCCCACTTTAATCCCCACCCCCTCCCCCCACCATCCTTCTTCTCTTCTTCCCTTTCCTAGCCCCCATTTTTCCCCTCCCTCCTTCCCTTTGACCCATCTCCCAGTGGATCTGCTCTCCCCTCCTCCCCCCCACACCTGCCTATCTCTTACCTGCATCTACCTGTCACCACCCTGTGCCCACCCCACCTCCCCTCTTCTGTCCACCTATCACTGCTCTGCTTTTCCCTCCTATATATCGGGCTTCCCCTTTTCCTATCTTCAGTCCTGAAGAAGGGTCCTGACCCGAAACGTTGACCGCCTGCTTTTCTCTATGGATGCTGCCTGGCCTGCTGAGTTCCTCCAGCATCATCGTGTTTTTCATCTAGATTCCAGCATCTGCAGTCCTTTGTTTCTCTATTTGCCAAAAGACATTGAAACACACAGTGAAATGCATCTTTTGCGTAGAGTGTTCTGGGGACAGCCCGCAAGTGTTGCCACGCTTCCGGCGCCAACATAGCATGCCCACAACTTCCTAACCCGTACGTGTTTGGAATGTGGGAGGAAACCGGAGCACCTGGAGGCAACCCATGCATTTCACTGTGTGTTTCGATGTACATGTGATTAATGTGTTACTGAAAGCCTGAGGGCACGTACCACCAGGCTCAAGGACAGCCTCTATCCCACGGTGATAAGACTTATTGAACAGTTCCCTTATATGTTGAGATGGACTCTTGACCTCACGATCTACCTTGTTTGACCTTACAGACAGCAGCCGTAATTGAACCCGGGTCACTGGCGCTGTAAAACGTTACACTAAGTGCTACACTACCGTGCCCTAGGGCTTTTCTCTTTGGAGCGACGCAGGATGAGAGGTGACTTGGTGGAGATTATGAGGGGCATAGACAGAGTGGATCGACAACATCTTTTCCCCAGGGCGCCAATGGCCAATACCAGAGGACATCAGTTTAAGGTGAGTGGAGGAAAGTTTAGGGGAGATGTCAGAGGTAGGTTTTTTACACAGAGAGGGGTGGGTGTCTGGAACGCACTGCCAGGGTGGGGGTAGAGGCTGATACAATAGGGACATTTAGAAGACTCTTGGATAGGCACATAGATGTAGGAAAAATGGGAGTATGGGCTGTGTAGGAGGGAAGAGTTAGATTGATCATGGGGTAGATTTACATAGGTCCATACTGTGCTGTACTCTTCTATGTTCTATGAAAAAACAGAATGCAGAATATGTTACAGTTATGTGCAGTGCAGGCAGACAATAAGGTGCAAGGGCCACGACCAGGTAGATTGTGAGGTCAAGAGTTCATCTACCATTCTCTGTGTAAAAAAAAGTACCTGTGAATCTCCTTTAAACTCTCCCCCTCTCTCCTTAAAGCTATGCCCTTTAATATTTGCCACAAATTGAAGTTTTTGAATCCTTGGCTCCCCTTATATTTAATTCTCTCACAGTATTCTGCAGCCCAGCTCTTGAGAAAATGCTGAATATCACCCCAAGCCACACTTCTGAAACTTATTTCCCTCTGCACTCATGCGGTTACAGAACAAATTACTGCCTTTAACTAGCCATTCCCCAAAGTACATGAACATCCGATAAATGTTTAACAGGAGCACAGCAACACTGCAGTTCATTATTCACAACCTGATTTGGAATTGGAATCAGAATTGGTTTATTATTGTCACATGTACTGAGGTACAGTGAAAAACTTGTCTTGCATACCGTTCATACAGATCATTTCATTACACAGTGTATCGAGGTAGCACGAGGGAAAACAATAACAGAAAGCAGAATAAAGTGTAACAGCCACAGAAAGTGAAATGCAGGCAGACAATAAGGTGCAAGGCCATACTGAGGTCTAATCATACTAGGGGACCATTCAATAGTCCCATAACAGTGGGACAAAAGCTGTCCCTGAGCCAGGTGGTACGTGCTTTCAGGCTTTTGTATCTTCTGCCCGATGGGAAGGGGGACCCGAGAGAATTTAGTGTTCAAAAGAACATTCCATAAGACCATAAGAGATAGGAGCAGAATTAGGCCATTCAGCCCATAGAGTCTGCTCTGCCAGTTGATCATGGCTAATTTTTTTTTAACCTCAAATTCTTACCTTCTCCCTGTAGCCCATAACCCCCTTACCAATCAAGAACCTATCAATCTCTGCCTTAAGTACACCCAATGACTTGGCCTCCACAGCCCTCTGTGGCAATGAATTCCACAGTAGTGTAGTGGTTAGTATAACGCTTTACAGCGCCAGAGACCCGGGTTCACTTCTGGCTGCTGTCTGTAAGGAGTTTGTACGTTCTTCCCGTGTCTGCGTGGGTTTCCTCCGGGTGCTCCGGTTTCCTCCCACATTCCAAAGACGTACGGGTTAGGAAGTTGTGGGCATGCTCTGTTGGCGCCGGAAGCGTAGCGACACTTGCAGGCTGCCCCCAGAACACTCTACGCAAAAGATGTATTTCACTGTGTGTTTCGATGTACATGTGACTAATAAAGAAATCTTATTTTATCTTGTCTAAGATTCACTGCCCTCTGGCTGAACAAATTCCTCCTCATCTCAATTTTAAAGGGACGTCCCTTTATTCTGAGGCTGTGCCCTCAGATCCCAGACTTTCCTACTGATGGAAACATCCTCTCCACATCCACTCTGTCCAAGGCTTTCAGTATCCGGGAGGTTTCAATGAGATCCCCTCTCATCCTTCTGAACTCTATCAAGCACAGGCCCAGAGACATCAAACACTCCTCATATGTTAAGCCTTTCATTCTCGGGATCATTCTTGTGAACCTCCTCTGGACCCTCTCCAGGACCAGCGCATCCTTCCTCAGATGCAGGGCCCAAAATTGCTCGCAATATTCCAATTGCGATCTGACCAAAGCCTTCAGCATTAAACCCTTACTTTTATATTCTAGTCCCCTCGAAATGAATGCTAACATTGCATTTGCCTTCCTTACTATCGACTCAACCTGCAAGTTAACCTTTAGGGAATTGTGAGCTAGGACCCAAGTCCCTCTACACCTCCAGCAACTGTCAGCTTGGCATCTGTTCCTGAGACCAGTGTATAGGTTGAAAATAGTGTACTTTTTGAGTGCATTCTCCCCTAAATAAAAAAATATTAATTAATTTGCTAGTTTATGGCTGACAATTGGCAGAGTCAAAGGCAGGTGGGCAGAGAGGGTGGGGTGGCTCTGTTGGTAAAAAATGAAATCAAATCCTCAGCAAGAAATGACATAGGATCAGAAGATGCAGAATCCTTGTGGGTAGAGTTAAGGGTAAAAAGACCCTGATGGGAGGCCTCAGAATAATATCCAGGATGTGGGGTACAAATTACAACAGGAGATAGAAAAGGCATGTAAAAAGGGCAATGTTCTGATCATGAAGGACTTTAATATGCAGGTAGACTGGGAAATTCAGGTTGGCACTGGATCCCAAGAGAAGGACTTTCTAGAACGCCTATAAGATGTTTTTTAGAGCAGCTTATGGTTGAGCCCAATAGGAAAAAGGCAATTCTGATGTTGTGGAATGAACCAGATTTGATTAGGGAGCTTAAGGCAAAGGAACCTCATTATGACCTTGCACCTTATTGTCTGCCTGCACTGCACTTTCTCTGTAACTGTTACACTTCATTCTGCATTCTGTATTGTTTTACCCTGTACTACCTCAATTCACTGTGTAATGAATTGATCTGTATGGACAGTATGCAAGACAAGTTTTTCACTGTACAAGTGACAATAAGTAAGCCCACATTCCAATTCCAATCCAATTCCAATTCTCTTAGGAGGCAGTGACCATAATATGATAGAATTCACCCTGCAGTTTGAGAGGGAGAAGCTACAATCGGATGTGTTGGTATTACAGTTGAGTAAAGGTAACTATAGAGGCACGAGAGAGGAGCTGGCCAAAGTTGTTTGGAAGGGACCCTAGCAGGGATGACGGTAGAGCAGCAATGGCAGGAGTTTCTGGGAGTCATTTGGAAGGCACAGGATCTGTTCATCCCAAAGAAGAAGAAGCATTCTAAAGGGAGGATGAGGTGACCGTGGCCAACAAGGGAAGTCACAGATAGCATAAAGCAAAAGAGAGCGCATACAATATTGCAAAAATTAGTGGAAAGCTGGAGGATTGGGAAGCTTTGAAAAACCAGCAGAAGGCAACTAAAAAACCAATAAGGGGAGAAAAGATGAAATATGAACATAAGCTGGCTAATAGTATAAAAGAGGATACCAAAAGTTTTTTTCAGATATATAAAGACTAAAAGAGAGGCAAGAGTGGACATTGGATTGCTCAAAAATGAAGCTGGAGAGGTAGTATTGGGGAACAAGGAAATGGCAGACAAACTGATTAAGTATTTTGTGTCAGTCTTCACTGTGGAAGACACCAGCAACATGCCAGAAATTTGAGAGAATCAGGGGACAGAAGTGAGTGTAGTTGCTATTACTAAGGAGGTGGTGCTTGGGAAGCTGAAAGGTCTGGAGGTGGATGGACTACACCCCAGGGATCTGAAAGAGGCAGCTTAAAAGATTGTGGAGGCACTAGTAGTGATCTTTCAAGAATCACTAGAGTCAGGAATGGTTCCTGAGGACTGGAAAATTGCAAATGTCACTCTATTCTTTAAGAAGGGAGGGAGGCAAAAGACAGGAGATTATAGGCTGGTTGGCCTGACTTCAGTGGTTGGTAAGATGTTAAGAGTACATTATTAAGGATGAGGTTTCAGGGTACTTAGAAGCACATGATAAAATAGGCCGAAGTCAGCATGGTTTCCTCAAGGGGAAATCTTGCCTGACAAATATGTTGGAATTCTTTGAGGAAGTAACAGGCAAGATAGACAAAGGACAGTCAGTGGATGTTATTTACTTGGATTTTCAGAAGGCCTTTGACAAGGTTCCTGCATGAGGCTGCTAAACAAGATAGGAGCCCATGTATTACAGGAAAGGTACTAACATGGATAGAAGATCAGCTGACTGGCAGAAGGCAAAGATTGGGAATAAAGGGGGCCTTTTCTGGTTGGCTGCCGGTGACTAGTGGTATTCCTCAGGGGCCGGTGTTGGGTCTGTTACTTTTCACATTATATGTTAATAATTTGGATGATGGAATTGATGGCTTCATGGCCAAGTTTGCAGATGATACAAAGGTAGGTGGAGGGGCAGGTAGTGTTGAAGCAGGGAGTTTGCAGAAGGACTTGGACAGGTTGGGAGAATGGGCAAAGAAGTGGCTGATGGAATACAGCGTAGGGAAGTGTACGGTCATGCACTTTGGCAGAAGGAATAAAGGCGTAGACTGTTTTCTAAATGGGGAGAGAATTCAGAAATTGGAGCTGTAAAGGGACTTGGGAGTCCTAGTGCAGGATTCCCTGAAGGTTAACTTGCAGGTTGAGTCAGTAGTAAGGAAGGCAAATGCAATGTTAGCATTCATTTCGAGAGGACTAGAATATAAAAGCAAGGATGTAATGCTGAGGCTTTATAAGGCGTTGGTCAGACCACATTTGGAGTATTGTGAGCAGTTTTGGGCCCCATATCTAAGGAAGGATGTGCTGGCAGTGGAGAGGGTCCAGAGGAGGTTTATGAGAATAATCCCAGGAATGAAAGGGTTAATGTATGAGGAGCGTTTGATGCCTCTGGGTCTGTACTCCCTGGAGTTTAGAAGGATGTGGGGGGGGGATCTCATTGAAACCTACTGACTATTGAAAGTCCTGGATAGACCTGTACAGAGTGGGCGTGGAGAAGATGTGTCCATCAGTGGGAGAGTCTAGGACCAGAGGGCACAGCCTCAGCATAAAAGGGTGTCCCTTTAGAATAGAGATGAGGAGGAATTTCTTTAGCCAGAGAGTGGTGAATCTGTGGAATTTATGGCCACAAACTTGGGTTGTTTTCTCTAGAGTGGCAGAGGCTGAGGGGAGACCTGATAGAATTTTACAAGATTCTGATAGGCACAGATAGAGTAGACAGCTGGTATCTTTTTCCCAGGGTCGACATAACACTATTACAGTGCCAGCGACCCGCGTTCAATTCTGGCTGTAAGGAGTTTGTACATGCTCCCCGTGTCTGCTTGGGTTTACTCCGGGTGCTCCGGTTTCCTCCCACGTTCCAAAGGCGTACGGGTTAGGAAGTTGCGGGCATGCTATGTTGGCGCCGGAAGCGTGGCGACACTTCCGGGCTGCCCCCAGAACACCCTACGCAAAAGATGCATTTCACTGTGTGTTTCAATGTACACGTGACTAATAAATCTTATCATCATCAAATGTCTAATACTAGAAGACATTTAAGGAGACATTTAAGGAGAGAGGGGGTAAGTTCAAAGGAGATATGGGGGCGTTTTTTACACAGAGAGTGGTGGGTGCCTGGAATGGGCTGCCAGGGGTGGGGGTGGAGGCAGATATGATAGAGGGGTTTAAGAGGCTCTTAGACACATGAAATGTGCACAGAATGGAGGGATATGGACATTGTGTAGGCAGAAGGGATCAGTTAGGCATTTAATTACTTTTTTAATTAGTTCGATAATTACAGCATGGTGGGCCGAAGGGCCTGTTCCTGTGCTATACTGTTCTAGGTTCTATGTGATGAAGGACGTGTTGTCTGTAAATGTATGATTCTGTGAGTACAACTCAGTCAGACTGTTTGTAAAGTTTGTGGGAAACGCTCTTCCAATTTGTACACCAGTGCCCAAACATTTATGAGGACTGGGAATGATTTTGCAAAGTCCACATCTGGGGACTAAGTCAGCGCTGGGTGGTCCAGATGGTTTTATTTTATTCAGTTTTAATGTAGCATTTTGATGCAATTAAATGACTTGCTTGGCCATTTCAGAGGGCGTTAACACTGACTGGGAAATGGTGACAGATCCCCCTCCCTGATAGACGTGATGAATTTTTACAATAATCCACCAGTTTCCAATCCAGTAGATCCCCCACAGATGCTGCTCGACCCGCTGAGGTCCTCCCGCAGATTGGCTGTTGCTCCAGATCCCAGCGTCTGCCGTCTCTTGTGTCTCCAGTAGTTTCCTGATTATTGTTACTGAGATCAGTTTTGTTTTATTTCATTTTTTCAATTTAAATTCCACATCTGCCATGGTGGAATTTGAACTCATCTCTTTGGATTAATAACCACATCCACGGCAACACTTTTCACATCAGGTGGTAAAATGACGAGGGTTGGGGAAAGATGGGAAGTTTCACTGTTGAAGTGGTGGGTTGGTACAGATGGGGAGATGGTTATATCTGGCTTCACCCTCCCCTCAGCCACCCAGATGACAAACAAAATACCAAAGCATCTGCTCTCAAATTAAGAGAGAGACAGAAGGGTTAGAGCAGTTTGGGATGGTCTGGTACGGCAATTCCAATGTACAGGAACGCAAGAGGCTGCAGAGAGGAGTGGACACAGCCCTCCCCACCACTGACACCATCTACAGCAGGCGCTGCCTCGAGAAGGCGGCATCTATCATCAAGGATCCCCACCATCCGGACCATGCCTTCTTCTCGCTGCCTCCGTCGGGCAGGAGGTACAGAAGACTGAAGTCCCGCACCACCAGGTTCAGGAACAGCTGCGCTCCTACAACCATCAGGTTCTTGAACCGACCTGCACAACCCTAACCCTCCCTCAGCAACAGAACACTACGGACCACCTCTTGCACTGCCGTGGACTTGTCTCTGTGGCTTTTTTTTTGCTCTGAGGTTTTGCTTTTGCAAGTTCCCTTTGTTTCTCTCCACTGTCTTGTATAATTTCTGTTCTGTGTGTTGTCTGAACCTACCTGCCTGTGACGCTGCCGCAAGCACGTTTTTCATTGTACCTGCACCTCACCGAACTTGTGCACATGACAGGTTTGCAGCTGTATAAAACTTTGGTTAGACCGCTTCTGGAGTATTGTGTGCAGTTCTGGTCGCCCCGTTACAGGAAGGATGCGGAGGCTTTGGAGAGGGTGCAGAAGAGGCTCACCAAGATGCTGCCTGGATTAGAGGGTCTGAGCTATAAGAAGAGGTTGGACAAACTTGGGTTGTTTTCTCTGGAGCCTCGGTATAGCAGCCAGCATAATCAAAGACCCCACCCACCCCAGACATTCTCTTTTCTCCCCCCTCCCATCGGGCAGAAGATACAAAAGCCTGAAGGCACGTCCCACCTATTTAAATAGTTTTTATTTTATTACAAAGTCTGCCAGTTGAAACACTTATCTATTCTTGCGTAGATCAAACATTTCGGTTCTAATTATCCTTGTCGACTGCTTTCATGTTGATCTATTTCTGATGTCAGCTCACAAATCATCAGATTTAATCAAAGTGCTGCCTTGGGTTTTGAACCCATGACTTAAGACTTGTTTGTCCAGTGCCGTGACCAATGGGGGTCGGCTCAGCTCAGGCATTCTCAAGTGATTGGCTGCCGACTCTTGTCCGTGGTTGTCCACGTTCCTTTAATTGGATCCATGGGATTCACTGACAATGAGTGAATTAACAGCTGGGGAATGGACAGTGAAGGGAAGGGGCCAATGAGGAGAATCAAGGAATCAAGGTAGGATCTGAGTAAACACAGAACGCAGAACAGTGCAGCACAGGAACAGGCCCTTCCGCCTACCACGTCTGTGCCGAACAGGATGCAAAATTAAGTTACGTCTCCTCTGCCTGCACATGATCCACATCCCCCGGTTCCCTGCATATCCATGTGTCTGTCTACCAGCCTCTTAAACATCACTGTCGTATCTGCCTCCACCACCACCCCTGGCAGCATCCTGGTGAAGCCCTTCTGTACCCTTTCCAAAGCCTCCACACCTTCCTGTAACGGGGTGACCAGAACTGCCCACAGTACTCCAAGTGTGGCCTGACCAAAGTTTTATGCAGCTGCAACGTGACTTCCTAATGTCCCGACCAATGAAGGCAAGCATGCCGTATGCCTCCTTTACCACCCCTTTCAGCGAGCTTTGGACTTAGACCCCAAGATCCTTCTGTACATCAATGCTACATCAGTGGAACCCCACTGGTCACGGACCTCCAGCCAGAACACCCCTCCACCACCACCCTCCAGTTCTGAATCCAAACTACCAAGTCACTGTGGAAGAGGGAGAGGGGTAGAGGTAGGGGAAAGTTTTTTCTTTCTGGTGGATCCTCAGTTTCATCGATTTTAGTAGTTCGCAACGTATTAAGTAATACTGGAACAAAAAGGCCCAGGACATGCACGTTGAGTCCCAGCACAGTGAGTTGGCCCAATTTCACCCATTACTGAAGTAAATTGTAGCTCAAATGTGCAACTATTAGGAAGACAAACAAGAGACTGCAGACGCTGGAATCTGGAGCAACAAACAATCTGCTAGAGGAACATGGGGTCGAGCAGCATCTGTTGGGGGAGAGGACTTGTTTCAGGTCGAAACCCTGCATCAGGACTGGGAGCGGAGAGGGGAGAATGGCCGGTATAAAGAGGAGAAGGGGAAGGGTGAGACGGGAGTCCAAGGTGATTGGTGGACTGAGGAGGGGTGTAAGATGACAGACAGGTGGTGCCAGGTAGGGGAGGGCAGGGGAGCAGGGTGGAGTTGGGAGACAGAGGGAGGTGAATGAGAGGTGGAGGCAGAGAAAGTGGGGGGGGGGGGGGGGAGAGAAAAAGAAAAGGCTGATGGAGGGAGGGGAGGGTGGAGAGAGCTCATGGAGGGAGAGAAGCAGGAACACAAAGGGCTTCCAGTGCTGGACTTTGATCAGTAAGTGGGGTGATCTCATTCCACCAGGAGCCACTTTCCTATTTTTATTGCTGTCGAGAGACCTGACTGGGTAGATTCAGAACTCACTGCAAGTGCTCAGATCCTTCGGTATTGGTATTGGTTTATTATTGTCACTTGTACCGAGGTACAGTGAAAAACTTGTCTTGCATACCGATCGTACAGGTCAATTCATCACATCAATACATTGAGGTAGTACAAGGAAAAACAATAACAGAATGCAGAATAAAGTGTTACAGTTACAGAGAAAGTGCAGTGCAGGCAGATAATAAGGTGCAAGGTCATAACAAGGTAGATTGTGAGGCCAAGAATTCACTATTAACGTACAGGAAGTCCATTCAAGAAGCTGTCCTTGAGCCTGGTGGTACGTGCTTTCAGACATTTGTATCTTCTGCCCGATGGGAGGGGTCTTTGATTATGTTGGCTGTTTTGCCGAGGCAGTGAGAAGTGTAGACAGAGTCCATGGAGGGGGGGCTGGTTTCTGTGATGTGCTGAGCTGTGTCCACAACTCTCTGCAGTTTCTCACGATCCCGGGCAGAGCAGTTGCCGTACCAAGCCGTGATGCATCCAGATAGGATGCTTTCTGTGGTGCATCTAGAAAAATTAGTGAGGGTCAACGCGTGTTTTCAGATTAACGCGGAGAGCTTTCCCCAGCATTTGGCTCCTGGGATATTCATTAAACAGGTGGCTCAGACCACAGACAAAACTTGAGCAACCTTTCTAGTCAAGACATGTCACAGTCTGCTACAATGAAAGCAGCTGCCACACCATTACCTCTGATCTCTGCAAATGAAGGACATGACTTGCCTTAGAAGAGAATAGTTCTGGTCTGTTCAGAATCATTTATAACAACAAAAACATCAAATACTACAAAAATTAGCTCTGAAACTTAACTCTCTGGTGCCTTTCCCATTTCCCTCCTTTGTATGAAGCCCGAGCACTACCATCACAGTGTTCCCTGTCTGCCTGGAGTCTGGCTGCTGGAAGGCTGCTACCTCTCCCTTCGGTTTGCACCAACGTCCTTGATGATGTGCTTGACTTAGACGGCCTGACTTCAGGCTGTTGCCTTGAGCCAATTGAAGGGACTGTCTGTGGGATGTGGGTGAGCGTGCTGCCTGGCCATGAGGGAGTTGTCTTGGTGCTTTTACAAGGAAGACGTTCATGCCTTGGGCCAGTATACCATACAATCTCTCAGCAGCCTGGCTTGTCAAAGGTGCAGTGACCGGCTGCCACTATTTTTTTGAATATACAAAAGTTTATTCACTGAAAGCACTACAAAATGTCAAACAGTATCAAAACTGCACGTTCACCTAACATGCGAAAGGTCCCTGGTTTGAAACCAAGCAGAAACATTCTGGCGACACGGTAGTGCAGCAGTTATTACAGCACCAGCAACCTGGGTTCAATTCCCACCGCTGTCTGTAAGGAGCTTGTACGTTCTCCCTGTGTCTGCGTGGGTTTCCTCCGGGTGCTCCGGTTTCCTCCCACATTCCAAAGACGTACAGGTTAGGAAGTTGTGGGCATGCTACGTTGGCGCCGGAAGTGTGGCGACACTTGCAGGCTGCCCCCAGAACACTCGACACAAAAGATGCATTTCACTGTGTGTTTCGATGTACATGTGACTAATAAATAAATATCTTATCTAACTAATACAAGAAAGAACTACGCAGACGCAGAACTACATCAGACAATGTTAACTAATGACCGCAAAACGCACTACTTCAGATCAGAATCCCATTCACACCGTCCACGACACACGCGATCCCCTGGGGGGCCCACCGATCGCTGAATTCACCCAGGGTGCCCACGGATACCGCGCGCTCCTTCTCTAAGGATACCCGCGCGCGGACGTAAGCCCAGAAGATGGGCAGGCAGGAGCACCAGCCGGAACCCTCGGCCGCCCGCCGCCAGGACCTGTGGATGGCCAGCTTGGCCAGGCCCAGGAGGAGACCCACCAGGAGATCCCCCGCGCGACCCGCCCCCCGCCGCACCGGGTGACCGTAGATCAGCAGCGTGGGGCTGAAGTGCAGCCAGAACTTGAGCAGCAGCCCCTTCAGATGGGCGAAGAGGGGCCACGACCTCGCGCACTCCACATACACACGGTACACCGTCTCCTCCCGGCCGCAGAAGTGACAGGCGCCCGGGGTGTCGGTGAACCAGATCAGGAAACGGTTGCACGACACCGCCCGGTGCAGCACCCTCCTCCCCCCCCTAGGTCCCCAACGTAGAGGGGAAGGACTCCCATGTAGAGAGACCTCCACCGGGGGATCCCCCTCACCGGCAGACGGCAAGACCGGCTGGCACTCAGACGGGTGTACCGAGGTTTCCACCAGCAGACCCGGCGCTGAGGTGGCTGATTGACCCCAAATCACAGGTGTCTGGGCCCTGTTGTCTCTATTCATCTCCCAGGTAGCTCTCTAGAGGACTCTGCTCAAGGGGAAGAAGGGTGTGATTGACATGAGAACGTCACCGTTCTACAGAGAGAGACAAATTCCTGCCCGCCATCTCTCTGCTCCTGTAGGAGATCATCTGCTCACGTGTGGCATCTCTCACCTTCGAGAAGACCACCCCTTCCCACCATCTCCCTTGTCAAATGGAGGTGATGTAGGACATTGGTCAACCTTTTCACGTCGTTCCTTTGGAGACTTGACCTTGGTGGGGTGCGGTGCGGTGTGGTGTGGTGCGGTGTGGTGCGGTGCGGTGCGGTGTGTTGTGTGACCTTGGCAGTGGGTGTTGATTGAGGGTGGGGGTGCTGGTGAAGGAAAGGGAGCAGTGTGTGGGAACAGCTCTGGTGATTAATAAGGGTGTGGGGGTGTGTGCCTGTGCCTGTGTTGGTGCATGTGTTGGTGCGTGCATGTATGTGTGCATGCAGGCGTTTCTGTGTATATTTTTGCATGCATTGTGTGTATTTGTGCATGTGTGCATTTGTGTGTGTGCTTGTGTGTATGTTTGTTTCTGCATGTGTTTGTGCATGGCTATGTTTATGCATGCATGTGTGTGTTCATGTGTGTATGTTTGTGTGTGTGTGTGTGTGTGTGTGTGTGTGTGTGTGTGTGTGTATGACTGTCAGACTGAAGCACCAGTATGGTCTGGAGGTCACCTTGTAAGGTCCTGACATTTCTTGAGTCTTCATTCTGCTGCTGAAGGCTCCCACTCCTGGCCAGTGCCGTCCCAGTTACCTGCTGACCAATTACCTGTGGCCCTGGTTTCCTGCTGTCTCTTGTGCACAAGGCATCCCAGAGTCACACAGCACAGAAACAGGCCCTTTGGCCCACCAAGTCCATGCTGACCATCAAATACCCATCTACAATAATCCCATTTACCAGCACTCGGTCCTTCAATTCTGCTGCCTTCCATCTCCTATACCAGGGCTTCTGCATCATATTACATAAACCATGGTTTCTCTCTCTCTCACTCTCGCTCTCGCTCTCTCTCTCTCTCTCTATTTCCCTCTCTCTCCCTTTCTCTCTCCTTTTCTCACTCTTTCTCTCTGTCTCTCTCTCTTCCCCCCTCTCTCCCCCCCTCCCCCACCCCACCCCCCACCCCCTCCACTGTGACAACCGTGGTGTGTATCGCCGCTGTCTAGCTGCCAGTAGTGAACAGGATGCTAACCAGAGCTTCAGTAAATGGAATAACATCCCATTGTGTTGTTTCAAGCATCCTTACGGCCAATTTTGTGAATTTTCTTGTGGGGGACTTGACCTAGCATCAAGTGCAATGACGGTTCAGCACACACACCAACAAAGGTTGAAATCCAGTTTCTCAGCTTCCAACCCATGGCAGGATTGGCTAGGTAACAAGCCATTCCTTGCACAGATTTACACGGTGAATCGGAGCGAGAACACGACACCAGTGAGTGAAACAACTGCAGAACAATCCCTGCCAACGTCCGCCACAGAAGGAGGTGGGAAACTTCCAAGAAAAGCTGAGCTAGTCAAGTTCAGACAGGTGAGCGAGCAGTTTATACTCAGGAGTTTGAAGGCCTCAGAGTGAACTGTGTCATCGGTCATTCAGTTGATGAATAGGGACCAGCACAGGATGCGGGAGGCAGGGAGCGTCCCTTCCTCCCCCGCAATCAGATTGCAGAGAGCAACTTGTTCAGACAGCGCTGCACAAATAGTTTGTGCTTTATGCCTTTATCTCCAATATAAACGTCCACAGTCACCTGCTTGGAAAGATGAGTCATCTTACGGAGCAAGGCAGGACACCTGGCTGAGCGGTGCCACAACAACAAACTCTCGCTCAGTGTCAGCAAAGCTAAAGAGCGATTGTCGACTTCAGGAAGGGGAAGGAGGGCAAACATGCGCCAGTCTACATTGGGGGATCGGCGGTGGAGAGGTTCAGCAGCTTTAAATTCCTGAGCGTTAACATATCAGATAACTTGTCCTGGGCCCAGCACATAGATGCAATCACAAGGAAGGCGTGCCAGCATCTTTACTTTCTTAGGAGGTTAAGGATGTTCAGCCTGTCACTGAACTTCTACAGATGTACTGTTGAAAGCATCCTGACTGGTTGCATCATGGTCTGGGACAGCAATTCAAATGCACTGGAACATAAGAAGCTGCAGAGAGTAGTTGACTCTGCCCAACACATCACGGGCACATCCCTCCCCACCATCGGTGGTATCTATAAGAGGCGCTGCGTCAAGAAGGCAACATCCATCATCAAAGATCCCCACCATCCAGGCCGTGCCATCTTCTCGCAGCTCCCATCGGGCAGGAGGTACAGACGCCTGAAGTCCCACACCACCAGGTTCAGGAACAGCTACTTCCCTTCAACCATTCGGTTCTTGAACCAACCCTAATCACTACAGTTTAGCAACACTGTGACCACTTTGATCACCTTGCACTAAAATGGACTGTTTTTTTTCTAATTGTGTCCTTTGTAAAAATTGTGTATAATTTATATGTTTAACTTATGTTTTTCTTGTGAATGTTGTGTCTCTGATGCTGTGATGCAGCTGCACCTGTGCACACATGGGCCTGTACAGATGGCAATAAACCCGACATTGACTTTAACTCTGATGTCAGAGAAATACACTTGCACTTGGCTCTTGATGAACACAATTGAGACCGATCTGCTTGCTGTTGGCGAGGGGCGACTTTACAGAGGTTGGCATAGATAAGGTGGATGGTCACAGACTTTTCCCCAGAGTAGGGGAGTAGGAAACCCAGAGGGTGAGGATTTAAGCTGAGAGGGGAAAGATTTAAAAACAACGAGCTGCCAGCGGAAGATGTTGAGGCAGGTACAATTACAACATATAAAAGGCCTTTGGACAGGTACATGGATAGGGGAGGACATGGGCCAAACACAGGCAAATGGGACTAGTTTAGATGGGCACCGTGGTCGGCATGGATCAGTTGGGCCGAAGGGCCTGTTTCCGTGCTGTATTACTCTGACTCTATATCCCAAGCCAAGCTCCACTGCACGCTGCCCCATTGTCCTGGAAACGCTGCTCCGGATTCATTGACATGAACATAAGGTAACAGTCAGCTCTGGCCTAGAGCTGTTCAGGAGGGAGCTGAGAGCTCTGTGGCAGCTAAAGCTCACCTCTGCCGCTGTAAGCAAGCCTTGCTGTCAGTTCCTTAACCAGAATGAACACACTCTGTCGAGAGGACTTGGTGAGGTGAAGCATCAATGGTTCAGGAAGACGGACTCATTAGAAAGAAAAAGAATATCAGTCAGGGAGGATACAGACAATAATGAAGATAAGAGCCAGGGGCCAGCCAGTTTGACCAGAGGATTAGCCAGGCCTGTAAATTAGCTGTCGGGCCCAAACCAGGCTGAGGAGAGACAGTCAGTGATGTGTGCATTGTCACACTTCCCTGACCTCCAGTCATATCTCATGCTCACTGAATTCTCAGGGCTTTTCCTTCTTCTCTTGAGGCCTGTGGAGAACAACGTTCCTGGGGAAGATCTCTACTTTGGAATGCTAAGTGTTTGGAGGTGCTCCCTCTATCTCATACACTTAATTTGCAAGCCTGGTCAGGCCACCTAAGAGTGCCAGGGCTAAGAACGTCCTCTATATTATGTAATTGTGTTATAAGATAAGATGAGATATCTTTATTAGTCACATGCAAATCGAAACACACAGTGAAATGCATCTTTTGCGTAGAGTGTTCTGGGGGCAGCCCGCAAGTGTCGCCGCACTTCCGGCGCCAACATAGCACGCCCACAACTTCCTAACCCGTACGTCTTTGGAACGTGGGAGCACCCGGAGGAAACCCACACAGGCACGGGGAGAACGTACAAGCTCCTTACAGACAGCGGCAGGAATTGAACCCGGGTCGCTGGCGCTGTAAAGCGTTATGCCAACCGCTACACTACCGACCACTTCCTCTGGCAGCTCGTTCCAAATACCCACCACCCTCTCTGTGAAAAACCTCCCCTCAGGTCTCCTGTGACTTTTTCCCTGTGCCCACTAGTTCTAGAGGGGCAATTTCTTCACGCAGAGGGTGGTCAGTACGTGGAACGGGCTGCCACAGGATGTGGTTGAGGCAGGTACATTAACAACATTTAAAAGACACTTGGATAAGTACATGGATAGGAAAGGTTTAGAGGGATATGGGCCAAATGCGGGCAAACTGAATGTGCATCTTTTGTTGGCATGGACAAGTTGGGCGAAGGGCCTGCTTCTGTGCTGTCTTACTCTATGACTCCCCCACCCAGGGAAAAAGATTCTGAATTTCTACCCCACCTACGCCCCTCATAATTTTGTAAACCTCTAGGTCACCCCTCAGCCTCCTATGCTCTCCGTGAGAACAAACACAGCCTATTCGGTCTCTCCTGAAAACTACAGTCCTCCATTCCAGGCAACATCCTGGTTTACAGTAACAACGTTTAAAAGACACTTGGACAGATCCATGGATGGGAGAGGTTTAGACGGATGTAGGCCAAACGCAGGCAAATGGGACTGGCTTAGATGGGCATCTCCGTCGGCATGGACAAGTTGGGCTGAAGGGTCTGTTTCCCTGCTGGACTGCTCCATGACTCTATGACCAGGCCGATCTCCATGAGCAGCACAAATTAACAAGAGCGGCTCGCCAGGGACAGGTATTTACAAGGTGACCTCAGTCGAGGTTCCCAGGTAGTCCCCAGTCACTGCAGAGAGTTCTCAATCATACGTGGGGATCAAAGACATGTTGCCGAGGGTGAAAAACGCGACGACGCTGGAGGAACTCAGCAGGCCAGGCAGCATCCGTGGAGAAAAGCAGGCGGTCAACGTTTCGGGTCAGGACCCTTCTTCAGGACTGAAGATAGGAAAAGGGGAAGCCCGATATACAGGAGAGGAAAGCAGCGCAGTGATAGGTGGACAAAAGAGGGGAGGCAGGGTGGTGATAGGTGGATGCAGGTAAGAGACAGTGATAGGCAGGTGCCGGATGGAGGAGGGGAGAGCAGATCCACTGGGGGATGGGTCAAAGGGAAGGAGAAAAAAGAGGCTAGGAAAACCAAAGATGGGCTGAGAAAGGGAAGATGAGGAGAAGGGTGGGGGTGGGGAAGGGGGCGGGGATTACTTAAAGTGGAGTCGGTCCGTGTTGACACGGCTAAGGCCCAGGACCAGATGCCACGTGCAACTAACTTTGGCCAGGAGTGTGGGTGACCCATCTTACTGTTCTCTTGGAGACTCCATCATCGCAGAAGCCAGTCTCCAGCCAATATGATTCACTCCTCGTCCTGCAATGAAACGGCTCAGAGTGTGGAGACTGAAGGCTGTGCTGCCGATAGTTCCCCCTCCAGAACCTGCCGCCAGTATTCAAGCAAATCACCGGGAAGAGCGCAGAGGAGATTTACGGGGATGTTGCCGGGACTCGAGGGACTGTGTTATGGAGAGAGGTTGAGCAGGTTGGGACTTTTTCATTGGAGCGTAGGGGACTGACGAGTGACCTTATAGAGGTGTATAAAGTCATGAAGGGCATAGGGTGAATGCACACACACTTTTTCCCAAGGTTAGGGAATCAAGAACCTGAAGGGCAACTTTTTCGTACAAAGGGTGGTATAGAACATCGAACACTACAACACAGTACAGGCCCTTCGGCCCACAATGTTGTGCCGACATTTTATCCTGCTCTAAGATCTATCTACCCCTTCCCTCCCACATAGCCCTCCATTTCTCTATCATTCACGTGGCCGTCTTGGGCAGAGCAGTTGCCATACCAAATTGCGATGCATCTGGAAAGGTAAATTGCGATGAGATAGATTGGGAGGTCGAGAGCTCATCTTTTAATGTATGAGAGATCTGTTCAAGAGTCCGATAACAGCAAGATAGAAGCTGTCTTTGAGACTGGTGGTACATGATCTCAAGCTTTTGTATGTTCTGCCCATGAGACCATAAGATATATGAACAAAATTAGGCCTTTCAGCCCATCGAGACTGTTCCAATCACGGCTGATTTTTCTCTCAACCCCATCCTCCCACCTTCTCCCCATAACCCTTAACCGTCTTACCAATCAAGAACCAATGAAATACACCCAATGCAGCCCTCTGTGGCAACAATTTCCACAGATTCACCGCCCTCCGGCTGAAGAAATTCCTCCTCATCTCAGTTCTAAAGGGACGTCCCTTTATTCTGAGGCTGTGCTCTCGGATCCTGGACTCTCCCACTGGTGGAGACATCCTCTCCATGTCCAGGCCTTTCAGATTCCGGTAGGTTTCAATGAGATTCCCCCTCATCCTTCTGATCTCCATAGAGTACAAGCCCAGAGACATCACAACCGATGGGAAGGGACAAAGAAAGAATGACCAGAGTGGCGGGGAGGGGAACCTTGATAATGCTGACTGCTTTTCTGAGGCAGCAGGTATGGACAGAGCAACCTACCTCCCACTGGGGCCTTACGAGAGTGCAAATATTTTGTCGATTAGTCTAATTAAGAAAATAAGTAACAGGCTACAAAATGTCAGACAGTTCCTGCTGATTATAAATTTATAGGAGATTACTGACTGAGATTGATGCAGATCGGAGACTGATGAAGGATTAGAGTCCTTGATAATTGACAAGATAATGGCATTAGATGGCCAGTCCATTAAGTAGGTTAAAGTCTATTAGCTCATAGTTAGCACAGCTTCAGAATCAGAACCAGGTTTATTATCACTGACGGATGACGTGAAATTTGTTGTATCGCATCAGCAGTACAGTGCAAGACATAAAAATCTATAAGTTGTAAAAATAAATGAATAGTGCAAAAAAAAGGAATAACGAGGTAGTGTTCAGGGGTTCATGGACCGTTCAGGAGTCTGATGGCGGAGGGGAAGAAGTGCGCGTGTTGTATGTTTGTGTGTTTATACTTGTGTATGTGTGTGTTTGTATGTTTTTACTTGTGTGCGTGTGTGTGTATGTTTGTGTATGTGTGTGTTTGTATGTTTATGCTTGTGTGTTTGTGTCTATGTGTGTGTGAGGGAGAGTGTGTGTGTGTTGTATGTTTGTGTTTGTGTGTTTATACATGTGTGGGTGTGCATGTGTGAGTGTTTGCATGTGTGTGTGCACACGTGTGTGCGCATGTTTGTGTCTGTGTGTTTGTGTGTGCACGTGTGTGTGCATGTGTGTGTGTCTGTGTCTGTGTGTGCCTGTCTGTGTCTGTGTCTGTGTGTGTGTGTGTGTGTGTGTGCGTGCATGCGTGCGGTGTGTGTGCAATAGTTATTCTCACATAGTTAATAATTTGCATTGCTTTCACAGCTTACACAAGAATGGAGCACTCTGCACACATTACTGCCTTTGCTTACTGCCAAGAGAAGCTTTTAAGTAATTAGTTTCCCATTACATGAAACGTTCTTCTGGCCTTTGAGTAATCTCCCTTCCATTAGGGTGGTCTGATTCACCAAGGCGATGCTGTATCGCAGTGTTTCTCAGGCAAAGGGCACTGGTAGTCTGTGCCTCTGGAAAATAACCAGCTGGCAGGTTGAAGGAAACCCTGCGTCTTCAGTCAGGTGAACTCACAAACAGCGGAGACAGGGAGTCGAGCTACAACCATTGCACACAGGTCCCCTCAGAGCCAGCGGAGAGGGGGGCACTGAGTCCTGACCTAGAGGTTTTAGTGGTTGTAGGGACTTTCTGAATGTAGGATTGAAGGTGGGCTGCATAAACTCTGCATGTGTGTCTGTCTTATCCAGGAACAGCCAGCATCAATAAATGCAGCTGTTTAAAACTTTGGTTAGACCGCACTTGGAGTATTGTGTGCAGTTTTGGTCGTCCCATTACAGGAAGGATGTGAAGGCTTTGGAGAGGGTACAGAGGAGGTTCACCAGGATGTTGGCTGGAATAGAGGGTACGAGCTATAAGGAGGGGTTGGACAAACTTGGGTTGTTCTCTCTGGAGCGGCGGAGGCTGAGGGGAGACCTGATAGAAGTTTATAAGATTATGAGAGGCACAAATAGGGTAGACAGTCAGAATCTTTTTTTCCCAGGGCAGAAATGTCACATACTAGGAGACGTGCATTTAAGTCGAGAGGGGGAAAGTTTAAAGGGGATGTGCGGGGCAGCAGGTTTTTTAGACAGAGAGCGGTGGCTGCCTGGAACGGGCTGCCAGGGGTGGTGGTGGAGGCAGATACAATAGTGGCTTTCCAGAGGCTGTTAGACAGAGACACGAATACGCAGGGAGTGGAGGGACGGGGATCACGTGCAGGCAGAAGACAATTAGTTTAATTTGGCATCATGGTCGGCACAGACACCGTGGGCCGAAGGGCCTGTTCCTGTGCTGTACTGTTCTACGTTCTATGACAACTGTTGACTGCATTCAGAGTTCTTCTTATTTAAATGATAAATTAAAAATTGGTAAGTTGATTTTATTATTATCACAGTGAAAAACAATTAACCATTCACACCATCAATTCATAAAGTTCTATGACACATGTGGTACCCTATCCAGATCCTTGCTGTGACTGAGGAACTAGAGTCATGGTCTCAGGATAAGGAATCTGCTGTTACACCCAAAGTGAGGAGTACCTTCACTCGGTGGGCTATGAAGGCACAGAACTCCGTTCCCTGGGAGCACAGTGGATGCTCATGCATCAAATATGTGCAGGACTGAAGGGAAGGCCTTGGTTGCTAAGGGAATCGAGGGGCAGGGTGAGAAAGAGGTAGCAACAAGCCTGGCGACTACTACTGTTCCTTGTGCTCAAATGTGCTTAAGAATCAATGAAATGCCATGATAAAATCATGAGGGGCATAGATAGGGTGAATGCAACACAGGGTTGGGGATTCAAGGACTAGAGGGCATGGGTTTAAGGTGAGAGGGGAGAGATTTAATAGGGGACCTGAGGGGCAACTTCTTCACGCAGAGGATGGTGGGTATGTGGGACGAGCTGCCAGAGGAAGTGGTTGAGGCAGGTACGATAACAACATTTAAAAGACATATGGATAAGTACATGGACAGGCGGGGTTTAGAGAGATATGGGCCAAATGCGGGCGAGTGGTGGGCACTGTGGTCAGCACGGACAAGATGGGCTGAAGGGCCCTGTTTCCATGCCATCTCTCTATTAAAGGGGCCTCTGTAAACAGGATTGTGTTTGCAGAGTCTTCATGGATGAAGATGTGTCCGTTTTCCAGTGAGCAACCATAATTGGACTGGTGTCATTCATCACTGATCATTCCTGCCCATCGTTCACCACTCTTAAATACCAATTAATTATGTGATTCACTGAGCATAGATTAGGTTTATGAGAAGCAAAGTGGACCCGTCCCTTTTTGATCTAATTTATTCATGGTCAACTATTTATTTAGTGCATCAAAGATAGAAAGAGCCGGGACTGATTTGCTGAATTTTAGGAATGTGCTCCCATTGAATCCATTGACAAAGGCTCCTTTAATAAAGTCACAGAGTCATAGAGCATGGAAACAGGCCCTTTGGCCCAACTAGTCCACACCCACGATGGTGTTAGGCCCAACCTACTCCCATTTGCCTGTGTTTGGACTGTATCCCTCTAAACCCCTCCTATCCCTGTACCTGTCCAAATGTCTCTTAATTGGTGTCATTTGAATGCACAAAGCAGCATCGGAAGGTGAGTCATCAACTGGAACAGTAACCCATCTTCTGCTTAATGAGGCTGGTTAGGTTAACCGGTTTCTGAACATAAGCAGTGGTCACCAGAAACATTCAGCAGGTCAGTCAGCATCCATGGAGCCAAGAGACATGTCTAAGTTCAAACAGAAGCTGTTCCTGAGGGCTGCTTGCAATGAGCAGGCTCCATTCCCCTACAGGTGCTGATAGACCTGCTCCCTGCGAACTTGGATTCAGGTTTTACAGCATTAGAAGTTATACTTTTGTTCCGGAGCAACACACAAGATGCTGGAGGAACTCAGCGGGTCGGGCAGCATCTGTGGAGGGAAGTGGACAGTCGACGATTCAGTCTGAGACCCTTCATCGTCATCCAGTCCTGACCTGAAACGTTGACTGTCCGTTTCCCTCCACAGAGGCTGCCCGACCCGCTGAGTTCCTCCAGCTTTTTGTGTGTTGCTCCAGATTCCAGCATTGCAGTCACTTGCATCTTCTGTCTGTGTTTTTGATCTGAGCTCACTGATTGATCTGACGTGGACTTGAATCTTTTCCACGTGCTGCAATAGTGAGGTTGAGGCACTGTTGGTCTCATCTGTTCCAAACTACAACATCACATTTTGTAGTCAATAGTTGGGATGATGTTTCACTAATTCTTGTGCACAACACAAATAACCCTGATTACTATTCCTGGCGGGATTGGAGATAATTGGGTAACTCTGCCATCAATCACACTCGAAGCCCCTCAGCGACAAGATTTAACACTCATCGTTGGGACTATCAGCTGCTTGTAAAATATCCTGTTCGCTCCAAGTGCTGCCATTACATTCCCTCCAGCTTCCAGACCATTGACTCACATGGTGGTGTTTGTAGATACTCTGGCAAATATTGGCGTGTGAATTTAGAGTGAAAGAGTCTTGCAGTACGGAAACAGGCCCTTTGGCCCTACTTGTCCATGCCGACCAAGTTGCCTACCTGAACTAGTCCCATTTGCCTGTGTTTGGCCCATATCCCTCTGAACCTTTCCTATCCATGGACCTGTCCTTGGGTTAAAATTGCTCCCTCAGCATTTACACAAGTGAATCCTGGAAAGAACTATTGAATTTTAAGATTCATAAGAATATATCTATAACCTTTTTTATAGTCATAGACTCATACAGCACCGAAACAGGCCCTTCAGCCCACCGAGTCTGTGCCGACCATCAAACATCCATTTACTCTAATCCTGGATGGATCCCATTTTACTCTCCCCACATTCCCATTGCCTCCCTACTCACTCACCTACACACTGGGGGATCATCGACAGCAGCCAGTTAACCGACCAGCCCTCACAGTTTTGGGATGTAGCAGGAAACTGGAGCACCCGGGGGAAACCCACACGGTCACAGGGAGAACGTGCAAACTCCACACAGACAGCGCCGGAGGTCGGGATCGAACCCAGGTCTCTGGGGCTGAGGCAGCGGCTCGACCAGCTGTGCCACTGTACCGCCCATAATTCTATGTAATACATCATGGCTGAATCTTTCCGTGAAGAACTTTGACACATTTCCTAAAAACTAAAAAAAGTTACATTTCTCTTGCACCTGTCACGTCCTTTTCAGAACATCTCACAGCATTTTTCAGCCAATTAAGTACTTTTGAAGTGTCATCTCTATGATGATGCAGAACAGACATGTGATGCAGCAATTTATAAACTTACATATAACATAAGTTAGACCAAGTTTTATAGAAGACAGAACATTGTCATTTTATTGCTGGTTTTGCTTGAAATGAAATTGATAACTCGGTGTGAACCTTGTTACAAGTGAAGTCCAGCTTCTGATGCTCAAACAACACAGACTGCTTAAACCCAGAACTAGGTTTCACCCACAACGGCGAGGCTTCCTTGCTCACCTAATTAGCTCAGACATTGAATTATCTAACTAAGGCAGAAGTCGGTAGCTTGGCAGTCTTTGTTGCATGAAACGGCTGCAGTGTTTTAATTAATGATGTCCAAGTTTTAATTATCTATATCCAAGACTGAGATGGGGAGATTTCTGCATGAGAGGGGAATTAAGGTTTGTGGGGATACGGCAGGGATGTGGTCATTTAGGATTTTTGGGAGCATACAAGCAGGCTTGAGTGGGGTTGGATACCGTATCATTGTTCTTATTTCTGATAGAGTAATATTGGAATTGGTTTATTATTGTCACATGTACCGAGGTACAGTGAAAAACTTGTCTTGCACACCGATCGTACAGGTCAATTCATTACACAGTGCATTGAGGTAGTACAAGGGAAAACAATACAGAATGCAGAGTAAGGTGCCACAGCTACAGAGAAAGTGCAGTGCAGGCAGACAGTAAGGTGCTAGGAGGTAGATTGTGAGGTCAAGAGTCCATCTTATCGTACTAGGGAACCGTTCAATAGTCTTATAACAGCGGGATAGAAGCTGTCCTTGAGCCTGGTGGTACGTGCTTTCAGGCTTTTGTATCTTCTGCCCGATGGGAGAGGGGAGAAGAGACAATATCCAGGGTGGGTGGGGTCTTTGATTATGCTGGCTGCTTCACTGAGACAGCAAGAAGTGTAGACAAGAGTCCATGATGGTTTCCATGATGTGCTGGGCTGTGTCCACAACTCTCTGCAGCTTCTTACGGTCCTGGGCAGAGCAGTTGCCGTACCAAGCCGTGATGCATCCAGGTAGGATGCTTTCTATGGTGCATCGATAAAAGTTGATGAGTGTTAAAGGGGACATGCCAAATTTCTTTAGCCTCCTGAGGAAGTAGAGGCGCTGGTGAGCTTTCTTGACCGTGGCGTCTAAGTGGTTGGACCAGGACAGGCTATTGGTGATGTTCACTTCTTGGAATGAAGCTCTTAACCCTCTCGACCTCAGCACCGTTGATGTTGACAGGTGCATGTACACTGCCCCCCTTCCTGAAGTCAATGACCAGCTCTTTTGTTTTGCTGGCATTGAGGGAAAGGTTGTTGTCATGACACCATGTCACTAAGATCTCTATCTTCTTCCTGTACTCTGACTCATCGCTGTTTGAGATACGGCCTACAACGGTGGTATCATCTGCAAACTTGTAGATGGAGTTAGAGCAGAATCTGGCCACACAGTCATGAGTGTATAGGGAGTAGAGTACTGAGGACGCAGCCTTGTGGGGCACCAGTGTTGAGAATAATCCTGCCAGAGGTATTGCTGCCTAATACAGCACAGAGACAGGCCTTTCGGCCCAACTCGTCCATGCTGACTGAGATTCCCATCTCTCATTCCATTTGTGTGCGTTTGACCCATATCCCCCTAAACCTTTCCTATCCACGTACATATCCAAATGTCTTTTAAATGTTGTCAGTGTACCTGCCTCAACCACAGCTCGTTCCATATACCCACCAGGTCCCTTTGAAATCTTTTCCCCTCTCAATTTAAACCTATGCCCTCTAGTTTTTGATTCCTTTCTCTGAGAGAAAGACTGAGTGCATTCACCCTATCTATGCCCCTCATGATTTTATACACCTCTATAAGGTCACCCCTTGGTCTCCTACACTCCAAGGAATAAAGACCTAGCCTGCCCAACCTCTTGCTGTAACTCAGGCCCTCGAGTCCTGGCAACATCCTCGTAAATCATCCCTGCACTCTTTCCAGTTTAATGATGTCCTCCCTCTAACAGGGTGACCAAAAGCTGTACACAATACTCCAAGTGTGTCTCACCAAAGTCTGGTACAACTGCAACATGACGTCCCAACTCCTGTACTCAATCCCCTGACTGATGAAGGCCAGCGTGCCAAACACCTTCTTCACCACCTCTGTTCTACAACACTCCCCATGGCCCTACCATAATTATGCAATTATGTAAATTCTCACCTTGCCAAAGCAAGATTACTTCATAATCAGGGAGACGGGACAAATATTTCCATTGTGACATTTTAAGGTGTGTCCATCTACATCTGATAATGGAACGTGGATCATATAGAAACAAAGAATGAGGCCATTCCGTCCATCACTGTGCTGGTACTAGCTCCCCAACTGGATCTACTTACACACTTCAGCCTGCCCTGAGTTCCGTGTTCTCTCTCTTCAAATATTTATTTAGTTTTGCTTCAACAATGTTATAATCTCTACTTCAGTAGCCACTTCTCTACAGTAAAATGCGTTAAAAAACTTTCACCTCCTGCTCGCCCCCCCAGTCTCCCTGTGGTAATCCGCAGACGCCACCTCCTCTTGTTCCCAGCTGTCAATCAAGGAAAACAAGCTTTCACTCAACAACGTAATCAGATCACAAGTTGCAGAAAAGATTCACGAGGATGTTGCCGGGACCGGAGGGCTTGAGTTGTATGGAGAAGCTGGGTGGGCCGGGACTGTTTTCCCTGGAGTGAGGGGTGACCTTACAGCGGGTTATAAAGGACATAGATAAAGTGGATGGTCACACTTTTCCCCAGGGTAGAGAAGTCTAAAACTAGGGAGCACAGGTTTAAGGTGAGAGGGGAAAGGGGACCTGAGGGGCAGGTTTTCACACAGAGGGTGGTGGGTATATGGAACGAACTGCCAGAAGAAGTAGTAGAAGTGGGAACAATTCTACAATATTTAGAGGACAGGTACATGGATAGGAATGTTTTAGAGGGATATGGGCCAAATGCAGGTAAATGGGATTAGGCACCTTGGCCGGCATGGACCAGTTGGGCTGAAGGGCCTGTTTCCATGCTGTATGACTCTATAAGTGCTGCCGGTATAGGATACTAAGCCTTTCCTCATGACACGTCAATTAGTGCCAGACATGATACGATCTGATTCCCACAAGGAAGGAGGTGCAGAGCTGAAGCAGTCCGCCCAAATTTGCTGTTACGTAACGCGGGGCAGGAGGCATCTTATCCCACTGATCAGGAAGTAGGATCCTCATGATGTGTAATGTCACTCTGGGAGTTATCTAACATAACAGCTCATCGTCGGGGCAGGAGACATTCGAGAGCAGAGCTATGACTGGGCAGTCGTGATGTGGTTATCTGCCATGGATATACCTGCCCAAATGGTGTAACCACTAATATCCAATGCAAGTGGTCAGCCGGTCTATCAGGGGTCTCCCATCCCCCCACAGCGGGAAGACCATGGCTAAACACTCCCTTTCTGTTCCCTTCCCCTTTCCCAGCCCAATCCCCGGAGTCATTGCAATCTCCTGGGAGAGCACAAAGAAAATGTTGAAAATCCGGGAAGTACGAGAGACTGCCGACACTGGAATCTGCAGCAAAAAACATCTGTTGGAGGAACTCAGCGGGTTGGGCAGTGCCAGGATGCAGGGTCTCGACCCGAAGCATCAACCGTCTCTCTCCCTCCACGGATGCTGCCTGACCCCCTGAGTTCCTCCTGCAGTTTGTCTTTTGCTCATTATGTCCCCGATGACCATCACCAACTTTTACCAATGCACCACAGAAAGCATCCTATCCAGATGCATCACGGCTTGGTACGGCAACTGCTCTGCCCGGGACCGCAAGAAACTGCAGAGAGTTGTGGACACAGCCCAGCGCATCACGGAAACCAGCCTCCCCTCCGTGGACTCTGTCTACACTTCTCACTGCTCGATAAAGCAGCCAGCATAATCAGGGACCCCACCCACCCCGGACATTCTCTCTCCTCCCCCCTCCCATTGGGCAGAAGGTACAAAAGCCTGAAAGCACGTACCGCCAGGCTCAAGGACAGCTTCTATCCTGCTGTCATAAGACTATTGAGTGGACCTCCCATACACTAAAGTTGAACTCTTGATTTCCCAATCTACCTCACTGTGGCCCTTGCACCGTATTGTCTGCCTGCACTGCACTTTCTCTGTAACTGTAACACTTTATTCTGCATTCTGTTATCCCTTTTACTACCTCAATGTACTTACGTATGGAGTGATCTGTCTGGATGGCACGCAGATGAAAGCTTTTCACTGTATCTCAGTACACGTGACAATAATAAACCTGTACCAATTAGGTGAGACATCTCTGATGCCAGTACATGAAAAATCTAACCCCTCAGCCAACTGCAACAAGTCCAGGACGTCATAGTGAACAAAAGTTTTTCAGGTGCATTTTTAAAGTGATCATCACAGCCTCTGTATTTTACAACCAATGAACCACTTTTGAAGAGTAATTGCTTTGGTAATGTAGAAAACACAGCTGCTAATCTTTGCACAGCGAGCTCCCACAAAACAATAATCAGATCATCTGACTATAAGTGTTGGTGAAAGAATAAACATTGGCCAGAACTGCATTCTTTCAACATCCACCTGAGAGCAAATGGGGTCTTAAGTTTAATGTCTCTGCCAAAAGATAGTGCCAAAAGATAGTGCGACTCTCCCTCATTACTGCACCGAGGTGTCAGCCAGGATCTCTGTTCCCAAGTCTCCAACGTCACAGATCGAGTGTTCACTCGTAAACTTCCTTGGCTTCAGTGTTGTGATGCCTGTCTCCAACCAGACAGGCAGCATCCGGAAATACATTCCAGGGCCTGACTAACCCCACCCCACCCCCGCCCCCGGCAAATAAACATCCGAACGTCGTCGAGTCCTGCTCCTACACAGTTAGTTCTGTGCCCCAAACCAACCCAAAGTTAAAAGTATTAAAATGAACCCCAGTTGCAGGCATTCAGCGTCGTGTCACCCCAGAGTGTCACAGAGTCACACAGCGCGGAAACAGGCCCTTCGGCCCAACTGGTCCATGCCGTCCAAGATGCCCATCTGATCTAGTCAAATTTGCCCATGTTTGGCCCATATGCCTCTGAACCTTCCCTATCTATGTACTTGTCCGAGTGTCTTTTAAGTCCTGAAGAAGGGTCCTGACCCGAAACATTGACTTTTTCTCCACGGACGCTGCCTGGCCTGCTGAGCTCCTCCAGCATCATTTGTTTACCTTTTAGATGTTGTTGATGTTCCTGCCTCAACCACTTCCTCTGGCAGCTCGTTCCACATACTGACCACCCTCTGGGTGAAAAGGTTACCCCTCAGGTTCCTATTAAATCTCTCCCCTCTCACCTTAAACCTGTGCCCCCTAGTTCTTGATTCCCCAACCCTGGGAAAAGACTGTACGTATTCACCCTATCTATGCCCCTCATGATTTTATACACCTCTATAAGATCACCCCTCATTCTCCTATGCTCCAGTGAAAAAAGTACCAACCTGCTCAACCTCTCTCCATAACTCAGTCCCTCGAGTCCCAGCAACATCCTCGTAAATGTCCTCTGCGCTCTTTCCAGCTTAATGGCATCTTTCCTACAGCAGGGTGACCAAAACTGAACACAAGTGTTCCAAGCTGCTCAAGATCCTCTTAAATGCCTCTGTCGTATCTGCCTCCACCACCACCCCTGGCAGCACATTCCAGGCACCCACCACTCTCTGTGTAAAAAACCTGCCCCGCACATCTCCTTTGAACTTACCCCCTCTCACCTTAAATGCGTGCCCTCCAGTATTAGACCTTTCAACCCTGGGAAAAAGATACCAGCTGTCTACCCTATCTATGTCTGTCATAATTTTAAAGACTTCTATCAGGTCTCCCCTCAGCCTCTGACACTCCAGAGAAAACAACCCATGTTTGTCCAACCTCTCCTCGTAGCACATGCCCTCCAATCCAGGCAGCATCCTGGTGAACCTCTTCTGCACCCTCTCCAAAGCCTTCACATCCTTCCTGTAATGGGGTGGCGAGAACTGAATGCAATACTCCAGGCGCAACCTAACTGGAGTTTTATAAAGCTGCAATATAACTTCCTGACTCCTTGAATTCAATGCTTCGACTAATAAAGGCAAGCGTGTCATATGCCTTCCTTACCGCCCTTTCGACCTGTGCAGCTGCTTTCAGGGAGCTGTGGACTTGGACCCCAAGATCCCTCTGGACATTAATGCTCAAGGGTCCTGCCAGGAAATGTGTACTTTCCCTTTACACTTGATTTTCCAAAGTGCAACACCTCACACTTGTCTAGATTAATGGAAAGTTTGGATTGGAATTGGTTTATTATTTTCACTTGTACCGAGGTACAGTGAAAAACTTGTCTTGCAGATCAATTCATTACACAGTGTGTTGAGGTAGAACAAGGTAAAACAACAACAGAATGCAGAATAAAGTGTTACAGCTACAGAGAAAGTGCAGTGCAGGCAGACAATAAGGTGCAAGGCCATAATGAGGTAGATTGTGAGGTCAAGAGTCCATTTTATTGTATTAGGGGACTGTTCAATAGTCTTATAACAGCGGGATAGAAGCTGTCCTTGAGCCTGGTGGTACGTGCTTTCAGGCTTTTGTATCTTCTGCCTGATGGGAGGGGGGAGAAGAGAGAATGTCCGGAGTGGATGGGGCCTTTGATTATGTTGGCTGCTTTACCGAGGCAGCGAGAAGTGTAGATAGAGTCCATGGAGGGGAGGCTGGTGTCCGTGATTTGCTGGGCTGTGTACACAGCTCTATGCAGTTTCCTGCGGTTATTAATCTGCTGCCTCAATCACTTTTCTATGTTCCTCTGTCTTTAAAAGCTCACTCAGTCTGTGAGGTAACTTTAACCTCGGGCATTGGACACAAAGTAGGATTTGGTAAATAAATGACCGGATGTATAATCCGGTACCGACAAGTATTGATCTGGAGCTCTGTGTGTGATTTCCAGTGTGGATGTTTAAATCCAACTAATTAAATAAACCTTATATGAAGAAGTGCCATCGATAACAAAAACCGTGAAGCAACCAGCTCGACCTGATCCGTTAATGTTTTCCTGGGAAGGAAATGTACCGTCCTTACCCAGAGTGGGACAGGATCCCGTAGGGGAGACCTACAGGAATGTTACCAGCATTGAGAGTTGTGAGGAAAGATTAGATAGGCTGAGGTTGTTTCCCTTGGAGCAGTGGAGACTGAGTGGACACTTATCTGAGATGTTTAAATTAGGTGTACAAAATATTAAGAGGAATAGATAGAGTGAACAGCCAGCGCCTCTTTCCCAGGGCACCAATGCTCAATACAAGAGGGCATGGCTTTAAAGTAATGGGTGGGAAGTTCAAGGGAGATATCAGAGGAAGGTTTTTTCCCCAGAGAGTGATTGGGGCATGGAATGCGCTGCCTGAGGCGGTGGTGGAGACAGGTACATAGGTCAAATTCAAGAGATTACTAGATAAGCATATGGAGGAATTTAAAATAGAGGGATACGTGGGAGGAAGGGGTTAGATAGCCTTAGGCGAGGTTTAAAGGTCGGCACAACATTGTGGGCGGAAGGGCCTGTATTGTGCTGTACTGTTCTATGTTCTGTGTTCTATGTTATGAGGGGCTAGATGAGGTTAGATTAGTTTATTGCCCTGTGCACCAGGGTGCAATGAAATTCCTTGCTCGGGTGAAGCTCACAGAGTGAACCACGTACACGGGAATAAGAAACACAGCAATAAATACGGCGGCAAGTGCAAAGCAACGGAAAGGTGCGGCGTGCGGCCGTGCACTCTGAGGTAGCGCAAAAAGAAATGCTGAAGCGACAGTAACGGGAGAGGTAGATCTGAGGGTTCGAGAACGAGGCAGCGCCACCAGGAAGGGGGTGTGACAGCGGGGACTGATTCACGGCTCTGACAGCAGTGGGGAAGAAGCTGTTCTTCAGTCTGGTCACCTGGGCTTTCGAGCTCCTGTATCTTCTCCCAGATGGGGGAGGAAGGAGTAAATGGGAGCGATCTGCCACCATTCACCACAGGTGGTAAAACCAGGGGCTATCGACGTAAACTAATAGGTAGGAAGATTGGGGGAGGTGAGGAAATATTTCTAATCTAGTGTCTGGAACTTCCACACACGTGGGTCAGTGGGTTAATTGGCTGCTGTAAATTGCCCCTGGGTGGAAGGGCCTGTTTCCATGCTGTGTGGCTCAATGACTCTCTGACCCCACGAGTCACTGACTGAAAGGGTAGAGGAGACGGAACCTCCAACAGTACTGGAATTGGTTTATTATTGTCACATGTACCAAGGTACAGTGAAAGACTTTGTCTTGCATACCGTTCATACAGATCAATTCATCACGTCAGTGCATTGAGGTAGTACAAGGGAAAACAATAACAGAACGCAGAATAAAGTGTCACAGCTACAGAGAAAGTGCAGTGAGGCAGACAATAGGGTGCAAGGTCATAACGAGGTAGATTGTGAGGTCAAGAGTCACAGTAGTGTAGCGGTTAGTGTAACGCTATTACAGCACCAGCGACCCAGGCTCAATTCCCACCGCTGTCTGTAAGGAGTTTGTACATTCTCCCCGTGTCTGCGTGGGTTTCCTCCGGGTGCTCCGGTTTCCTCCCACATTCCAAAGACGTACGGGTTAGGAAGTTGCGGGCATGCCATGTTGGCGCCAGAAGCGTGGCGACACTTGTGGGCTGCCCCCAGAACACTCTACGCAAAAAGATGCATTTCACTGTGTGTTTCGATGTACATGTGACTAATAAAGATATCTTTTCGTACAAGAGGTCCGTTCAATAGTCTTATAACAGCGGGATAGAAGTTGTCCTTGAGCCTGGTGAGACGTGCTTTCTTTTTGTACCTTCTGCCCGATGTGAGGGGGGAGAAGAGAGAAAATCCGGGCTGGGTGGGGATGTGGTGTCCCTGTCAAATTCCTCTCAAAGTCTTTATTGCATCTCCGGCGTTCAGTTCTCACTTGCCTTTGGAATCACTGGGCAAATCCTCTTGGAACAGGGAAACGTACAGCACAAGAACAGGCCCTTTGGCCCACAATGTCTGCACCAAATATAATGCCAAATTAAACTGATTTGACCTGATCCGTCTCCCAAGAATCCCGGCCTGTCTGTGTGTCTGTCGAAAACTTCTGAAACATTGCCGTCGTATCTGCTTCCAACACCTCTCCTGCCAGTTCATTCCATATACGGACCACCCTCTGGGAGAAAAAGTTGTCCCTCAGGTTCTACCTCAATGCGCTGTGTAATGAATTGATCTGTATGAATGCAAGACAAGTTTTTCACTGTACCTCGGTACGAGTGACAATAATAAACCAATACCAATACCAATGCCAATAAATCTCTCCCCTCTCACCTTAAACCTGTGCCCTTTAGTTTCATGATTCCCCAACCCAGGGAAAAGAACTGAGTGCATTCACCCTATCTATGCCCCTCATGATTTTATGCACCTCGATAAGGTCACCTCTCAGTCTCCTATGGTCCAATGAAAAAAGTCCCAACCTGCTCAACCTCTCTCTATATCTCAGTCCCGCGAACTCTGGCAACATCCCCGTAAATCTCCTCTGCAGTCTTTCCAACTTAATGGCCTCTTTCCTACAGCAGGGTGACCACCACTGAACGCAATATTCCAAATGTGGCCTCACCAGCTTCCTGGACAACTACACTCTTCCAGCCTTCCTTCCAATAAACCCTGACCAGTGAGTGATATGAGTTTGTAGGGTCATATTTACAGACATCAAGGATACCGCTCGTCTCCCTGTATACATATACTACACATACAGTGCCTGTTATACTTTAATCCCACACGGAAATCAGTTTACATACAGAATACTCTTTTTATAGATATTTGATGGTCTATAATAGGGAGTAACTTCAAAGAGGCCATGTTTAATTGATCTCTGTGGCACTACCAGCCTCATTAACATTTAAGTGTCTGCCTCCAGGCTTTGGTCTTTTAACTCCCAGTAATAAGAACACTAAACCATTCAAAATTTCTAATCACACAGAGTAGTTTTATGGCACAGACTGAACTCCTTTATTACAATACAGCACTCTGGGTTCCATCTAATCTACTGTTTATATTTGTATCTGTGTACTAACACCATGAAAGCAGATTAACCATGTCTTCGCTAAGTATTAATTAGCGGCCGCCCTTCTTGCACCACTCGACGCAGAGTTGGCGATTCGCCTGCCTGGGGTGTCCGGAACCAGCGGTCACAGTCTCAGAAAAAAGGGTTTGGCCATTCAGGGGAAACATGAGAGGACATTGGTTGACCAACAGGGCAACAGGCCTCTCAGTTCTACAACAAGGAGGGCTCCAGGGCAGCCTCTGAGTATATGTAAGACAGACATCGATATATGTTCAGATGTTGAAGGAATCGAGAGTTAGTGCAGGAAAGTGGACTTGGGTTTTGTAGTTGGTCTGGGGTCGGTGACGTTGTTGGTCTGGGGTCGGTGACGACTGGTGATGTTGTTGGTCTGGGGTCGGTGACGATGGTCTGGGGTCGGTGACATTGTTGGTCTGGGACCAGTGATGTTGTTGGTCTGGGGTCGGTGACGACTGGTGATGTTGTTGGTCTGGGGTCGGTGACGATGGTCTGGGGTCGGTGACGTTGTTGGTCTGGGACCAGTGACGTTGTTGGTCTGGGGTCGGTGATGTTGTTGGTCTGGGGTCGGTGACATTGTTGGTCTGGGACCGGTGATGTTGTTCGTCTGAGGTCAGTGATGTTGTTGGTCTGGGGTCAGTGACGTTGTTGGTCTGGGGTCGGTGACATTGTTGGTCTGGGACCGGTGATGTTGTTGGTCTGGGACCAGTGACGTTGTTGGTCTGGGGTCGGTGATGTTGTTGGTCTGGGGTCGGTGACGTTGTTGGTCTGGGACCAGTGACGTTGTTCGTCTGAGGTCAGTGATGTTGTTGGTCTGGGGTCAGTGACGTTGTTGGTCTGAGGTCGGTGACATTGTTGGTCTGGGACCGGTGATGTTGTTGGTCTGGGACCAGTAACGTTGTTGGTCTGGGGTCGGTGATGTTGTTGGTCTGGGGTCGGTGACGTTGTTGGTCTGGGACCAGTGACGTTGTTCGTCTGAGGTCAGTGATGTTGTTGGTCTGGGACCAGTGCTGTTGTTCCCAAGCTGGCTTCATTGGTCTGGGGTGACACTGAGACTAGACTGGTTGGTGTGCTGTGTGGGACACGTTCACCCCAGCTGGGGTTATATGAGAGTGTTTAGATTCAGTATCAGTTTGTTCAAAAAGTGTTGTTGAAGGAACAGTTGTCCTTTGTAACTGCGGGGGCTGGCTTGGGAGCCTGGGGTCAGTTACAGGCAGTCTGATGTCTGTCCCTATTTGTCTGGATTATTTGAGTCCTACTTGATTTTCATCAACTGTCCATTTCCCCCCACAGAGGCTGCCTGACCCGTTGAGTTCCTCCAGCAGCTCATTTTTCGCTGTGGTTTGACCTGTTTGGTGATCGGGTCGGCAACGTTTCGGTCCACGTTCCCCGTGCCTGGCTGCTCCAGGTGGAAGACACGTTCATATTGGTGTCAATGCCTCGAATATCCAGGGATCAGACCCCATGTCGCAGGAGTCTGCTGACAGGTTGATCCTGATTTTCCATTGTAATGGCAGTCTTGAGAGTGCAGTTAGAGGTTACAGAATCATACAGCATGGAATGAGGCCCTTCAGCCCAACTGGTCCATGCCAACCCAGATGTCTATCTGAGCTCATCCCATTTGCCTGCATTTGGCCCATATCCCTCTAAACCTTTCCTATCCGTGGACCTGTCCAAGTGTCTTTTAAACATTGTAGTTGTACCTGCCTCAACCCCTTCCTCTGGCAGATCGTTCCATATTTTTGGATTGACCTGCATGAACAGTATGCAGGACAAGTTTTTCAGTGTACCTCAGTACACGTGCCAATAATAAACCAATCACCAATTACCCTCAGGGTAAAGAAATTGCTCTTCATGTTCTTTTTAAATCTTTCCCTCTCACTTTAAACCTGTGCCCTCTAGTTCTTGATTCCCTGACCCTGGGAAAAAGACTGAGCGCATTCACCCCTCATGATGTTATACACCTCTATAAGGTCACCCCTCAGCCTCCTACGCTCCAAGGAATAAAGTCCTAGCCTGTCCGACCTCTCCCTGTATCTCAGGCCCTCGAGTCCTGGCAATGCTCTCGTAGATCTTCTCTGTGCTCTTTCCAGCCTAATGACACCTTTCCTATAACTGCACACAATACTCCAGGTGCGGCCTCACCAACGTCCTGTACAACTGCAACATGACGTCCCAGCTTCTATACTCAGTGCCCTGACTGATGAAGGCCCGTGTGCCAAATGCCTTCCTCGCCACCCTGTCTACCTGTGACTCCACTTTCAGGGAACCATGTACTTGTACTCCAAGGTCCCTCTGTTCTACAACACTCCCCAGGGCCCTGCCATTCACTGTTTAAGTCCTTAAACTGTTTCCTGTGTCTCCCATAGGATTAAGGTTAGGATTACAGCCGGTAACTCCTTGAAGTCTTGTCCACGTCCTGTGTTCTCTCCTGCCCTCCCTTCCTCCCCACTCCGTCTCCTCCCCTCTCGCAGACACCTCTGCATCCGGATTTGAGCGTGAGAAGATTTGGCACCAGCTGGCTGTTACCGCCCCCGATTCCAGCCAATTCCAGGGCCGGGACCTTGCACAGTTGTTTTCTTAAATGGTGCACAGGACTGGCTGGAATGTTACCTTGCCTGACCGACGGGCCTCAGTGAACAGCAGGAAACAGCACCGCTCACAGATCCGCACTGGCTGCTCCGCACAGCCTCTCACACATCCCAGGGGCTCCCTTCATCCTGCATTGTAGAGATTGGGACATCACACTCCTCACTGTACTTGGGCCGTCCCTGGAGAACGCTGGCAGCCAGAAACCTGAGCACTTAATCCAAGCTGACACATCACTAAATGTCTTCATGAATGCACTAAAAAACACAGTCCATGTGTGTCTGTATCCAAAAGGGCGGTGCTTAATTTGCATGGCAGAACACTTAAACTATTTGCAAGTTGAGACCTTCAGCGGGCAGACTGAGCGATCCAGACACAATGTGTGACATCGTTACGTTGCTGCAAAGCCTGGCACACGCCTCACCATCCGGGCCGTGCCCACTTCTCGATGCTGCCACCAAGCAGGAGGTACATGAGCCTGAAGACCCACACCTCAAGGTTCAACAACAGCTTCTTCCCCACTGCCGTCAGGTCCTTGAACAGACCTGAACAACCCCAACACTGCCTCAGACTGTATTCCTTTTACTCTCTCAACTTGCACTGGTGTCATTATGTTTCTTTTGTTATGTAGGTTATGTATAATTTATGTTAACTTGCATTGTGGAAACCAGCCTCCCCTCCACGGACTCTGTCTACACTTCTCACTGCCTCGGTAAAGCAGCCAACGTAATCAAAGACCCCTCCCACCGCGGACATTCTCTCTTCTCCCCTCTCCCATCGGGCAGAAGATACAAAAGCCTGAAAGCACGTACCACCGGGCTCAAGGACAGCGTCTATTCTGCTGCTATAAGACAATTGAATGATTCCCTAGTAAGATGAGTTGGACTCCTAACCTCACAATCTACCTTGTCATGGCCTTGCACCTTATTGTCTGCCTGCACTGCACTTTCTCTGTAACTGTAACACCATATTCTGCATTCTGTTATTGTTTTCCCTTGTACTACCTCAATGCACTGATGTGATGAAATGATCTGTATGGATGGCAAGCAAAACAAAGTTTTTCACTGCACCTCGGTACATGTGACAATAATAAACCAATTACCAGTTTTATCTTGTCATGTTTGCAATGCAAAACAGCTAATTTTCATGGTGTTTACACCCTGGGTATGTACGCCTATGACAACAAAAGGGAACTTGAACTTGATTCTCCTGTCCAAACATGATCACATACAGGGGTGCAGAGTAAACAGAAGGTCGATGCTTAATGATTCCCCACCACATCAGTACAACCAGAGGGAGGTGCCACCTAAGCTCCATCTTCTCTCTTATGACCTTATAGACGCTAATAAAATAATGAGGGGCGCAGATACGGTCCATGGTCATGGTCTTTTTCCCAGAGTAGGGGTATCTAGAGCTCGAGGGCATACAGTAGATTTAAGGTGAGTGGGGAAAGATTTAATAGGAACCTAAGGGGCAAGATTTTCACACAGAGGGTGGTGGGTATATGGAACGAGCTGCCAGAGCAAGTGGTTGAGGTGGGTACAGTTACATCATTGGTATTGGTTTATTATTGTCACATGTTACCGAGATACATAGAAAAACTTTGTCTATGTGCCATCCAGACAGATCATTCCAAGTATAAGTACACCCAGGTAGTAGAAGAGGAAAGAAAAACTGAATGCAGAATATAGTGAAGCAGCTACAGAGAAAGTGCAGTGCAGATGGACAAATAAAGTGCAAGGGCCATGACAAGGTAGACTGAGAGATCAAGAGTTCATCTTTATCGTATAAGAGGTCTGTTCAACAGTCTTATAACAGCGGGATAGAAGCTGTCCTTGAGCCTGGTGGTACGTGCTTTCAGGCTTTTGTATCTTCTGCCCGATGGGAGGGGGGAGAAGAGAGAATGTCCGGGGTGGGTGGGGTCTTTGATTATGTTGGCTGCTTTACCGAGGCAGCGAGAAGTGTAGACAGAGTCCATGGAGGGGAGGCTGGTTTCCGTGACGCGCTGGGCTGTGTCCGGAACTCTCTGCAGTTTCTTGCAGTCCCAGACAGAGCAGTTGCCGTACCAAGCCGTAATGCATCTGGAGAGGATGCTTTCTCTGGTGCATCTGTAAAAATTGGTGAAGGTCAAAGACATTTGGATGAGCACATGGATAGGAAAGGTTTAGAAGAATAGGGGCCAAATGTGGGCAAAAGGGACCTGCTCGGGTAGACATCTTGGTCGGCATGGACAAGTTGGACTGTTTCCGTGCTCTCGAACTACACAACTCTCGTAGGTAGATGCATGCTTACTCATGACACTATTTCAAAGAAGAGTAGGTGGATTTTCCTGGTGTCCTGGCCGGTCAAACCCCAGTATCATCGCTAAACAGCAGACTACCTGCTCATTATCAGATTGCTGATACATAGAACATAGAACAGTACAGCACAGAACAGACCCTTCGGCCCACAATGTTGTGCCGACATAGCTAATCCCTCCTACCTACAGAATGCCCATATCCCACCATTTTCCTCTCATTCATGTGCCCATCCAAGCCCCTCTTAAATGCCCCCAATGAATTTGCCTCCACCACCCTATCAGGCAGCACATTCCAGGCATCCACCACTCTCTCAGTAAAAAACATACCCCTCACATCTGTTCTGAACCTACCCCCTCTCACCTTAAATGCATGCCCCTCTAAATGCATCACTCAATAATGGGAAAAAGATATTGCTTGTCCACCCTATCTATGCCCCTCATAATTTTATACACTTCCAACAGATCACCCCTCAGCCTCTGCCGCTCCAGAGAAAAGAGCCCAAGTTCGTCCAGCCTCTCCTGATAGCACATGCCCTCTAATCCAGGCAGCATCCTGGTAAACCTCCTCTGCACCCTCTCTAAAGCCTCAACATCCTTCCTATAGTGAGGTGACCAGAATTGCACGCAATACTCTAAATGCAGCCTAACCAGAGTTCTATAGAGACACATCATAACTTCTTGATTCCTGTACTCAATACCCCGATTAATAAATGCAAGCATTCCATAAGCCTCAACCATCCTGTCTACCTGTGTAGCCACTTCCAATGAGCCATGGACTTGCATTCCAGGGTCTCTCTGCTCTGTTAACGGTTTTGCCCTTTCAAGTGTACTGCCTCTTGACATGAGTCCTACCAAGGTGCAACACCTCACATTTATCCGGGTTAAACTCCATCTGCCGTTTCTCTGCCCACATCTGCAGCTGATCTACAGTATATCGCACTGTATCCGTCACCAGTCTTTCACACTATTCACAACTCCAACCAATCTTGGTATCGTCTTCAAACTTACTAACCCACCCATCAACATACTCATCCAGGTCAGTTATGTACATCACAAACAGCAGAGGCCCCAGTACAGATCCCTGCGGAACACCACTACTCACAGGCCTCCAGCCTGAATAAGTCCCTTCAACCACCACCGTCTGTCTTCTGTGGGCAAGCCAGTTCAGGATCCACACAGCCAATTCTCCACTGACCCCACACATCCGAACTTTCTTGGTTAACCGGTGATGTGGGACCTTGTCAAATGCTTTACTGAAGTCCATGTAGATGACGTCCACAGCTCGACCTTCATCTCTCATCACCATGACAAAAAACTCAACCAGGTTGCTAAGACATGACTTGCCCCACACAAAGCCATTCTGGGTTTCCCTAATCAAGCCGTTGGATTTAGATGCTCGTATATCCTATCTCGAAGAATTTTCTCCAGCAATTTCCCTACAACTGACGTGAGACTCATTGGTCTACAGTTCCCCAGATTTTCCCTTGTTCCTTTCTTAAATAGAGGAACAAATGGGAACTTTATAAAATAAGGAACAGAGGTCTTTATAGGACTCCGCTGTATTTGCATGTCAGGGCAACTCTGCAAGTTGTGTGTGTCCCTACCTGCGATTAAGTGCAAATGTGTGTGCGTGTCTGTGTGGATGTGCGTAGTTGCATGTTTCTGCGCAATTCATCCTGCAGCAGTACATGCATCTCACGTCCGACACACCTCCCAGGGAAGTGGAGCTCACCTCCAGAACTAATGGGGAGCTGTGGTTCACCGGAGGAGAACAGAGGTCGCCACAACCTCAGGAGCTGAGCTGCAGTTGGCAGACAGCTTGAGTTTAGAGGCCCAGCTCCAGGCCAACGTTTCACTGAATGGACACAACAAGCTCAACATCCACCACAACTCGGCCACCACACACAGCCCTCCAACAATGAAAGGACACAGCAGGCCTCTGGAAAAGGTGCACCACATCCCGTAACACAGACACCACCATCGGCAAAAGCAGCCGTCAATGTTGAACTTCACCACTGCGGTCAATTTGCCCGCATGGCCTTGGATAGATTGAGGAAAGGGGAATATAACCTCTGGAGGGGGTTACAGAGATAGGGAGGGGTGTAGGGGCTGGAGGGGGTTACAGAGGGGTGTAGGGGCTGGAGGGGGTTACAGAGGGGTGTAGGGGCTGGAGGGGGTTACAGAGATAGGGAGGGGTGTGGGGGCCAGAGGGGGTTACAGAGACAAGGAGGACTGTAGGGGCTGGAGGGGGTTACAGAGATAGGGAGGGGTGTGGGGGCCAGAGGGGGTTACCGATGTGGATATATAGAGGGTGGGGAGTCGGTGGGTTGGGGGAGAGCAGGAGGTGACCCCGTGGTCCGGTGTGTGTTGGGGTGGGGTGTTTGGTCGGTGTCGGTCCCTCGGAGGGACACCGTGTGTCCCTCAGTGCGAGCTGGGGCCGGGGCAGCCACACCTCCTCCTGCTGAGGCTGAAATCCACACCCCACACAGGTATCTGGGTCCATGTGGAAGCTGGGACGCTGCACCACCGAGCACTGCATTCCCACAGCACCGGCGGGGTTTGGAGGGAGGGATCCGGGGGCCTGGGGAGGGGCCGGGAGAGGGACCGGCGCGTTCTCTACATCCCACTCGTCACCGCCTCTCATTCTCTCTACCGCTCTCTCCCTCTCTCTCCCCCCCTCTCACCCCCTCCCTCTCCCTCCCTCCCTCTCCCTCTCTCCCTCCCTCCCTCCCTCCCTCTCCCTCTCTCCCTCCCTCCCTCCCTCTCTCCCCCCCTCTCCCTCTCCCTCCCTCTCCCTCTTTCTCGCTCTCCCTCTCTCCCTCCCTCCCTCTCCCTCTCTCCTTCTCCCTCCTTCTCTCTCTCTATATCAGGGCTGTGTCTGCAGTATGTGGGGGCGGTGAGCAGGGGTGGAGACTGGGTCCATGTTGCAGGCTCTGAGGCAGAGTCAGTGTGAGATCGGAGGCGGGAGAGGAGCCTCCATCCCGAGTGATGAGGGAGTGCCACCTACTGGGTGCTTGGGGAACAGCGGCAGACGGAGGAGCAGTGTGAGTCATCGCCTCCCTCCGCTCCCCTCTCCCGTACACTGCCGCTGCTTCCTGCTCTCGGGCAGAACTCCGAAATGTCCTCACCTTTGACACTCACCAACTTTTATCGCTGCACCACAGAAAGCATCCTATCCAGATGCATCACGGCTTGGTACGGCGACTGCTCTGCCCGGGACCATAAGAAACTGTGGACAGTTTTGGACACAGCCCAGCGCATCATGGACACCAGCCTCCCCTCCATGGGCTCTGTCTACACTTCTCGCCGTCTTGGTAAAGCAGCCGGCATAATCAAAGACCCCACCCACCCTGGACGTTCTCTCTTCTCCCCCCTCCCATCGGGCAGAAGATACAAAAGTCTGAAAGCACGTCCCACCAGGCTCAAGGACAGCTTCTATCCCACTGTTATAAGGCTATTGAATGGTTCCCTAGTACGATAAGATAGACTCTTGACCTCACGATCTACCTCGCCGTGGCCCTTCCTCCTTATTGTCTGCCTGCACTGCACTTTCTCTGTAACTGTGACACCTTATTCTGCATTCTGTTATTGTTTTGCCTCGATGCACTGTGTAATGAATTGACCTGTACGATCGGTTTGCAAGGCAAGTTTTTCACTGTATCTTGGTACAAGTGACAATAATAAACCAATTTACCAATTTACCACTTTTGCCACCAAGTTCCACCTGCTCTAACCTTCACACTACCCATCTCTGACTCTTCCCAGTTCTTCTGGACCTCAAGGAACTGTCCAGACACAAACCCATGGACTCCCACAGCGCTCTCGGTGATACTTCCTCCCACCCGGAGAAACTCCATTCCATCTTTCCCATCCCTCCATCTCCGTCACATCCTTCTTCGACCGTGGCTTCCTTTCCAGACAAAGCTGACCACATCCTACCTGTGGTCTCAGCCGCCCTCCTCCAGGACAGAGCAAGGACAGAGTTCTCCTGGTCCTCACCTTCCACCCCACCAGCCTCTGCGTTCAATGGAACATAGGACACAGACAGTACAGCACAGGAACGGGCCCTTCGGCCCACAATCTCTGTGCCAAACACGATGCTGAATTAAACTAAATCCCTTCTGCCTGCACGTGATCCATCTCCCTCCATTCCCTGCACGGACCCCCAGTCAGAATAACACCCCTCCACCACTATCCTATGGCCAAGCCAAGTCTGGATCTGGTTTACCAACTTACTGTGGATCCATGGGGCTTAATCTTCTGGACCAGCCTACCATGTGGAACCTTGTGTCTGTCTAACAGCCTCTTAAGCACCTCAATCGCATCTGCTGCCACCCCCACCCCCGGCAGCGGATTTCAAGCACCCACCACCCTCTGTGTAAAAAACCTGCGCCCTCTCCAAAGCCTCCACATCCTTCCTATAGTGTGGCAACCAGAACTGCACACAATATTCCAGATGTGACCTAATCAAAGTTTTATTCAGCTGCATCATGACTGCCCAACTTTTATACTCAGCTCCCCAACCAATGAAAGCAAGCATGCCGTACGCCTTCCTTACTGCCAGATCTACTTGTATTTCCACTTTCAGGGAGCTGTAGATTTGGACAAGAGGGTCCCTCTGTACATCAATGCTCCTGAGGGTCCAGTCATTTATTCTGTACTTTCCCCTTGCATTTGACCTCCCAAAGTGCATCACCTCACACTCGTCCGGATTAAACTCCATCTGCCGATTCTCCACCCAGGTTTCCAGCTGATCTATATCCTGCTGTATCTTTTGATAACCTTCCTCATTATCCACAGCATCACCAATGTGTGTATCACCTGCAAACTTACCAACGAGACCACCTACATTTCATCCAAATCATTTCTATATACATCAGAAACAACAGAGGTCCCAGCACAGATCCTTGTGGAACATGATTGGTCACAGACCCCCAGTCAGAATAACACCCTTCCACCTGTAACGTGAAAGGTCATGGCTGTCGTGTGACACCACTGAGTACTGGTTGAAAGTGACACCACTGTCAGTCAGGGTCTAGCCCCACCCAGCCATTAGCAGTGCACTCCTGACCACTGGTCCCCGGGCACACCTCTCATACCTGGCCATGACCCATTGGACTTGTTGAATTACCTGAGCTGGCTCCACCCAGCTCTCCAGCACTATAAAGAATGCCACATGCCCGTGGCTCTTCCTCTCTTCATTGCTGCCGGGGTTGAACCCACGTCGAGGGACCACTGGTAAGAGTGTGCGCTTCCACAGGGGTTTAGGGGCGTTTTTAAGAAGATTCCCAGTCACATAGAGCCGTTGCTTGTCCAGAGGCAGGGGGTTCAGGCACTGTATTGTGTTTTCCCTGACCATTTGTAACTGGTTTACTCTGTGTGTGTGTGTGTGTGTGCGTGCGTGCGTGCGTGCGTGCGTGCGTGCGTGCGTGCGTGTGTGTGTGTGTGCACTTCACCCCCGTTGCGACTCCTCTCACGTTTCGCGATTACCTGAGTGCATGCGTGCATGTGTGCGCATCCATTCACGTTCATTCTGTTCCCATGTTTGTCCTTGTAAATAAATTCTTTTTAAAATCCAATGACTGTGTCCGGATTCCTCTGCCTTTGAGACCCGAAAGAACCTTTTCCCACAACACCACCACTACCCTCTGTCTTCTATGGCCAATCCAAATCTGGATCCGGTTTACCAACTTACTGTGGATCCGTGTGGCTTAATCTTCTGGACCAGCCTACCACGTGGAACCTTGTCGAATGATTTACTGAAGTCCACACAGACAACATCCACTGCCCTACCCTCATCAATCAACTTCGTAACTTACGCAGAGAACTGATTCAGGTTTGTGAGACGGGATCTCCCCTGCACAAAGCCATGCTGACTATCCCTAACAAGTCCATGCTATCCAATGCATGTAAATCCTGTCCCTACGAATCCTCTCCAATAATTCCCCTACCACTGATGTAAGGCTCAGCAGTCTGTAACTTCATGGTTTGTCCCTCTTGCCCTTCTCAAAGGAAGGAACAACATTGGCTATTCTCCAATCTGCTGGCACCTCGCCCATGGCAAAGGCCTCTATCAAGGCCCCAACAATCTCCTCCCTTTGCCTCCCTCAGTGTCTTGGGATAGATCACAGCAGTTCATAGGATCTTATCCACTTTAATGTTTCTCAAGACACCCAACACTAAACTACATGGTGTCGTCGATAGCGAAGACGGTTCTCAGGGTTTACAGAGAGATCTTGATCAGCTGGGTAACTGGGCCGAGGAATGGCAAATGGACTCTAATTCGGATAAGTGCGAGGTGTTGCATTTTGGGAAGTCAAATCAGGGTAGGACTCTCACAGTGAACATCATGGCCCTGGGGAGGGTTGTAGAACAGAGGGACCTTGGAGTACATGGTTCACGGAAAGTAGGGTCACTGGTAAGCAGGGTGGTGAAGAAGGCTTTTGGCACGCTGGCCTTCATCAGTCAGGGCACTGAGTATAGCAGTTGGGGTGTTATATTGCAGTTGTACAAGATGTTGGAGAGGCCACATTTGGAATATTGTGTTCAGTTTTGGTCACCCTGCTGTAGGAAAGATGCCATTAAGCTGGAAAGAGCGCAGAGGACATTTACGAGGATGTTGCCGGGACTCGAGGGACTGAGTTATAGGGAGAGGTTGAACAGGTTGGGAATTTTTTTCACTGGAGTGTAGGAGACTGAGGGGTGATCTTATAGAAGTGTATAAAACCATGAGGGGCATAGATAGGGTGAACGCGCACAGTCTTTTCCCCAGGGTTGGGGAATACTAGAGGGTATAGGTTTAGGGTGAGAAGGGAGAGATTTAATAGGAACCTAAGGGGCAAGCTTTTCACCCAGAAGCGGTCAGTATATGGAACGAGCTGCCAGAGGAAGTGGTTGAGGCAGGTACTTTAACAGCTTTTAAAAGGTACTTGGACAGGTACATGGATAGGAAAGGTTTAGAGGGATATGGGCCAAACGCAGGTAAATGGGATTAGTTTAGATGGGAATCTTGGTCAGCATGGACCAGTTGGGCTGAAGGGCCTGTTTCCATGGTGTGTGACTCTGTGACCCTAACACCTCCTCCTTCTAAATGTTGACATGACCTGGAATATCAACATATCCCTCCCTGATCTCACCATCATCCAAATCCTTCTCCTTGGTGAATACCGATGCAAAGTACTCATTTGAGACCTCACCCACTTCCTCTGGCTCCTGCCATAAATTCCCTCCTTTGTCCGTGGGTGGACCAACCCTTTCCCTGGACATCCTGTTGCTCCTAATATACATATAAAGTGCCTTGATCTGCTGCATACTGTTCTTCTATCTCCCGATAGCTATTGGGAGGCCAGTAGTAAACCCCACCATGGTGATTGCACCTTTTCTTATCGCTGTGGTATTGGTATTGGTTTATTATTGTCACTTATACTGAGGTACAGTGAAAAACTTGTCTTGCATACTGATCGTACAGGTCAATTCATCACACAGTGCAGTTACATTGAGTCAGTACAGAGTGCATTGATGTAGTACAGGTAAAAACAATAACAGTACAGAGCAAAGTGTTACAGCTGCAGAGAAAGTGCAGTGCAATAAGGTGCAAGGTCACAACAAGGTAGATCTTGAGGTCAGAGTCCATCTCATTGTATAAGGGAACCGTTCAATAGTCTTATCACAGTGGGGTAGAAGCTGTCCTTAAGTCTGGTGGTATGTGCCCTCCGAGCAAGAGAGGTGCCTCCCAGAGGGATAAGGCCTCAATCAGTGGCAGGGAACATTGTTGTACACAACAGTGGTTGGACTGTACTTGGGAGTATCGTGTCCATTTCTGGTTACCACACTGCAGGAAGGGTGTGGTAGCACTAGAGAGAGTGCAGAAGAGATTCACCAGGATGTTGGCTAGAATGAAGGGCTGTAAGGAGAGGTTGGACAGACTGGGTCTGTTCTCAGTGAAATGTACGAGACTGAGTGAATGTATGGAGATTCATAAGATAAGATCAGATTTCTTTATTAGTCACATGTACATTGAAACACACAGTGAAATGCATCTTTTGCGTAGAGTGTTCTGGGGGCAGCCCGCAAGTGTCGCCACGCTTCCGGCGCCAACATAGCACGCCCACAACTTCCTAACCCGTACATCTTTGGAATGTGGGAGGAAACCAGAGCACCCGGAGGAAACCCACGCAGACTCGGGAAGAACGTACAAACTCCTTACAGACAGCGGCCGGAATTGAACCCGGGTCACTGGTGCTGTAATAGCGTCACGCTAACCGCTACACTACCGTGCCTGCCCAAAATCATGAGGGGCATAGATAGGACAGGTTTCCAGAGTGTTTTTCCCAGGGTAGAGGAATCTAGAACTCGAGGGAACAGGTTTAAGGTGAGAGGGGAAAGATTTAAAGGAGATCTGAGGTGTATGTTTTTCACACAGAGGGTGATGATTATCCAAACCACGTCATTTGAGCTCTGGCCCCATCAACATGACCTTCTATTCGCCTCCCCCCCCCCACCCACCTGTTCCCTGCCCATGTTTATTGTCCTTCAACGCATCTGCTCCCTTCATCCCAACCACTCCCTCCGGGAGTCGGTTCCAGATTCCCACCACTCTCCACACAAGGACACTCACAGAGTCGCAGAGTCACACAGCACTGTTGTACCTGCCTCCACCACTTCCTCTGGCAGCTCGTTCCATACACCCACACCCCCCCTCCGGGTGAAGAGGCTGCCCCTCAGCTCTCTTTTAAATCTCTCCCCTCTCACCGTAAACCTATGCCCTCTAGGTTTTGATTCCCCAACCCTGAGTCCATTCACCCTATCTACACCCCTCATGATTTTATACACCTCCACATAAAATATCAGAATCAAATGCTCAGGAACCGGCTCGTCTCTTCACAATACCTTTCCCAGTAGAGTTGTGAAGTTGTGTAGCGCAGAAACAGGCCCTTCGGCCCACAACGTCCATGCTGTCCTCTTTGCCCATCCACATGATCCCATTTGCCCACATTATCACTGCACCCTCTTCTGCCTCGCCTATTAAAGTGTACAAATGTCCCCTATCCAGGGTAATTGTACCTGATCCCATCACCTCCTCTGGCTCTGAGTTCCAGATGTCAACTTTCTTCTCAGATCCCCTCCAAAACTCCTACTTCTCAACTTAAACCCTCTTGTTTTAGGTACCCCTACCCTGGGAAGAAGATTTTGACTGTTCCCCCTATCTGTGCCTCTCATAATCTTCGATCAGCCTCCTTTGCTCCGGGAAACAATCCCAACCTCTCCAAACTCTCCCCGTGACCAAAGTCCTCCAGTCCAGGCAACATCCTGGTGACTGCCCTCTGCGATTTCTCGCTGAGATCTTAATTTTGATCTGATATTTTATATCATTTATTTATGTTGTTGATGGAGGTTCCACCTGTCAGTGTTAGATTTCTCTGCTCTACTACAGAGAGTTGTGGACACAGCCCAGCACATCACAGAAACCAGCCTCCCCTCCATGGGCTCTGTCTACACTTCCCACTGCCTCGGTAAAGCAGCCGGCATAATCAAAGACCCCACCCACCCCAAACATTCTCTCTTCTCCCCTCTCCCATCGGGCAGAAGATACAAAAGCCTGAAAGCACGTACCACCAGGCTCAAGCACAGCTTCTATCCCGCTGTTATAAGACTATTGAATGGTTCCCTCGTAAGATAAGATGGACTCTTGACCTCACAATCTACCTCGTTGTGACTTTGCACCTTTTTGTCTGCCTGCACTGCACTTTCTCCGTAACTGTAACACTTTATTCTGCATTCTGTTGTTTTACTCTGTACTACCTCAATGCACTGATGTGATGAAATGATCTGTATGGATCAAAGTTTTTCACTGTACCCCAGTACATGTGACAATAATAAACCATAAGACCATAAGATATGGAGCAGAATCAGGCCATTCAGCCCTTCGAGTCTGCTCCGCCATTCAATCATGGCTGATTTTTAATCAACCCCATTCTCCTGCCTTCTCCCCGTAACCCTTAACCCCTCCTTACCAATCAAGAACTTGTCAACCTCTTCCTTAAATACACCCGATGACTTGGCCTCCACTGCCCTCTGTGGCAACGAATCCCACAGATTCACCACCCTCTGGCTGAAGAGATTCCTCCTTGTCTCAGTTTTAAACCCAGTTACCAATTTACTGCTGACTGCTGACCGTACTGTAGTGCTGTACTGATGATAGTTCTGACCACTGAACTCGTCCCGTCACCAATCCAACCTTCAGGTCCCGTCACTGACAATAACCCTCCCACCTTGCCCTCCACCAATAACAGGGATATCTTCGCCCCAACTTGACCAGCAAGGGCAAAGCCAATACTGTGTGTGTGTGGTGAAGGAGAGTGAAAATGGGGATTGCTGGAAGTACTCGACAGACCGGGCAGTGTCTGTGGAGAGAGAGAGAGAGGGAGAGAGAGAGAAACTGAGATGGACAACCTTACAGCAGAACTGGCCAACAGAGAAAGCGAGTTTCTCATCTCACAGATGCTGCCTGACCCGCTGAGCATTTCCAGCATTTTCTGTTTCTTCCGGTCGAGAAAGCAAGTTACTTGAAATAGTTGAATTCAATAATGAGTCACAAAAGCTGAGGTGTGGTCAGGATGCAGGTGAAGGGCTGTTCCTCCAGCTTACGTTGAAGCAGTACCAGAGGCCACAGGCGGGTCAGGGTGAGAATAGGATGGAGCATTGAAATGACCAGGCAAGTAGGAGTTCAGCCCTGTGGAACGAACAAAGCTACTCCACAAAACGCCACCCAATCTGTGTTTAGTTTCGCCAGTGCGCAGGAGACCACATTGTGAACACTGAAAGTAATTGAGTCAAGTTTAGGGGCAGGCACGGTAGTGTAGCGGCTAGCGTAACGCTATTACTGCGCCAGCGACCCGGGTTCAATTCTGGCTGCTGTCTGTAAGGAGTTTGTACGTTCTCCCCGTGTGTAGTATGAAAGGCCAGGGGTCAGATGACAGTGACAACACCACTGACCCCCATGGTCGGATGATAGCATTGCCTTTCAGGTCGGAAGCTACACCACTGTCAATCAAGGTTTGTCTCCACCCCATTAGGTAAACACCTTTGTCTTGCTGGACCACTCGGACTGGTCTGTGCGAGCATCTTTGTTCCTGGGCACATCTACCACTGGCCCGTTTAAAACACCTTTGTCCTTGCTGGGCTACCCAGCCCCCCAGCAGCATAAAAGTGCTGCATGTTTGGTTTTTCTTTCTCTTTCTGTCTCCGAGGATGTTGAGGTGAGCTGTGCACTACTTCAGGGCAGTTAGTTAAGGACTCCCGAGACCAAAGAGCTAACGTTTGTCCAGAATCAGGGTGTCCAAACATTGTACTGTTTATTCCTTGATCATTTGTACCCAATTATTTTGTGTGTGTGTGTGTGTGTGTGTGTGTGTGTGTGTGTGTGTGTGTGTGTGTGTGTGTGTGTGTGTGTGTGTGTGTGTGTGTGTGTGTGTGCGCGCGCGCACCTCACCCTCTGTCGTGATTTCCCTCCACATTCGTGATCTCCTGCTTGAGAGTGTGTGAGTGTGCATCTGTTCCCGCGTTCTTCTTTGTTAATAAACCATTTTTAAATTACGAAGACTGTGTGTCCAGACCTTTATCTTTAAGATACCAAAAGAACCTTTCTCACAACACCGTGTCTGCGTGGGTTTCCTCCGAGTGCTCCGGTTTCCTCCCACATTCCAAAGACGTATGGGTTAGGAAGTTGTGGGCGTGCTATGTTGGCGCCGGAAGCGTGGCGACACTTGAGGGCTGCCCCCCAGAACGCTCTACACAAAAGGTGCATTTCACTGTGTTTCGATGTACGTGTGACTAATAAAGAAATCTTATCTTGTTGTCATGTGCACAAGTTCAGTGAGGTACAGGGACAATGAGAAACATGCTTGCTGCAGCATTGCAGGCACGTAATTCAGAAAACACACAGAACATCAATTATACATAAGTTTACATAAAATATACCATACAGGTTAAAAACTAGACTGCAAAAGCAAGACACTAGTGCAGAAAAAAACAAAGACACAATTAAAAACTACAGTAGTGCAAGAGGTGGTCTGTAGTGTCCCGTTGCTGAGGTAGGGTTACAGTTGAGCAGGTCAGTTCGAGAACCGAATGGTTGAAGGGAAGTAGCTGTTCCTGAACCTGGTGGTGTGGGACTTCAGGCTTCTGTACCTCCTGCCCGACAGTAGCAGCGAGAAGAGGGCACGGCCCGGATGGTGGGGATCCTTGATGATAGATGCTGCCTTCTGGAGGCAGCGCCTCCTGTAGATGGTGTCTGTGGTGGGGAGGGCTGTGCCCGTGATGGACTGCTGGGAGTGGTGGTGTAGGACGGAGCCAAACGTCCCTGGGAGTTGGTTCAGACTCTGTTAGTTGCTGAGCTGCCTTAGTGAAAAGGGTTCTTGTTATCATATTCCATCCTTCGTTAACCCAAGCTGTTTGTCAGCACAAAGTCCTATATAAGATAGATATATAAGATGGAGAAAGAGAGCTCAGTGACATGGTATCACGACAACAATCTTTCCCTCAATATAAGCAAAATAAATGAGCTGCTCATTGACTTTAGGAAGGGGGGGGGGGCAGTGCACATGCTCCTGTCTACATCAATGGTGCTGAGGTCGAGAGGTTCGAGAGCTTCAAGTTCCTAGGAGTGAACATCACCAATAGCCTGTCCTGGTCCAACCACATAGACGCCACAGCCAAGAAAGCTCACCAGTGCCTCTACTTCCTCAGGAGGCTAAAGAAATTTGGCAAGTCCCCTTTGACTCTCACCAACTTTTACCGATGCACCATAGAAAGCATCCCATCCGGATGCATCACAGCTTGGTACGGCAACTGCTCTGCCCAGGACCGCAAGAAACTGCAGAGAGTTGTGGACACAGCCCAGCGCATCACGGAAACCAGCCTCCCCTCCATGGACTCTGTCTACACTTCTCACTGCCTCGCTAAAGCAGCCAGTATAATCAAAGACCCCACCCACCTCGGACATTCTCTCTTCCCTCCTCTTCCATCAGGCAGAAGATACAAAAGCCTGAAAGCACATACCACCAGGCTCAAGGACAGCTTCTATCCTGCTGTTATAAGACTATTGAACGGTTCCCTAGTACGATAAGATGGACTCTTGACCTCACAATCTACCTCGTTATGACCTTGCACCTTATTGTCTCCCTGCACTGCACTTTCTCTGTAACTGTCACACTTTACTCTGCGTTCTGTTATTGTTTTCCCTTGTACTACCTCAATGCACTGATGTAATGAATTGATCTGTATGGACGGTAAGCAAGACAAGTTTTTCACTGTACCTCGGTGCATCTGATAGAGCCGCTGACTCACACTCCAGTGACCCGGGTTCGATCCTGACCTCTGGCGCTGTCTGTGTGGAGTTTGCATGTTCTCCCTGTAATCCCGTGTGTTTCCCCGGGTGCTCCAGTTTCTTCCCACATCCCTAAGACATGCGGGTCAGTAGGTTAACTGGCCACTGTGTGTAGGGCAGTGGTAGATTCTTGGGGGAGTTAATGAGGAAGTGGGGAGAACAAAATGAGATTAATGTCGATTGGTGTAAGTGGGTGATTGATGGTCAGCACAGACTGAGTGGGCTGAAGGGCCTCTTTCTGTGCTGTTTGAATCTTACACCATTGTAACCTATACCATGGTTACTGTATAACCATTGTAAGATGACCTTGGGCTGTAGCAAAAGCATGTAGCAAATAACTGGAATAAATTGTCTCTCAATGTAACAAACAGAATGTAGCAAGGAAATGCTGGAAAATGTTCTACAAATGTAACACGACCACAGCAAATCGCAGGCAGGGAAAAGCACAGGCGATAACACACCCAACAGTCAGGACAGACTTGTATTTCTGTGGCACTGCCTTATCGCAGGGTCTGGCAGAGAGCTTTGGACGCAAGAGGTATAGTAGTGTAGTCACTGTTCCAATGTAAGCAACGTGGCAGTTAATTCACACACAGCAAGCTCCCATAAAATGTGACCTGACAGGATACTGTGGGGGTAGAACGTGGGATACGTTCCTCCTGAACAGTGTGTAGCTTAAAACAGTGTCTGTGGAACTCATGACCACAGGGAGCTGCTACTGAGATTTGACAACCTCATTACATTATAAAGTATTATTTGAATGCCTAATTAATGAACTAATTGCCTTTTTAAAGCTGTTATTTGCAAATTACAACCTGATGAAATTACAAATAATCGATGGTTTTACACAGCATCAATATTCCCCGGCGGAGGAAGGAACAGTTCCCCAGGGATAATGCTGCTCACTCGAGCAGTCGATCCACTGCAACTTCACATTCCCAGCCTGTTCGCCCCCCTTACACTGTCCATGATGGTAAATAAAAGTTGGTAAATTGGTTGTGCCTGTGAAAAACTTGTTCATACTGTTCATACAGATCAATTCATTACACAGGGCATCGAGGTAGTACAGAGTAAAACAATAACAGAATGCAGAGTTTAACAGCTACAGAGGAAGTGCAGTACAGGCAGACAATAAGGTGCAAGGTCATAACGAGGTAGATTGTGAGGTCAACAGTCCATTTTATCATAGAAGAGGTCTGTTCAATAATCTTATAATAGCGGGATAAGAGCTGTACTTGAGCCTGGTGGTATGTGCTTTCAGGGTTTTGTACCTTCTGCCTGATGGGAGGGGGGATGAAGAGAGAATGTCCGTGGTGGGTGGGGTCTTTGATTATGTTGGCTGCTTTATTGAGGCAGCGAGATGTGTGGGCAGAGTCCGTGGAGGGGAGGCTGGTGTCCGTGATGTGCTGAGCTGTGTCCACAACTCTCTGCAGTTTTTTGCGATCTCGGGCAGAGCAGTTGCCATACCAAGCTGTGGTGTATCCAGATGGGATGCTTTCTATGGTGCATCAGTAAAAATTGGTGAGTGTCAATGGGGACACACCGAATTTCTTTAACTTCCTGAGCAAGCAGAAGCACTGGTGAGCTTTCTTGGCTGTGGTGTCTACGAGGATAGACCAGGACAGGCTATTGGCGATGGGCCTCTGTACCTCCCTCTGCAACTGGATCCTCGACTTCATTATCGGGAGACCACAGTCAGTGTGGATCGGTAGTAACATCTCCTCCTCGCTGACAATCAGCACAGGCGGCCCTCAAGGATGCGTGCTTAGCCCACCGCTCTACTCTCTCTGCACTCACGACTGTGTGGCTAGGCACAGCTCAGGTGCCATCTATAAATTTGCCGATGACACCACTGTTGTTGGCAGAATCTCAGATGGCGATGAGGAGGCGTACAGGAGTGAGATAGATCGGCTGGTTGAGTGGAGTCACAACAACAACCTCGCACTCAACGTCAGCAAGACCAAGGAACTGATTGTGGACTTCAGGAAGGGGAAGTCGGGAGAACACACACCAGTCCTCATTGAGGGGTCAGCGGTGGAAAGGGTGAGCAGCTTCAAGTTCCTTGGTGTCAATGTCTCAGAGGATCTGTCCTGGGCCCAACACATTGATGCAATCACGAAGAAGGCACGCCAGCGACTCTACTTCATTAGGAGTTTGAGGAGATTCAGTACGTCACCAAATACTCTTGCAAATTTCTACAGATGTACGGTGGAGAACATTCTGACTGGTTGCATCACTGCCTGGTATGGAGGCTCCAATGCACAGGATCGCAAGAGGCTGCAGAGGGTTGTAGACTCAGCCAGCTCCATCACGGGCACAACCCTCCCCACCATCGAGGACGTCTTGAAGAGGCGGTGCCTCAAGAAGGCAGCATCCATCACTAAGGACCCTCACCATCCAGGACATGCCCTCTTCTCGTTACAGGGAGGAGGTACAGGAGCCTGAAGACCCAAACTCAATGATTCAGGAACAGCTTCTTCCCCTCCGCCATCAGGTTTCTGAACGGTCCATGAATCCATGAACACTACCTCGTTATTCCTCTTTTGCACTATTTATTTATTTTTGTAACTTATAAGAATTTTTATGTCTTGCACTGTACTGCTGCCGCAAAACAACACATTTCACCACATAGGTCAGTGACAATAAACCTGATTCTGATTCTGATTCACTCCGAGGAACCTGAAGCTCTCAACCCTCTCGATCTCAGCACCATTCGTGTAAACATGAGCGTGTGCACCCCCCCCCCCCTCCAACTTCCTGAAGTCAATGACCAGCTCTTTTGTTTTGCTGACACTGAGGTCGAGAGGGTGTCACTTCCAAAGCTCACCAGTTGTGATGCTTTTTTTAATTGATGGTTGGGTCCCTAAAGGATTCATTGATAAGGACTGATGAGCCAACACTGCCATTACAGGCACGGACCAAGTGTTGGCATGTGGGGTCGGTATGGATTGGACTTGACCTTGACAGGATGGTAAAGAAGGCATAGGGTATGCTTTCCTTTATTGTTTAAGGCACTGAGTTCAAGAGTTACATTGCAGCTTTGTAAAACTCTGATTAGGCTGCGTCTGGAGTAGCGCATTCAATTCTGGTCACCCCATTACAGGAAGGATGTGGAGGCTTTGGAGAGGGTGCAGAAGAGGTTCACCAGGATGCTGCCTGGATTAGAGGGTCTGAGCTATAAGGAGAGGTTGGACAAACTTGGGTTGTTCTCTCTAGAGCATCGGAGGCTGAGAGGAGACCTGATTGAAGTTTATAAGATTATGAGAGGCATAGATAGAGTAGACAGCAAGTATCTTTTCCCAGGGTCGAAATGTCTAATACTAGAAGACATGCATTTAAGGTGAGAGGAGGGTAAGTTCAAATGAGATGTGCGGGGCAAGTTTTTTATACAGGGAGTGGTGGGTGCCTGGAACGGGCTACCAGGGGTGGGGGCAGAGGCAGATACGATAGAGGGGTTTAATAGGCTCATAGATAGGCACATGGATGTTCAGAGAATGGCAGGATATGGAAATTGTGCAGACAGAAAGGATTAAATCTTTCCCCTCTCACCTTACACCTATGCCCATAAGTTTTAGACTCCCCTACTCTGGGGGAAAGACTGTGATCATTCTCCCTATCGATGCCCCTCATGATTTTATAAACCTCTGTAAGGTCACCCCTCAGCCTCCTACGCTCCAGGGAAAACAGTCCCAGCCTATCCAGCCTCTCCATGTAACTCAAGCCCTCCAGTCCCGGTAACATCCCTGCACACTTTCCATCTTAATGGGATCCTTCCTACAGTATGTCGAGCAGAAAAGCACACACTACTCCAAGTGAGGTCTCACCAACGACTTGTACAGCTGCAGCATGAAGTGCTAATCGATGATAAAGCGTGGTGTCTAAGCTTTCTGCTTGATGCTTTGGCCATTGGATTAGAGAAAGGTGAGTTTAGAAGAGAGCTGCGTCAAACTGGATGAAGTGCAGCCTATAATGACTCATTAACCAACTCCGTCCGGGCAAGTCATCACCCATCCCAATCTGGGGCAAGAGATGTGACAACTGGGCCGACCCTGGGCTTTGAACAAGGGGAGGGAGTATTAAATACTGTTCCTCTGTGATTGTCAATGTTGAACAGGTAGGAGAGTGTCAACTGTTGACCTCCTCTCAGATATCATAAGACCACAAGATATAGGAGCAGAATTAGGCCATTTGGCCCATCGAGTCTGCTCTGCCACTCAATCATGGCTGATTTTTTTCAACCCCTTTCTCCAACCTTCTCCCCGTAATCTGTAACCCCGTTACCAATCAAGAACCTATCAATCTCTGCCTTAAACAGACCCAGTGACTTGGTCTCCACAGCCCCCTGTGGCAAAGGATTCCACAGATTCACCGCCCTCTGGCTGAAGAAACTCCTCCTCATCTCAGTTCTAAAGGGATGTCCCTTTATTCTGAGGCTGTGCCCTCTGGTCCTAGACTCTCCTACTAATGGAAACATCCTCTCTACATCTGCTCTATCCAGGCCTTTCAGTATCCGGTAGGTTTCAGTGAGATCCCCTCTTATCCTTCTGATCTCCATCGAGTTCAGGCCCAGAGACATCAAACGCACCTTGTGCATTAACCCTTTCGTCCCCGAGACCGTTCTTGTGAACCTGCTCTGGACCCTCTCCAGGACCAGCACATATATGTGGCCCAAAACTGCTCACAATACTCCAACTGCGGTCTGACCAACAGCTTATAAAGCCTCAGCAGTACATCCAATGAATGCAGTGTGAGGAGGAGATCGTCACTGGCGCTATTAAAGGAAATTGTTGTAGCCACGTAGCTGTTGTTGTTGCTGGGACCTCAAGTTTCTGGGCCATTAGCTGGTCCTGAGGTATTCGGTGAAGGTGAAGTCTACAGCAAGGGCCGTGTGTCTGTGGGCACGTAGCTGGGTCAAGCTGTAGCCTCTAATCTGAGCCGTGTGATGCAGGGAGTGAGAGTCAGCACTCTCAGCCGGATCAATGTTTCAATGTGATGTTCTTGCAGATGATATCTTCCACAAGAGTGTTACTTTGCCCAGTTTTAAGCTGAGCTCGGAGAAATAGGAGTGTCCCTTTCGTAATCAAAGCCTTGACCTCCATCTGAGGATTAACACTGAACATTGCTGCCAGCCGTTGTGTTAACAAGTCCCACAGAGAGGGAAGGGGCGAGGTCTAGACAACATGGTAAACCTGCGGGATGTAATAATTCATCCCACCCAAGCACCAGGACATGGTGATCCCAACAAGCGAGGGTCTGACTAACTACTCTTCAATGACGTTAACACGATTGAGTCTCTCACCATCTACATCATAAAACACAGCACAGGAACAGGACCTTCGGCCCACCATGTCTGTGCCGACCACGATGCCAATTTAAACTACACATCTGCCTGCACATGGTCCATATCCCTCCATCCCTGCCTGTTCATGTGTCTGTCTAAATGCCCCTTAAATATTGCTATTGTATCTGCCTCAACCACCTCCCCAGGCAGCCTGTTCCAGGCACCCACCGCTCTCTGTGTAAAAAAACTTGCCCCACACATCTCTTTGAACTTTCCCCCCTCTCACAAATGCTCTCTGGTATTACACATTTCGACCCTGGGAAAAAGATACCGGCTGTCTACTCTATCTGTGCCCCTCTTAATCTTATAAACTCCTATCAGGTCTCCCCTCAGCCTCTGCCGCTCCAGAGAAAACAACCCGAATCTGATCAACCTCTCTTTACAGCTCGTACCCTCTAATCCAGGCAGCGTCCTGGTGAACCTCTTCTGCACCCTCTCCAAAGCCTCCACATCCTTCCTGTAACGGGGCGACCAGAACTGAATGCAATAGTCCAGATGCAGCCTAACCAGAGTTTTATAAACTTCCAGATTCTTGAACTCAATGTCTTGACAATCATGCCGTACGCCTTCTTTACCAGCCTGTCAACCTGTGCAGCCACTTTCAAGGAGCTATGGACTTGGACCTAGACATGAACTTTGACTATCTATCTATCTATGCCTCTCATAATTTTATATACTTCTAATATCCTGGGGTCACTGTTGACCAGAGAAGCAGCTGGACCAGCCACATCAGTACAGCAGCTAACGAGAGCCGGTCGGAACCTGGATGCCCTGCAGCAAGTGACTCACAGCATGATCCAGGAGTGCGACGAGTATTCCCCGTTGTTTGATCTCAGCTCCAACGAGTCACAAGCTCGTCAACAATCGTGACAAAGCAGCCCGCTTGATCGGCACCCCGTTCAACGCTTCGAACCGCCCCCTCCACACCAGTGCACAGTGTCTGCCGTGTGTAACACCCACAGTCCCTCACCCAGCCCACCCCGACAACACCTCTCAAGCCCTCAAACCCCAACCGCCAACGACAAGGGCAGCAGGTGCACCAGAACACGTAACGATTTGGATAGGTATAAATTGTAAGTTTGCACATGTCACGGAAACTGGTGACGGTGCCGGCGGTGAGGAAGATTGTCATAGGTGATGGGTTGACAGTGATCAGTCATTAATACAGGCAGAGCAATGGCAGGTAGCATCTAATCCTGATGAGTGTGAGGTGACGGACTTTGGGATCACCAATAAGGACAAACACAATGAATGGTAGGGCCATGGGGAGGACTGAGGAACAGAGGGACCTGGTGTACACATCTAACGACCACTGAGAGTGGCAGCACAGGTTGATAAGATGGCGAAGAAGGTTTATGGGATACGAGTCTTCATTAGCTGGGGCATAGTACAGATAGATAGATATTTTTATTAGTCACATGTACAGCAAAACACACAGTGAAATGCATCTTTTACGTAGTGTTCTGGGGGGGCAGCCCGCAAGTGTCGCCACGCTTCCGGCGCCAACATAGCACGCCCACAACGTACATCTTTAGAATGTGGGAGGAAACCGGAGCACCCGGAGGAAACCCACGCAGACACGTGGCGAACGTACAAACTCCTTACAGACAGTGGCCAGAATTGAACCCGGGTCGCTGGCGCTGTAATAGCGTCACGCTAACTGCTGCACCACCATGCCTGCCCAAAATCATGAGGGGCATAGATAGGACAGGTTTCCAGAGTGTTTTTCCCAGGGTAGAGGAGTCTAGAACTCGAGAGCACAGGTTTAAGGTGAGAGGGGAAAGATTTAAAGGAGATCTGAGGGGTATGTCTTTCACACAGAGGGTGGTGATTATCCAAACCACGTCATTTGAGCTCTGGCCCCATCAACATGACCTTCTATTCGCCTCCCCCCCCCCACCCACCCGTTCCCTGCCCATGTTTATTGTCCTTCAACGCATCTGCTCCCTTCATCCCAACCATTCCCTCTGGGAGTCGGTTCCAGATTCCCACCACTCTCCGCACAAGGACACTCACAGAGTCGCAGAGTCACACAGCACTGTTGTACCTGCCTCCACCACTTCCTCTGGCAGCTCGTTCCATACACCCACCCCCCTCCGGGTGAAGAAGTTGCCCCTCAGGTCCCCTTTAAATCTCTCCCCTCTCACCGTAAACCTATGCCCTTTAGGTTTTGATTTCCGGCTATAAGAGCAGGGAGGTTATGGTTAACTTTATAAAACATTGGTTTGGCCAGAGCTGGAGTACTGTGTCCAGTTCCGGTCACCACACTACAGGAAGGATGTGACTGCACTGGAGAGGGTGCAGAGGAGGTTCACTGTGGGTCTGTGATGGTGTCGCAACAACGCCCTCACACTCAACATCAGCAAGACCAAGGAATTGATTGTGGACTTCAGGAAGGGGAAGTCAGGAGAACACACACCAGTCCTCACTGAGGGGTCAGCGGTGGAAAGGGTGAGCAGCTTCAAGTTCCTGGGTGTCAACATCTTGGAGGATCTATCCTGGGCCCAACACATTGATGCAATCATGAAGAAGGCACGCCAGCTCCTACCTTCAAGAGACGGTACTTCGAGAAGGCCGCATCCATCATTAAGGACCCTCACCACCTGGGACATGCCCTCCATTGGGGAGGAGGTACAGGAGCCTGAAGACCCACACTCAACGATTCAGGAACGGCTTCTTCCCCTCCGCCATCAGGTTTCTGAAGGGTCCATGAACCCATGAACACTACCTCGTTATTCCTCTTTTGCACTATTTATTTATTTTTGTAACTTGTAGTAATTTTTATGTCTTTATGTCTTGCACTGTCCTGCTGCCACAAAACAACACATTTCACCACATAGGTCAGTGATAATTAACCTGATTCTGTATCCAGCCACAAGTACATTCCCTGAGAACTGCCAGTCATTGTGGTGCTGGCCGAGTTGAGGTGGGTTGGGGGGTGTGGAGGGAGGGGGGCAGGTGGAGGTGCTGGAGGGAGACATGCTGTTGAATGGGTCAAGCCGATGTTTGTCACCATGGAGTCACACAGCCTGGAAAGAGGCCATTCGGCCCACTGTGTCCATGCCAACCTGTGTGCACCCATACGGATTAATCCCATCTCCCAGCCCTGTGATATCCTTTCCCTCTCTGAGGCTGCACTAGTCTGGTGGGACCACTCTGTGGAAGGAAGGTGGGGAATCCAGGACTGGGGAATCAAGTACGAGAGAGCATAGGTTTAAGGTACATGGGGTGGGTTGGTAAGTTAACTGGTCACTGTAAGTCATCTCTAGTGTGCGGACGAGTGGAAGGAACTGGGAGTTGATGGGAATGTGGGGAGAATAAAAGAGGATTAGTGTAGTATCAGTCCAAATGTGAGGTGTTGCACTTTGGGAGATCAAATGTGGAGGGGCAGTACACAGTTAATGGCAGGACCCCTAACAGTGTTGATGTACAGAGGGATCTTGGGGTCGAAGTTCATAGCTTCCTGAGGTTGATAGGTTGGTAAAGAAGGCATATGGCATGCTTGCTTTTATTAGTCGAGGCACTGAGATCAAGAGTCAAGAAGTTATGTTGCAGCTTTATAAAACTTTGGTTAGGCTGCATTGGAGTATTGCATTCAGTTCTGGGTGCCCCATTATAGGAGGTGGGGGCTTTGGAGAGGGTGCAGAAGAGGTTCACCAGGACGCTGCCTGGATTAGAGGGTATGAGCTATAATCGACTTTGACTTTGAAATGGGACTAACTTGGATGGGCATCTTGGTCAGCATTGATGAGTTGGGCCGAAGGGCCTCTTTCCGTGCTGTATGACTATACAATTCTGGATTGAAAACGTGAAGACTCTGCTTCCAAAGCCCCTGAGGAAAAGTTCCAAAAATCTGAGTAGAAGAATCTCATTTCTGCTTTACATGTGCGACCTCTCACATTTAAAGAGTGACCCCCCCTTTCTAGATCCCCCGTACAAGGGGAGACCCCTGTCCCCTTCCCCCTCCCAGTCCACACTCCCCTCTTGTTCTAGATCCCCCCACAAAGGAGACCCCTGGGGAGGGGGAAAGGGGAAGAGACCCCTGTCTCCTCCCCTTCCCCCCTTGTTGTAGATCCCTCAACAAGGGTAACCCCTGTCCCACACCCACCCCCTCCTATGTTGGCAGGAAGTCCCCCCCCCCCACCTAATAAACGCAAACCCTGCCGACCCAAAGCCTGCCTGGTGAGGGGAGGGGAGATGAGGGGAGAGGATTGGAGGGGTGGGTAGGGACCGGTAGGGGAGGGGAGGGGAGGTGAGTGAAGGGGAGATGATTGGGAGGGTGGGCAGGGGAGGGGAGAGGAGGGGTGGTGAGGATTGGATTGGAGAGGAGGTTAGAGGATTGGAGGGGAGGGGCAGGGAGGGGAGTGAAGAGGACAGGATTGGAGGGGCGGGCAGGGGAGGGGAGGGGATTGGAGGGGAGGGGATAGGGGAGGCGCGGGGATGGGAGTGGAGGGGATTGGAAGGGAGGGGAGGGAATAGAGGAGGGGATAGGGGACGGGATAGGAGGGGAGGGGATAGGGGAGGGGATTGGAGGGGAGCTGCGGGGATTAGAGGGGCGGGGATTGGAGGGGAGGGGAGAGGGGAGGGGATTGGAGGGGAGCTGCGGGGATTAGAGGGGCGGGGATTGGAGGGGAGGGGAGAGGGGAGGGGATTGGAGGGGAGGGGATTAGAAGGGCGGGGATTGGAGGGGAGGGGATAGGGGAGGGGATAGGACTGGAGGGGAGGGGATTAGAGGGGCGGGGTGCGAAGCGTTGCCGCCCGCCCAGTCCCGGGACGGTCCCTCCCTCCCTCCCCCCGTGTCCCCGCCGGGAGCGGGAAGCAGCCGCTCCGGGACGTGCGGCTCCACCGCTGCGGGAGGGCGGCCGGTCGGTCGGCTCTCGCCCCGGGACATGGAGGCTCCGGCCCGGGAGCCGGAGTGCGCCGGGTGCCGCTCCCCGGGCTCGGCGCTGCGGGGGGAGCCCGAGTGTCCCCCCGGCTGCCAGCTGCCCCCGGCCGCGGGGGAAGGGCGAGAGGCGGGCGGGGGGAAGGGGGACGGGAAGGGGGACGGGGCGCCGGGGCGCTGCAGCCGGCACGGGCAGCCGCTGGAGCTGTACTGCGAGGAGGACGGCGAGTGTGTGTGCCGCCCCTGCACCGCCGCCGGCAGCCACACGGCCCACACGCTGCTGAGCCTGGAGGTGGCCCAGGCTCACATCAAGGTGAGTGGGTGTGGGGGGTGGGGGCGGCTCCTGCCCCCCTCAACTCTCCCCGTGTGGGTGGGGGCAGCGACTGGGCTGTGGGCGCAGTGCGGGGAGGGACGGGCACCCGGTTACTGTTGGTCACTGGTTTATGTTGGAGCAGGTACAGGGGCAGGGAGAAACTTTGTCAGCCCCCCACACAGGACAGGGGTGTGGGTACAGGGGCAGGGAAAAGCTTTGTCAGCCCCCCACACAGGACAGGGGTGTGGGTACAGGGAGAAACTTTGTCAGCCCCCCACACAGGACAGGGGTGTGGGTACAGGGTACAGGGAGAAACTTTGTCAGCCCCCCACACAGGACAGGGGTGTGGGTACAGGGTGAAACTTTGTCAGCCCCCCACACAGGACAGGGGTAGGGGTACAGGGAGAAACTTTGTCAGCCCTCCACACAGGACAGGGGTGTGGGTACAGGGTTCAGGGAGAAACTTTGTCAGCCCCCCACACAGGACAGGGGTGTGGGTACAGGGTTCAGGGAGAAATTTTGTCAGCCCCCCACACAGGGCAGGGTCGTGGGTACAGGGGGAAACTTTGTCAGCCCCCCACACAGGGCAGGGGTGTGGGTACCGGGGTACAGGGAGAAACTTTGTCAGCCCCCCACACAGGACAGGGGTGTGGGTACAGGGGCACAGGGAGAAACTTTGTCAGCCCCCCACACAGGACAGGGGTGTGGGTACAGGGTTCAGGGAGAAACTTTGTCAGCCCCCCACACAGGGCAGGGGTGTGGGTACAGGGTACGGGGAGAAACTTTGTCAGCCCCCCACACAGGGCAGGGTTGTGGGTACAGGGGGAAACTTTGTCAGCCCCCCACACAGGGCAGGGGCGTGGGTACAGGAGTAGGGAAAAACTTACTTGCAGCAGCATCACAGACACACAGCATCAGATAAGCAGCATTCACAAGGACAGCATAAATCATAGTCAATTTTTACAAGAAAGATGACAGAACAACGTTGTAGCATAAAATGGTCCCAGTGTTGCTGCACTGAGGTAGTGATTAGGGTTGTGCCGGTTGGTCCAAGAACTGAATGGTTGAAGGGAAGTAGCTGTTCCTGAACCTGGTGGTGTGGGACTTCAGGCTTCCCTGCCTCCTGCCCGATGGGAGCTGTGAGAAGACGGCATGGCCCGGATGGTGGGGATCTTTGATGGATGTTGCCTTCTTGAGGCAGCACCTCCTGTAGATACTCCCGATGGTGGGGAGGGATCTGCCCGTGGTGTATTGGGCAGAGTCCACTACTCTCTGCAGCTTCTTACGTTCCTGTGCATTCGAATTGTCATACCACATAGTGAAAAACTTAGTTTTGTATGCCATCTCTGCAGATCATTTCAAAACATAAGTACTTTGAGATAGTACAAGGGAAAAGCAATAACAGAATGCAGAATATATTATTAGTTACAGAGTAAGTGCAGTGCAGGCAGACAATAAGGTGCAAGGTCATGATCAGGTAGATTGTGAAGGCAAGTGTCTATGTTTAAGAGTCTTGTAACAGTCGGACAGAAGCTGTCCTTGAGCCTGGTGGTACGTGCTTTCAGGCTTTTGTACATTCTGCCTGATGGGAGGGGGGGAGAAGAGAGAATGTCCAGGATGGGTGGGGTCTTTGATTATGTTGGCTGCTTTCCTGAGGCAGCAAGAAGTGTAGATAGTCCATGGAGGAGAGGCTGGTTTAATGACGGACTGAACTGTGTCCACAACTCTCTGCAGTTTCTTGCAATCTCAGGCAGAGCAGTTGCCATATACTTTTGAAGTATAATTTTATGAAGTAAAACTAATGAAGTATACTTCTGAAATTGTAACAAAACGGAGCTTCAAAACTTTTGACAAAGCAAATCAGGGTAACAGTTGGGAGACCAGGTTACCAGAGGATTTAAGACAATTGACTAAAAACCGGAAGGGAGATATTAAGTTCAAAAACATTCTTTATTCAAAATGCATGCAGTAAATCGAACCATCAAGATACAGCATGGAAACAGGCTCTTTGGCCCATCGAGTCGGTACTGACCATTAACCACCCATTTACACCAATTCCATGTCATTCTCCCCACATTCCCATCAACTGTCCCCAGGATTTTACCCTTCAGCCACACACTGGCAGTCAATTAACTGACCACCAGGCTCAAGGACAGCTACTGTCCCGCTGTTATAAGGCTCTTGAACAGACCTTTACAATAAAGATGAGTACTTGATCTCTCACCAGGGCCCTTGCACTTTGTCTACCTGCACTGCCCTTTGTAACTGTAACACTACATTCTGCATTCTGTTTTCCTTTTGTACTGTACAAGTTGCTGTACTTGTGTATGGAATGATCTGCCTGGATGGCACACAAACAGCTTTTTGCTGTATCTTGGTACATGTGACAGTAATAAACCATTTACCAGGTACCCCTGTGATATCTATCTTCTCTCTTTCCAGGGGAAGTTGCTCAGCTGTGTGAAGACGCTTTTCCAAACTCAACAGAACTGTCACTTCAAGTACCAGGATTTGAAAAAGTCCGAAAATGAAATTAAGGTAGGGGAGACGAGTGTGTGAGGAACTCGGCAGCTACAGTAATGAACTTTTTGAGCTTGTTTAACTGAAGGAGGAAGAACGAATACAGTGAATACGTACCAGAGAACAAGCTGAGTGAGAGGGCACAGGGAGGGAGTGAAGTTCATAGGATGAGAGGATTGTCCTACCACAAGAGGAGACAGAAACTCAATCTGTGAGGTTTAGGTTTTCTTATTGAGATCCTGAGGGGGGGGGTTGATGGTCCTGATGAAGGGTCTCGACCTGAAACGTCGATGCTGCCTGACCCACGGAGTTCCTCCAGCACTTTGTGTATGTGTGTTGCTCCAGATTTCCAGCCTCTGCAGAATCTCTTGTGTGTTGGCAAACACGCTGAGAGGTTTCCACAGGTGGGAGAACTTCGAATGAGGAGACGTGCTTATGAGATTCTCCTGCCATCTCAATGCGTTTGCTGAGATGGCAGTCATTTAAAACCGAGGGGTGTTAGGAACTCTTTCTCGCAGAGGGAGATGGTCAGTCTGTGGAATTCTCTATCCACAAGGGTTGTGGACGTTGGATCATTGGAAGCACTTAAAGAGGAAGCAGATAAATTTTTTGAAAGCAACACACAATCTGCTGGAGGAACTCAGCAGGTCGAGCAGCATTTGTGGGGGTGGGGGGGGGGGGAAGGAATTGCTGGTGTCTTGGGTCGAACCCTGCATCAACCCTACGAGTCCTGATGCAGGGTCTCGACCTGAAATGTCGACAATTCCTCTCAACCCACAGATGCTGCTCGACCTGCTGGGTCCCTGCAGCAAGTTGTGTGTTGCTCCAGATCCCAGCATTGGAAGTCTCCTGTGTCTCCATTTTATTTTGAAAGATCGGGGAATTGAAGGCTGTGGGGAATTGGTACATTGGAGAAGATGAGGGGTAGATTGACCAGGATTACATTAAATGGTGGGACAGGTCCTATTTTCTTCTGTTCTTGTCCCGCAGAAGGACAGGCATAGTTTGGGGTCCTTGAGTTTCCATGGCGAGACCTTGGGGATGGCAAAGGTGAGTGGAGTTGAGGGAACGGTTGTTCAAAGTGAGAACAAGTTCAGCCGGGCCAGGGAGTGTGTTGGTTGGAGGTCTGTTCAAGGAGGAAGTGTCGATCCTCGGACCACTCTGGTGTGGGATGGGAATGCAGAGGGATTGTATGTCCACGGTGAAGTTGTTCGTATGTCTGGAGACATGAGAGATTCTGCAGATGCTGGAATCTGGAGCAACACACAAGTGCTGGAGGAACTCAGCAGGTCAGTCAGCATCCGTGGAGGGAAATGAACAGTCGAAGTTTCGGGCCGTACGTCCAGTTGGGAGCAGGGAATCGGAAACTGGAAGTGGAGGAGGAAATCCAAAATGTAACAGGATGTGAATGGGAAAGGAGTGGACCCAGGGAGAAAGGACGGAGCCAATGTTGGAGGTGGGGTCAAGAGCAGGTTGAATCATTGGGCAGCCCTGGATGTGAACTGTGGGCAGTATCCCTGTATAGCAGCAAACGTGCAGGTGTAGCAAGCTGTTCAGAAAACAAATGATACAAAGGTTGGTGGTGTTGTGGATAGTGTAGGAGGATGCTGTAGATACAGCAGGACATTGATAGGATGCAGAGCTGGGCTGAGAAGAGGCAGATGGAGTTCAACCCAGAAAAGTGTGAAGTGATACACTTTGGAATATTGAATTCGAAGGCAGAATACAAGGTTAATGGAGGAACAGAGGGATCTTGGGGTCCATGCCCATAGATTCCTCAAGGTTGTCACGCAGGTCAATAGGGTTGTTAAGAAGGCGTATGGTGTGTTGGCCTTCATTAGTTGGGGTATTGTTCAAGAGCCGCGAGGTGATGTTGCAGCTGTGTAGAACTCTGGTCAGACCACACTTGGAGTATTGTGTTCAGTTCTAGTTGCCTCATTATAGGAAGGATGTGGAAGCTTTAGAGAGGGTGCAGAGGAGATTTACCGGGACGCTGCCTGGATTGGAGAGAATGTCTTATGAGGATAGGTTGAGTGAGCTGGGACTTTTCTCTTGGGAGAGAAGGAGGGTGAGAGGTGCCTTGATAGAGGTGCACAAGATGATAAGAGGCATCGATTGAGTGGACAGTCAGAGACTTTTTCCTAGGGTGAAAATGGGGCATAATTTTAGGGTGATTGGAGGAAGATATATGGGGAATGTCAGGGGTAAGTATTTTACAGAGTGGTGGGTGCGTGGAACGCACTGCTGGCAGGGGTTGTGGGGGCAGATACATTAGGGATATTTAAGAGACTCTTTGATAGCCACATGAATGATAGAGAAATGGAGGGCTATGTGGGAGGGAAGGGTTAGATAGCTCTTGGAGCAGGATAAAACGTTGGCACAACATTGTGGGCCGAAGGGCCTGTACTGTGCTGTAGTTTTCTGTTTTCACCTTGATTGCTAGAGGACTTGAGTACAGGATATCTTACCACAGTTGTACAGGGTCTTGGCGAGATCACAGCTAGAGTGTTGTGTGGGGTTTTGGTCTCCTTATCTCAAGGGATATTCTTACCATCGAGGCAGTGCAGCGAAGGTTCTCCAGACTGATCCTGCCTTTCATCCCCAGTCACGGGTGAAATGTTAGTGAGGCAGAGCCTCAGATGGAAGTTGGCCGCTCCTCCTCAGCTCCCCAACTCTGGGCTCGAGGTTTCCTCTCAGTTGTTCTGATCTCCCCTGCTAGGGTGGGGTGCGTCTCTCCACCCCACGCTGATCACAGGCCCGGTTAACCAATGGGACGCTGCTTGGAATTCCAGACACAGCTCGCTCGGCTGAAGGGGAACCTGTCGAAGAAGTTCGTCGAGTGGCGGAAGAGCCTCGAGGAAGGGGAGGCGGACCTGCTGGCGAAGGTCGACGAGGAGGGTCTCCGCTTGTTGACCCAGAGCTCCAGGTGTTCTGAGATGCTGGACCAGAAGATGGCCCTGATTCAACAGGTCGATGACGGAGCCCAGGATCTGGCCCAGGCGGAACCCCTCGCCTATATCCAGGTACCACCACCCCCTGGCACATTCAGACACTTGTCCATTGTAGTTTATAGAACATACAACAGTACAGCACAATACAGGCCCTTCGGCCCACAATGTTGTGCCGACCTTTAACCCTCGCCTAAGACTATCTAACCCCTTCCTCCCACGTATCCCTCTATTTTAAATTCCTCCATATGCTTATCTAGCAATCTCTTGAATTTGACCAATGTACCTGCCTCCACCACCACCCCAGGCAGCAGATTCCATGCCCCAACCACTCTCTGGGTAAAAAAAACCTCCCTCTGATATCTCCCTTGAACTTCCCACCCATTACTTTAAAGCCATGCCCTCTTGTATTGAGCATTGGTGCCCTGGGAAAGAGGCACTGGCTGTCCACTCTATCTATTCCTCTTAATATTTTGTACACCTCTATCATGTCTCCTCTCATCCTCCTCCTCTCCAAAGAGTAAAGCCCTAGCTCCCTTAGTCTCTCCTTATAATGCATACTCTCTAAACCAGGCAGCATCCTGGTAAATCTCTGCACCCTTTCCAACACCTCCACATCCTTCCTATAATGTGACCAGAACTGAACACAGTACTCCAAGTGTGGTCTAACCTGAGTTCTGAAGAACTGCATTAGCCTGGTGTCAGTGCCAACCTCCCTCGGTACTGCCACCACTGCTCGGATGGTGTAGGAGCTGGAGGAGGCCATTCGGCCCTTTGAGCCCACTCCGCACTTCTTCAAGGTCGTGGCTGATCTCCTACCTTCCTGCACTGATCCCCTTCGTATCCAGAAAGCGGCCTCTGTGTGGAACAAATTAAAATGGTGGAAACCCTCAGCAGCATCTGTGAAGAGAGAGAAACAGGTAACGTTTCAGGTCCGAGACCATTCGTCAGAACTGCGGAAAACCAGGTAGTTTTCAGTAGGAGCTGGGGGTGAGTAGAAAAAAGGGAATATCTCTGTTTGCTTTGCAGACCACCTGCTCTCAGTCCGTAGGGGAGACCCTGAGTTTCCCGTTGCCTGTCACTTTAATTCCCCATCCCAGTCCCACACTGGCCCCTCTGGCTGGGACCCCCACTCTGTCCCAACATGCCCAATGCAAGCTCAAGGGACTACATCTTGTCTCCCGTCTGGGCAAGTTGCAGCTTGCAGGACTCGATATTGAATTGTCCAACTTCAGATCGTTTGCTCTGTCTATAGCAGCTCTGCCATCTCTGTAGTGGTTAGCGTAATGCTATTACAGCGCCAGCGACCCGATTCTGGCCGCTGTCTAAGGAGTTTGTACGTTCTCCCCGTGTCTCCGTGGGTTTCCTCCGGGTGCTCCGGTTTCCTCCCACATTCCAAAGACGTACGGGTTAGGAAGTTGTGGGCATGCAATGTTGGCGCTGGAAGTGTGGTGACACTTGTGGGCTGCCCCCAGAACACTACGCAAAAGATGCATTTCACTGTGTTTCGATGTACATGTGACTAATAAAGAAATCTATCTTATACGATGTATAACATGGGCTAAGAAATGTAATCTGATTCTAGCTACGACCTGAACCCATTGGTCTCACCTTATCAGAGGTCTTCCCTTTGTTCTATCCATCCCTCCTCTACCTTCTCTCCTTCTCACTCTGGCAAAGGGTTTCAGACCTAAAGCACTAACTGTTTCTCCCTCCACAGATGCTGCCCGACCTGCTGTGTGTGTTCCCTGCATTTCTTGTCTAGAACGTGGAAAATGAACTGCACAGAACAAGCCCTTTGGCCCTCCATGTCTGTGCTATTTATCTATGAATTGTTTTATTTCTGACTTCCAGCATATTTTTTCATTTTCAGTTTCTGACCTTAAAAACTCAGTGAGCCGGCACAGCCCTTTGGGTAGAGAGTCGCCTCTGTCTGAGTGAAGACTTCCTCCTCATTCAGCCCTGACAGCTGAGACTGTGCCCTGGTCCCCGACTCCTTGGCATCTGGCCTGTTAATTGCTCTAAGAATTTAGCAAGATTTTACAGCAGAGGTCCTGTCCATTCTTAGCAAGAATTTTGATTTCAAATATAAAAATTTACAGCCAGACTTGGAAATGAAGATTGAATTATATCCACGTAATCTGTGACACTGTTGGCTAAGTTCATTTACCCAGTTGCGCCTTTACATAGGACAGCACAGCACAGAACAGGCCCTTCGGCCCACAATGTTGTGCCGACATAGCTAATCCCTCTAAAGAATGCCCATATCCCTCTATTTTCCTCTCATTCATGTGCCCATCCAAGCCCCTCTTAAAAGCCCCCAATGAATTTGCCTCCACCACCCTATCAGGCAACGCATTCCAGGCATCCACCACTCTCTCAGTAAAAAAAAAAACCGTACAATTTGCCACCCAATATTTTGGACCTGTGCACCAGTCCTGTGTGTAAAACATTTCCGATCTGTGGCCGATGATGTTATGTACCTCTGTCAGATCCCCCCTCAGCCTCCACTGCTCCAAGGAAAACAAGCCCAGACTATCTGGTGTCTCGTAACTGAGCTGCTCCATCCCAGGCAACACCCTGGTGAATTTCCTCTGCACCCTCTCCAGTGCAGTCATGTAATTCCTGTTGTGTTTGAATTACCAAACGTGAACGTGTTAAGCAGTGCTCTAATCAATTCTCTCTGGCCTTCTTCCACCTTGCCCAACATAGGCTGTGAAAGAGCTCCTTTCTAAGTAAGTTTGTTGTTCAGTAAATTGGTAATGGGGTTATTATTGTTACATGTACTGAGATACAGAAGCCTTTTGTTTGCATGCTGTTCAGACAGATCATTCCATACACAAGTACATTGAGGTAGTGCAAAAGGATACCAGAATATAGTCATAGAGCACTTCAGCACAGAAACAGGCCCTTTGGCCCATCCAGTCCATCCTGACCTGATCTTCTGCCTAGTCCCATCTACCTGCACCCAGACCATATTCCTCCAAACCCCTCCCATCCATGTACCTATATAAACCTCTCTTAAATGTTACAATTGAACCCACGTCTACCACTTCCGCTGGCAGCTCGTTCCACACTCGCACCAGCCTCTGAAGAAGTTCCCCCTCAGATTCCCCTTAAATATTTCACCTTTCACCCTAAACCTATGACCTCTAGTTCTAGTCTCACCCAACCTTGGGGGAAAAGCCTGCATGCATTCACCCTATCTATACCCTCATAATTTTGTATACCTCTGTAAGATCTCCCCTCATTCTGCTGCGCTCCAGGGAATAAAATCCAAACCTATTCAACCGTTCCCTATAACTCAGGTCCTCAAGTCCTGGCAACATCCTTGTAAATTTTCTCTGCACTTTTTCAAGCTAAAGAAAGGTGACCAGAACTGCACACAATGCTCCAAATTCAGCCTCACCAACCTCTTGTACAACTTCAACATAACATCCCATCTCATGTACTCATTGCCCTGATTTGTGAAGGCCAATGTGCCAAAAGCTCTCTTTACGATCCTATCTACCTGTGACACCACTTTAAAGGAATTATGGATCTGTCTTCCCAGGTCCCTCTGTTCTACCGCACACTTCAGAGCCCTACCATTCACTGTGTAGGTCTTACCCTGGTTTGTCCTCCCAAAGTGCATCACCTCACACTTGTCTGCATTAAATTCCATCTTCCATTTTTCAGCCCATTTTCCCAGCTGGAAAATGTTGCTGCAGTTCCAGAGGCAGTGCAGTGCAGGTAGACAAATAAAGTGTAAGGGTCATGACGAGGTAGACTGATAGATCAAGAGTTCATCTGTATTGTATGAGAGGTCTGTTTAAGATTCTGATAACAGTGGGATAGAAGCTGTCCTTGAGCCTGGTGGTACGTGCTCTCAAGCTTTTGTATCTTCTGCCCAACAGGAGGGGTGGGGAGCAGAGAGGATGACCCGGGTGGGAAGGGGTCCGTGACAATGCTGGCTGCTCTCTCGAGGCGCCGGGAAGTGTAGTCAATGGAGGGGAGGCTGGTTTTCGTGATGGGCTGGGCTGTGTTCACAGCTCTCTGCATATCAGCTCTGACGGGTGTTATGGGCACCCAGTTTTGCACTCAGATGCAGTGCAAGCTGGGTACAGAAGAAAATCAGACCGGGAAGAAGTTGCGAGATGGCGAAACTAATTTTGAATGACTTAACAATACAGACTCTCCCTGGGTTTCAAACACCTGACTTTTGGGCACCTCTACATATCAGCAATCTTCCATAAGTATTAAATTCAAGTGAGAACCAGCCTTGGGGGGGCGAGTGTAGCAGTTAGCGTAACGCTATTACAGCGCCAGCGACCTGGGTTCAATTCTGGCCGCTGTCTGTAAGGAGTTTGTACGTTCTCCCCGTGTCTGTGTGGGTTTCCTCCGGGTGCTCCGGTTTCCTCCCACGTTCCAAAGACGTACGGGTTAGGAAGTTGTGGGCATGCTATGTTGGCGCCGGAAGTGTGGTGACACTTGCGGGCTGCCCCCAGAACACTCTACGCAAAAGATGCATCTCACTGTGTGTTTTGACGTACATCTGACTAATAAAGAAATCTTATCTATCTTATATGCAACATCCCTGCACTAATCAGACACCATTGTCTATTAAGGATGCGGGCTGCCAGTTTCACCATAGGAGACCACTTAAGAGAGTTGCTCTGGAAATTGACAAGTAATCGCTTCCATTGATATTTGTGCAACGATCCTATGCTAAACAATGTAATGTGCACTGATACTTCAAGCCATTGAGTGTGAGGCACCCTAACTCTATACTGTCGAAACTAGATGGGAAGATGGAAATAAATGTTCATGTTAATCATCCCTCATCAACACCCTTCATGACAATACTGTGGAGGTATGGTTACTGTATCAAAGAATATAGAACAGTACAGCACAGGCCTTTCTGCCCACAATGTTGTGCTGACATAGCTATTCCCTCCTACCAACAGATTGCCCCTATCCCTCCATTTTCCTCTCATTCATGTGCCCATCCAAGCCCCCAATGAATTTGCCTCCACCACGCTATCAGGCAACTCATTCTACGCATCCACCACTCTCTAACATACCCCTCACGTCTGTTCTGAACCTACCCCCTCTCACCTTAAATGCATGCCCTCTGGTAATGGATTGCTCAATAATGGGAAAAAGATATTGCTTGTCCACCCTATCTATGCCCCTCATAATTTTATGCATTTCCAACAGATCACACCTCTGCCGCTTCAGAGAAAAGAGCCCAAGTTTGTCCAGCCTCTCCTGATAGCACATGCCCTCTAATCCAGGCAGCATCCTAGTAAACCTCCTCTGCACCCTCTCTAAAGCCTCGACATCCTTCCTATAGTGAGGCGACCAGAATTGCACTCAATACTCTAAATGCAGCATAACCAGACTTTTATAGAGATGCATCATATCTCTTTGACTCCTGTACTCAATACCTCAATAACTTTTGTGTATTTTCTGACTTGTGGACAAAATCGACTTAAGGACGTCAGTAAAATCTGGGGACAGCCTGCACTCGTTTAAAGGACATCCCGAGGGCAAGGTACAGCACCCTTTACATCAAAGTCCCAGTCACCCTGTGCTCTCTGGCTCCTGGAACAGACCAACTGAAAGTTCTCGGACTGACCTCTGGACCCCTCCGTGATCTCCTCCGGCCACCTGAGATCAGAAGGGGGGTGCTGGGGTGTTGGAGGGGTCTTGGTCACTGAGGTGGCAAAGCAGCAGCACACAGGGTGAAGGCAGAATAGCCTGGTGCAGAGGCAGTAAGGGGGTGGTATTGGTATTGGTTTATTATTGTCACTTGTACCAAGGTACAGTGAAAAACTTGTCTTGCATACTGTTCATACAGGTCAATTCATTACACTGTGCAGTTACATTGGGCTAGTACTGAGTGCAATGAGGTAGTACAGGTAAGAACAATAACAGTACAGAGTAAAGTGTCACAGCTACAGAGAAAGTGCAGTGCAATAAGGTGCAAGGTCACAACAAGGTAGATCATGAGGTCATAGTCCATCTCATCGTATAAGGGAACCATTCAATAGTCTTATCATAGTGGGGGTAGAAGCTGACCTTGAGCCTTGTACGTGCCCTCAGGCTCCTGTATCTTCTACCTGATGGAAGAGAAGAGAGAATGACCCGGGTGGGTGGGGTCTTTGATCATGCTGGCTGCTTCACCAAGGCAACGAGGTAAAGACAGAGTCCATGGAGGGGAGGCTGGTTTCCGTGATGCGCTGGGCTGTGTCCACAACTCTCCGCGGGGGGGGGGGGGTGCTTTCCGTGGGGTTCCTGTGTCTCCCAGTAAGGCAGAGGGTGGAAGCAGGAGGTCCACATCGGAGAGGGGATGGTGACAGGTTCTGAGCTGAAGGACAAAGAGGTTGCAAGGAGCCTGGTGCAGAGACGCAGGCCAGGGGTGGAACTGCTGACCAGTGAGTCGGCGGCTGAGGCCTAGGTGCTTTACAGGGGTAGGTTGGTGCCAACTGATGTCTCTTTCACCCGCTGCAGGGCCTCAGAGATCCGGGCTCAGAAGGTTCCTGCCCTTTGCAAAGACACGCTGAACATGGGACTGATCTCCAAGGTCACTAAGGAGCTGGTCGACAAATCCATGGCCTACCACTCAGTCATAACAAGCATCATCGGTGAGTAAGGGGGAGCGGCCTTGCCATGGTGACCCTGGCAACCTCGCAAATCCTGCTTAATGATGAAAGCACAGAGGGTGACCATTTGGCCCATCTTGTCCATGCTAGCTCCCAGCAGGACAATCCCATCAGTCCCATTTCCCCTTCTCCTACACCCTGTTGACAATTTCTCTTCTGCACCTTGCCACTTACTGGGGATTAAGTTACAGCGGCCAATTAACATCTTTGGGATGTGGGGGGAAACCGGAGCACGAGGAGAGCGCCCATACTGTTGAACATAGAACAGTCGTGTAGCGGTTAGCGTAACGCTTTACAGCGCCAGTGACCCAGCTTCGATTCCCGCTGCTGTCTGTAAGGAGTTTGTACGTTCTCCCCGTGTCTGCGTGGGTTTCCTCCGGGTGCTCCAGTTTCCTCCCACATTCCAAAGACATACGGGTTAGGAAGTTGTGGGCATGCTATGTTGGCGCCGGAAGCGTGGCAACACTTGCAGGCTGCCCCCAGAACACTCTATGCAAAAGATGTATTTCACTGTGTGTTTCAATGTACATGTGACTGATAAAGATATCTTGTCTTGTACTATTCTGTGTTCTACGTTACTAGCTTTAATTGAATTTAGATTCCACAGTTGCCTTGGTGAGATTTGAACTCGTGTTTCTGGCTCAATGTCCTAATCTCTGGCTGCCAGTCCAGTGATATAACCACTAGACCACCGCAGGTGATGATGTGACTCTCCCTCCCTCTCTCTCGCACTCTCCAGGTGAATGGGCACGGCTGACTTTGGACCCCAAGACTGCCTACTGGTTTCTGACCATCTCGGAGGACGCGCGGTCACTGACGTTCGGATACGACCTGCAGCCCTACCCGTCCAACCCCGAGAGGTTCCGCACCCACCGCCAGATCCTCTGCTGCCAGAGCTTCGCCTCGGGGTACCACACCTGGGTGGTGGAGGCAGAGGGTATTGCCTGGGGGATTGGGGTCGCGTACGGGAGCATCCCAAGGGAAGGACTCAGTTCCGACCTGACAAACAGCGAGAAAGCCTGGTGCCTCCATTTCAGCCACGGCACCCTCACCGCCAGTCACCACGGCGCCCACACCGACATCGTCAGCGACCCGGTGTACAACAAGTTTCAGGTGGAGCTGGACTACGAGGCAGGCTGCGTCTCCTTCTACCAGGTCAATAATGCCCTGAAGCACTTGCACACATTCAGAACCACCTTCACCGAGCCAGTATTTCCAGCGTTCTCCTGTTTCTACATCTCCTCTCTGAAGCTCTGCTAAATAGATCATTACATTGAAATCGTGGGCTGGCCATTCAGCCCATCTGGTCTCTGCCACACCCTGCACGTCTTTCCACTCAGAGTCAGGGAAACGGGCCATTTGGTCCACTGAGTCCATTGCCGACCGTCAGGCCCCCGCTAATCCTACCCCAGCCCATTCCCCATCTCCAATCTCCCCTTCAATTAATTCATTTCTTTTCATCCCAGCTCCTGGGAGTGGGGTCCATGTTCCCACCACTCCCTCGATAAAGGAGGTCCTCCACAACTTCCTGTTGGGTGTCACTATCCGTAGACCCTTCGGCCCAATTGGTCCATGCTGACCAAGATGCCCATCTAAGCTAATCCCCTTTGCCAGCACTTGGCCCATATCCCTGTAAAGTTCCTATCCATGGACCTGTCTGAATGTCTTTTAAATGTTGTAATTGTACTTGCCTCAAAGACTTCCCCCAGCAACTGGTTCCAAACACCCACCACCCTCTTAGGTCCCTTTTAAATCTCTCCCCTCTCACCTTAAATCTGTCCTCTGGTTTTAGACTCCCCGACCCTGGGGGAGAAAACTGTGACTATCTATCTTATCGATGATTTTATAAACCTCTGTAGGGTCACCCCTCAGCTTCCTTCGCTCCAGGGAAAACAGGCCCAGACTGTCCAGTCTCCCCTTATAACTCAAGCCCTCCAGTCCCGGTAACAGCAATGTGAATCTTTCCTGCTCCCTCTCCAGCTTTAATGACATCCTTCCTGTAGCTGGGCGACCAGAGCTTCATGAACCTTCTTTACCACCTATCAACCTGTGCGGCCACTTTCAGGGAGCTCTGGACTTGGGGCCCCAAGGTCCCTGGGTGGACGGCAGGCGATTGTGGGTTTTATTGTTGAAGCCCAGAGACCTTGCCTTCGTCCCTCTTCCCCCTGACGACCTCAGCCACAGGCAGAGTTGACATTTTGGGTCGATGATGTTCTGATGAGGGGTCATCAACCTGGAATATCATCTCTGGTTCTCCCTCCACAGATGCTGCCTGACCTGTTGGGTATCTCTAGCACTTTCTGTTTTTATTTTGAAGAGAAATGGGTCGGATTCTGGTCACCATGTTATAAAAATAGAGACGAGGGATTCTGACAGAGATGGTACCTGAGAAGAGGTGGAGCAAACTTTGGGTTGGTTCTGGGAAGGTGACCCAAGTGGAGATCCGATAAACGATGGAAGGTGTTGACTGGCTGGATACGCTTGTGGGGGAGAGCAAGGGCATTCGCTGTGAGACAGTCATCCCGAAATCCAGTCGGGAATTCGGGAACATCTTTCCCCGAAGAGGGGTGTGAATGTAGAACTCGCTTGATGCAAGTGACAGGGCTGAAGAAGATGGAATCCGATGGGAGAGGTCGGCGGAGTGTGGAATAAAGGGATTGGGGGGGGCAGGGAACCAGAGGGAGGAGTGTGTGGGTGATGGGCAGATGGTGGAGGAAGAGATGGGGGGGGGGGGCAGTTGGATCAGGAGAGGAGGGGAGACAAAAAAAAAAGAATAGGGGAAAAGGGACAGGGGGAGAGGTTACCAGAGGTTTGAGAATTCGCTGTCCATGCTGCCATGTTGGAGACTGCCCAGGGGGAATATGAGGTGTTGTTCCTGTAACCCCTTTATTCCACACTCCAGCTTCCCCTCCCATCAGATTCCATCGTCTTCAGCCCTTTGTCACCTCCACCTCTCACCTCCCGGCTTCTGACACCGTCCCTGCCCTCGTCTACCTATCGCCCTCCCCCTCACCTGGATCCACCTCTCACCTCCCGGCTTCTGACACCGTCCCTGCCCTCGTCTACCTATCGCCCTCCCCCTCACCTGGATCCACCTCTCACCTCCCGGCTTCTGACACCGTCCCTGCCCTCGTCTACCTATCGCCCTTCCCCTCACCTGGATCCACCTCTCACCTCCCGGCTTCTGACACCGTCCCTGCCCTCGTCTACCGATCGCCCTCCCCCTCACCTGGATCCACCTCTCACCTCCCGGCTTCTGACACCGTCCCTGCCCTCGTCTACCGATCGCCCTCCCCCTCACCTGGATCCACCTCTCACCTCCCGGCTTCTGACACCGTCCCTGCCCTCGTCTACCTATCGCCCTCCCCCTCACCTGGATCCACCTCTCACCTGCTGGCTCTTGCTCCACCCCTTCATACCGACCATCTGCTCCGTTCTTCCAGTCCTGGTGAAGGGTCCCGACCCAAAGCATCCACTGTCCATTTCCCTCCACAGACGCTGCCTGACCCACTGAGTTCCTCCAGCGCTTTGTGTGTTGCTCCAGATTCCAGTGTCTGCTGTCTCTTGTGTCTCCAGAGAAGCAAAGAGTGTCACAGGGGTTAGGGCTGGGCTTTGAAATGGCAGCACAGTCTCCGCTGATAAATGTATCATTGCCACAAGGTACCAGAGCCACAGTAAACCTTGTAAGCGGTCATAAATCTCATTAAATTTCCAGTAAAGTGTGGGGTTGATTGTGTTCCAATCATGATTAGAATGGGGTGGGTGAGGCTTTAGATGTTTGTTGTTTCTAGTCGGATAAGGGGAGGGGAACTGCTTTTCACAGTCTCGTAGAGTTGTACAGTGCTGAGACAGGCCCTTCGGCCCAGCGGGTCCATGCCGACCTACCAATCCCATTTACCAGCCCTTGGTCCATTGCCACCTGAGCCCATTCAAATGCACGTCTTGATGCAACTTCTGAGGGTCTCTGCCTCCACCCCCTCAGGCAGCGCGTTCTAGATTCCAACCTCCCTCTGGGTGAAAGAATTTCTCCCCAGATCCCCTCTGATTCTTCCCTCTTCCCTTTAAAACCCTCTGGTTTCAGACACCTCTACCGTGACCTACTGACACATTCGGAGTCGTCGTTTCTGACAGGAAGAAGAAAACACAAGGGGTTGATCTGAACCAATTTCCAATGGCTGAGCCCACTAACCCTGTTGGTGTTTGACAGCATCCTTTAACTGAATGTTTGCAGTCTGATTCCTCTGCACCGGGTAGTTTCGGTGTTGTGAGATGTATCTTGCATCTTGTGTAAGTGCCTGGTACTTTCTTCGCGAAATAAAGTGTAAACGCTTCGTTTCCCAGTTGCATTCTTGATGTAGAACGCCAAGCTGGTCAACAGTGACTAAAGAGAGGGGTGAATTTTTCTCTAAGCTCTCCCCGTATCTGAAACTTTCCTGGGGGAGGGGGGTGTTGGGGTTTCCTGATCGCCTGCTGCCTCTTTGGGAATTCCTGGCATCTTCCGCTTGAGTTCCGGTGGAAGAAGAATCAGGTTTATTATCGCGGACTTGTACGTCCTGAAATTTGTGGTTTTGCGGCAGCAGTGCAGTGCAAAGGCACTATAACTTACAAAAATAAATAAATAGTGCAAAAAAAAAGGAATAACGAGATTGGGTTCATGGGCCGTTCAGAAATCTGATGGCGGAGGGGAATACGCTGTTCCTGAATCGTTGAGTGTGGGTCTTCAGGCTCCTGTACCTCCTCCCCGATGGTAGTAACGTGAAGAGGGTGTGCCTCGGGTGGTGAGAGCCCTTGAGGCACCGCCTCTTGAAGATGTCCTCGATGGTGGGGAGGGTTGTACCCGTGATGGAGCTGGCTGAGTCTACAACCTTCTGCAGCCTCTTGCAATCCTGTGCATTGGAGCCTCCATACCAGGCAGTGATGCAACCAGTCAGAATGCTCTCCACCGTACATTTGTAGAAATTAGTAAGAGCCTTTGGTGACATACTGAATCTAACGAAGTAGAGCCACAGATGTGCCTTCTTCATGTATGTATCAATGTTTTGGGCCCAGGATAGATCCTCTGAGATGTTGACACCCAGGAACTTGAAGCTGCTCACCCTTTCCACTGCTGACCCCTCAGTGAGGACTGGTGTGTGTTCTCCCGACTTCCCCTTCCTGAAGTCCACAATCAATTCCTTGGTCTTCCTGACGTTGAGTGTGAGGTTGTTGTTGCGACTCAACCAGCCGATCTATCTCACTCCTGTACGCCTCCTCGTCTGAGATTCTACCAACAACAGTGGTGTCATCGGCGAATTTATTAGATGGCATTTGAGCTGTGCCTAGCCACACTGTTATGAGTGTAGAGAGAGTAGAGCAATGGGCTAAGCACGCATCCTTGAGGGGCGCCTGCGTTGATTGTCCGTGAGGAGATGTTACTACTGATCTGCACTGACTGTGGTCTCCCAATAAGGAAGAGACCCTTCTGTGGAAATTCATTTTAAACAGGCCAACTGGGGAGACGTAAGGTTGAAAAGAGTTAGGTCCGGTACAACTGGATGAACAATGATAGAGCGTGTGTATGTGTGTACATTGTCACAGTAGTTGTGTTATTGGTCCAGTAATCAAAGTGAATTAATGTGGCATAATCTTACCACAAAGTGTGCTGCTCTCTGCCCGCTGGGATACACTGCACCAAAGTACCCACAATTCGACATTCCACTTCACAAAGCATTTTCCAAACCTTTCGTAAATTGAGGAATGGCCGTAGTTAATTAAAGATGCTGAACCTTGACATTAGTGAACCAGATATTTTCTTTAATGTCCCTCAGGGGAGGTAATATACCAACTTTACAAAGTCTCCAGACACAGTGACGTACTTGGCTCTTGGTTCTGAAACGGCCTGGCAGGCCGAGAGCAAAGGAAAGGGTTGGAAAAGCTGCTGCCGCCGCCGTTGGCATGCTCCCTGAATGAATCCAACTAAATACTTTATAAGTAAGACAGGTTACGTTAAGGGTCATTAAACCTTTTCAGTATTACATTCCTCATAGAAGCTTAGAGTCATTGAGTTGTACGGCACGGAAAAAGGTCCTTCGGCCCATGCCGGCCAAGATGTATATTCAAGCTAATCCCATTTCCCAGCACTTGGCCCGTATCCCTCTAAACTCCTGTCATCCATATACCTGTCCACATACTCCTTAAATGTATCTAACGTACCTGCCTCACCCACATCCTCTGGCAGCTGGTTCCATAAATCTACCACCCACTGGGTAAAATGTTGCCCCTCAGGTTCTTATTAAAGCTTTCACCTCTAGCCTTAAAATGATGTCCTCTAGTTTGCGATTCCCCAATCCTGGAAAGAAGACCACTCACCCTATCTATGTCCCTCATGATTTTATATACATCTATGAGATCACCCCTCATCTGGACGTGGACGTTTGTCTACCTTCAATCATCTTAACACATGCAACAGCTCTTCTACTGTATTATGGATTGGTCCCAAAACATCTCTGTTAACTTCACCAGGCCTTCACAGCACGGTAGTGTAGTGGTTAGCATAACCCCGTGTCTGCGTGGGTTTCCTCCGGGTGCTCCGGTTTCCTCCCACATTCCAAAGACGTACGGGTTAGGAAGTTGTGGGCATGCTATGTTGGCGCCGGAAGCATGGCGACACTTGCGCGCTGCCCCCAGAACACTATGCAAAAGATGTATTTCACTGTGTGTTTCGATGTACATGTGAGTAATAAAGATATCTTAAAAACGGGATTAGCTCAGGTGGGTCCCTTGGTTGGCATGGGCTAGTTGGGCTGAAGGGCCTGTTTCTGAGCTGTATGGCTCAATGACCATGATAGGACTGTAAATCTTTGGAATTCTCTGCCTTGGAGGGCTCTGATATGCAATGAGCCTTTGAACGGCTGAGACTGGTAGGTTTTCAAATGCTCCACAGATCAAAGGGTGTAGAATGGTGGGGACGATGGAAACATAACATAATCTAGTCCAATGGCAGAACAGGACTGAGGGACTACTTGTTTCTAATGTTCTTTGGTTTAGTCTCCAGGTTGATTACAGGGGTGTAACAGATGAATGTGAATGGCCAGAACAGAGATACCTCAAGCCACCATCGCACCCCAACACTGAGATATCGACAGCAAATGCAGTCTCTTTTTTGGTATTGGTTTATTATTGTCACTTGTACCGAGGTACAGTGAAAAACTTGTCTTGCATACTGATCGTACAGGTCAATTCATTACACAGTGCAGTTACACTGAGTTAGTACAGAGTGCATTGATGTAGTATGGGTAAAAACAATAAGATCTTTATTAGTCACATGTACATTGAAACACACAGTGAAATGCATCTTTTTGCTTGGTGATTTTGGGGGGGCAGCCCTCAAGTGTCACCACGCTTCCAGTGCCAACATAGCATGCCCACAACTTCCTAACCCGTACGTCTCTGGAATGTGGGAGGAAACCGGAGCACCCGGAGGAAACCCACGCAGACACGGGGAGAACGTACAAACTCCTTACAGACAGCGGCCGGATTTGAACCCGGGTCTCTGGCGCTGTAAAGAATTATGCTAACCACCACGCTATCGTGCCTGCTACAGTACAAAGTGTCACGGCTACAGAGAAAGTGCAGTGCAATAAGGTGCAAGGTCACAACAAGGTAGATCCTGAGGTCAGAGTCCATCTCATTGTATAAGGGAACTGCTCAATAGTTCAACTCTTCCATCTGCATCTCAAACTGAGCTGTGCAGGTACAAATGTTGAACAGAGAAGCTTCAAACAGAGGAAGGAGCTGTGATTCCAACAATTCCTTCATGGTCAGGCGTCCTGTGCTTAGGGAACCCTTGGATTTCATCATCCACCCACTGCACCTCCCTCCTCCGCAGGAGGCGGCGCTGTCCGTGGATACTGGAGCCCGGACCCCTGGATTTCATCATCCACCGTCTGCAGTTCCTCCTCCCTCCGAAGGTGTCACTGTCCTCCCCTCCCGGGCTGCCCCGCCCACTCCCTCACCCCGCCCACTCTCTAACCCTCACCCCCCAAACCCCGCCCCTCTAGTCTAATCCCCGTCTCTCATTGGCTCCTGTCCCCATCCATAAACCCCGTCCCTCTAATCTACACCCCTCATAGGTTCCTATCCCTAACAATAATCCCCGCCCACTGCACCAATCCCTGCTCCCTATTGGCTACTCTGGATCCATATGCACCGCCCCTCTGGTTTAATCCCCGACCTTCATTCGCTCCTCTCCCCATCCATAAACCCGTCCCCCCCCCCAGGTGTAATCTACACCCCTCATTGGCTCCTCTTCCTCCCCTAAACCCCGCCCTCTAGTCTAATCCCTGCCCCTCATTGGCTCCTCCCCCCGCCCGTCAGCCCCGCCCCGCCCCCCTCCCGCGCCTCATGCTCCTGCGGGCCGCCGTCGCCTCCTCTTTCCGCGCGGTGTTGCCCGGCGTGTCCGTCCGGCGGTTGGGTGTGTCGGGCCCGGGCCTCCTCCAGCACCAGCCGCCGCCGCCGCCGCCGTCGCCCAGGAAACACCAGCAGCAGCGGCCGTGGTGGCAGCGCCAGGCCGCCGGCATGGACGGGGACGCGAGCACCGCCGAGCAGGCGCTGGCGCCGCTGAGGCAGGCGGTGCGGGAGCAGGTGCGAGAGGCCGGGGCCCGGGGGGTGGGAGAGGCCGGGGGTCCGGGGGGTGGGAGAGGCCGGGGGTCCGGGGGGTGGGCCGGGGCCAGGGGTGGGAGAGGCCGGGGATCGGGATGGGAGGGGTCCGGGGGGGGGGGGGGAGAGGCCGGGGGTCCGGGGGGTGGGAGAGGCCGGGGGTCCGGGGGGTGGGCCGGGGCCGGGGGGGGGAGAGGCCGGGGATCGGGATGGGAGGGGTCCGGGGGGGGGGAGAGGCCGGGGGTCCGGGGGGTGGGAGAGGCCGGGGGTCCGGGGGGTGGGGAGAGGTTGGGGCCCGGGGGGTGGGAGAGGCCGGGGATCCGGGGGGTGGGCCAGGGCCAGGGGTGGGAGAGGCCGGGGATCGGGATGGGAGAGGTCGGGGTGGGGTCGGGGGGGGGGGGTGGGGAGAGGCCGGGGGTCCGGGGGGGGGGGTGGGAGAGAGGGAAGGGAAGATGGGCAGAGGCCGGGGGTGGGAGGGTGAGGGAGCGGGAGGAGGGTGTTGGAGGGGCCGGGGGTCGGTGTCCGGGTGGGAGGGTGAGGGAGCCGGGAGGAGGGTGTTAGAGAGGCCGGGGCTGCAGAGAGGGAGCCAGGCCTGCGCCCTGGTGCAGAGCTGAGACCAGGCGCCAGTTTAATTACAGATGGTCTGGTTCTGCTGTAATGTTATTTATATTGGTTACATTTAATGTTTGGTGCTCAGGTGTCGAGCACAATTCCCTCCTCGCTTCTGTATCTGTGATCGTTATGTTTAAATTATCAATCAGTCCTTTTTTTTTTACAAGCTGAAAGCAAACTGCTGGAGGATCTCAGCGGGTCCAGCAGCATCTGTGGGGGGCAGGAAGAGAATTGTTGATAGTTCGGGTTGAGACGCTTTTGGATCCTTTCCCCCTCCACAGATGCTGCCTGACCCGCTGAGTTCCTCCAGCAGATTGTTTGTTGCTCCAGATTCCGACATCAGCGGTCTCTTGTGTCTCCAATCCTTTCTGTAAATCCAATTCTGTAACCTTTGATCATATCATTCCCCCTTCAACTTGTCCCAAGGTGCCCTACAGTCAATGCAGCATGTTTCCTCTTGAAGTGTTGTAGTAAACAGGGCAGCCTATTTGTGTGCAGTGAGCTCCCACTGAAAGCACCATGATAACGATCTGGTAATCTGCTCTAGTGATAGTGACTGGGGGATAACTATTGGTCAGAGGGTTAGAAGTCCCTAGTTGTTCTTCAGTCTGAAAGTAAAGAGCCCCTCTTAACATTTCATCTGAAAGAGAAAGGGTTATGACACAGAGACTGCAATGTGCCATTTAGTGCCACAGTGAAGTGTTAGTGTAAATGTGGTGCGTAAATTCCTTGAACTGTCGGAAGGATGTAGGTTTGAGAGGATTAAACAGACCCAGTGTCTGATTCGTTGCACCTTCATTTGTATAAAGTTGTTTTGGAAGTGTTGGGTTTGAAGTAGGAAGATTTGATATATTAGATGGTGTTGTTTTATGTGGTTGGAAGTGAATGAAAAAGGTTTCAGGATCTTTGTGGAAACGTAAATCCTGGCATTTCATGTCCTTCCCTGGGATTCTGAACCACTGGATGTGAATCGTACACTGAGGTTATTTTCAAATGCCTCCCCTGATTGCGTGAGAAGGCTTGTGGGGCAGGACTGTGTCTGTGGGGCGGTGCTATGGCTGACCCACACATGTTTCTCTGTGCCGTGCGTGCCTCTCAGAGTACAGCTTCAGCACCCTGCCTGCTGCAGTGTAGTTCACCAGAACCCGCCCCTGCCACGTTTCCCTCCTGCACTGCTGAGCTGCAGCCTGACTCTCTAATGACTCACTCCTGTTTATATAGCACGGCTGTGTTACAAGTTTCTGTTTCGTGATCCCACTCGAATAACCTCCCAGATTCAGGGCACTGCCTTATGCCCTCTCTGTCTCCCCATCCCTGTAATCACGGTAGATTTTTGATCCAAACAGTGCAACAAAGAATAAAAGAATGTGGATTTGTACAACTCCTTCTGTAACCTTGATATGTCCCAGAGACGAACAGAAGTGTAGTCAGTGTAGGAAATGCAGCAGCTGACTGGTATATTTTTCCCCTTCTGTACCCTGTTTCCTGTGTGCATCTACCTGTGAGTGCATTGGTTCCATACCTTCAGTGTCACTATGCACAGGACTAGCTGGTTACTTCCTGTTGAAACCATAACTGGCTAAATAATGGTATCAGTCCTGGTGCAGACATCCAAGCCCAGGTTGAAAGTCTGGAGCCTTGGGATATACTGGTTATTTCTACTAAAGCTTGCTGATGAGTTTGTCTGATTTTTACGGACGGCACAGTGTTGCAGTTAGAGCCCATGCCTCTCAGCTCCAGGGGACCCAGGTTTGATCCTGACCTGTGGTGCTGCCTGTGTGGAGTTTGCACGTTCTCCCTGTGACTGCGTAGGGTTTTGTCCAGCTGCTGCAGTATTTCTCCCACATACAGTACGTTAATAGGCTGCTGTAAGTTGCTCCTAGTGTGTAGGTGAGTGGTAGAGTATGCAGGGAATTGATGGGAATGTGGGGAGAGTAAAATGAATGTGGGATGATTGGGAATGGGTGCTTGATGGTGGGTGCAGACTTGGTGGTCTGAAGGTCCTGTTTCTGTACTCGCTGCCTATTGGGACCAGAGAATGGGTGAGTTACTCAGCTGCTCTGTAGAGCTGCTGTATCTCACTGTGACCCATTGGTTTACTGACACAGCTACATTGGAAAAGTTGCAGGAAGCTCTTGCACCTGAAACCGCCAGCTTCTTCAACCTCTGTGGAGGGAGTGAAGTAATGTTTACCGTGAGGAAGGGGTGCCAGTTGATCTCAAGTCAGTAAACGCAGAATATTGTTGGTGGTGGGTACAGTCAGCATTGTGCTTCCTTGGGAGGTGGTTACAAGCAAAGTGGCTGCTGCATTTCCTGCATTGCAGTTCACAAGGTCACAAGACAAAGGAGCAGAAGTAGGCCATTCGGCCCATCCCACTACCTCACCATTGGCTAAACTATTCTCCCATCTAGCCCCAATTCCCAGCCTTTTCCCCATATTCCTTGATACCTTGACTGATTAGATACCTTTCAATCTCCTCCTTAAACACCCCCAATGATCGGGCCTCCACAGCTGTATGTGGCAACGAATTCCGTAAATCCACGACCCTCTGGCTAAAGAAATTTCTCCTCATTTCTGTTCTAAATGGGTACCCTCTAATTCTAAGACTGTGCCCTCTTGTCCTGGACTCGCCCACCAAGGGAAACAAGTTAGCCACATTTACTCTGTTCAGTCCTTTCAACGTTCAAAATGTTTCTAGGAGGTCCCCTCTCATTCTTCTGTACTCCAATGAATGCAGTCCAATAGCCGACAAACACTCCTCGTATGTAAGCCCTTTCATTCTGGGAATCATCCTCGTAAATCTTCTCTGAACCCTCTCCAGAAGTTGTGACAACACTTCCCAAAAAAAGTTATAAAATGCATTGGAGCGTCATTGTGTCCAAAGTTAGGAGCCATCTAGAACAGTGCAAGCGGTCTTTGGCAGAGTGGAATTTTCACATGGGTACAGATTATTCAGAGCATGGGCTTTCCAATCACCTCACTACTTCAGGGAGAAATCCCCTCCAAATGAATTCTACTTGCTCGTTTGTAACCTTGATTGGCACCCCTTCCATCACCTTGAACACTCCTTCCCTTCACTGCAACGTATCATGACAGCTGAGTGTGCTATCCACAGTGGGTATTGCATTTACTCCCCAAGGGTACAGCTGGTAGACCCACTGCCTCACAGCTCCAGCAACCTGGGGTCGATCCGGGCCTCCAGTGCTGCCTGTGTGGAGTTTGCATGTTCTCCCTGTGACTGCGTGGGTTTCCCCCAGGTGCTCTGGTTTCCTCCCACATCCCAACGATGTGCAGGTTAACTGGCTGCTGTAAATTACCCCGAGTGTGTGGGTGAGTGGTTAGAATCTGAGGGGTTGATGGGAATGTGGGGAGAACAAAATAAGAGTTGATATAAATCAGCACAGACTCAGTGGGCCGAAAGGGCTGTTTCTGTGCCCTGACTGTTAGGAACAGGCAATGAATGCCTGAATTCATAGAGTTACAGATTCATACAGTTATACATCATGAAAACAGGCCCTTCGGCCCAACTCATCCATGCCAACCAAGATGCTGATCTCAGGTCTGCATTTGGCCCATATCCCTCTAAACCTTTCCTATCCATGTACCTGTTCAAATACATTTTAAGAATTATAATTTTCCTGCCTCAACCAGCTCCACTACATATACCCACTGCCCTCTGTGTGGGGGGGGGAGGAAAAACTTGCCCCTCAGACTCCCTTTAAATATTTCTCCTCTCAACTTAAACCTAGGCTATCTAGTGTTAGACTCTCCTACCGTGGGAAAAAGACTGTGGCTATATACCCTGTCTATTCCCCTCATGATTTTACACATCTCTGTAAGGTCACCCCTCTGCTTTGCTCCAGGAAAAACACTCCCAGCCTGTCCACTCTCTCCTTTAACTCAAACCCTCCAGTTTGGGCAACATTCCTGTGAATCTTTTCTGTGCCTTCTCCAGCTTAATCACATCCTTCCTATAGCATAGCAACCAGATGTGCATGTAATACTCCAAGTGTGGCTTGTCCAAAGGTGCAGTTCCTGCAGTTGTAGAAATAAACCCCAGTTGAATTCTTTCCAGTTGAATTCTGAGTCTCGGCACACGTAGCATATTGCTTCTGCAGTTGAATGGGAGCCCTCTTACTGAAGAAGCCTACTGCCCCAGCTGTTAGACTGTGTACTCCCTCCAACATGTCCTAATTCGGCTCTGTTACATTCCTTTCCAGGGAGAACTTGTCCGGAAGCTGAAAGCAGAGAGCGCTCCACAGGTGGATGTCGATAAGGCAGTGGCAGAACTGAAAGTGCGGAAAAGGATCTTGGAAGCCAAGGTACGAGCTGCAGCCTTGCTGCTGTTCGCGACGGCGTGTGACGTGGATTGTGCCGTGGTCACACAATGTAACATCTCTTCCAACTCTGCTCCCTTCCTGTCTTCTTATTTCTCATCTGCGTGCTCTGTCGGTAGCGTTCTCTGACTTGCACCACCTGATGGACCTGATTCTGGCCCTTCACCCTGCCTCAAGAAGCCTTCACTGCTTCTCCAGCATCCATTGGTTGAGCTGAGCTTTCTATAATTAATAAGATAGAGGTAGGAGCAGTAGTTTACAATGTGGTCCCCTGAGCCTGCTCGTCCATTTAATAAGCTCACGGCAACCTGTGTTACCTTGATTCCCATTGGAAACACAAGTCTTGAGCACATTGACTGAACAGGTACAACCCTCTGCAGGGGAGATTCGCCAGGGTGTTACTTTGCGATGGAGTGTTTCGGTTATGAGATACCGGAAAGGCTGGGTTTGCTTTCCTTGGAGCGGAGGATGCTGATGGAGGTATACAAAATTATAAGGGACGTGTATAGGTAGAAAGTAGGAAACTTTTCCCCATAGGAGTGGTGTTGAAAGGGTGTAGGTGAGGAGGAGGTTAGAGAGGATCTGAGGAAAGGTGATTGGCATCTGGAAAGTGCTGCCTGAGGGGGTGAGAATCTTGGTCACCCTGTTGTAGAAAAGATGTGACTCAACGAGAAGGAATGCAGCAAAGATTTACCAGGATGTTGCCTGCACTTTGTAGGGGGGTCTGAGTTACAAGGAGGGGTTGCATAGACCATAGACTAGGACTTTATTCCCTGGAATGTCAGAGATTGAGGGGTGACCTGATAGAAGGTGTATAAGACCATGAGGGGCACAGACAGGGTGAAAATAGTCTTTTCCCTAGGGAGGGGGAGCTAAAAACAAGAGGGCATAGGTTTAAGATCAGAGGCGGGAGATTTAAAAGGGACATCAGAGGCAGCTTCTTTACACAAAGGGTGGTGCATATTTGGAATGAGCTGCCAGAAATAGTGGTTGAGGTGGTTAACAATGTTTAACAGCCATCCAGATAAATACGTGGATAGGAGAGGTTTAAAGGGCTCTGGGCCAAACACGGGCAGATGGGACTAGCTCACTGGGCGACACAGTCGGCATGGATGAGTTGGGTCGTAGGGCCTGTTTCCGTGCTGTATGACTCTAGGAAGCATCTAGATGGTGATTTGAATCACCAAGGTACAGCAAGCTATGGACTAAGTGCTGGTAAATGGCATTAGTATTGATAGCTATTTGATTGTTAGCATGGACATGCTGGGCTGAAGGGCCTTTTTCTGTGCTGTGTGACTCTGGAGAATTCCACAGGTTCATGGACTCTGGTCCTGTGACTGACTATAAGCCTTGTGTGAGAATTCGGAGCTAGGGTTTATAGTCCCAGCCCTCCGCTCGTTCCCCACTTTGCCTGCAGTCCCTTCCATAACCTCTGCTCCCACCTCAGCAATTCCATCTCTCTGGCTGCTGATGGGCTGAACCAGGTCATTCACATCTTCAGAGTTCCTCTTGACTCAGGTCAAAGATTGGGGCCCCATATCAACGTCACCAAAGCTGTCACCATTTCAACACCCAACTTGGTAATTAGTGGAATTAGGGATGAGATGAGGAAAATGTTTTCACCCCAGCTTTGAGTTGCCTGAGGGAGGGCAGAAGCAGAAACCCTTAATTGCATTTAAACTATACTTGTATATGTAGTTCCTATAGGGCCATGGAACAGGGGCTGGGATTTGAGGCAAGGCTGGACAACATTTTGGGCTCAGTGGGCTAAATGGCCATTTCTCGTACAATGCATTTCAACAATGTTCTGAGCCAGCCTTGGATAATCTGCCAAAGTCCAAATCCACTGCTCATGTTCATTCTCCACCATTCCACTGCTCTTCTGGCACCTTTCATCTTCCATAAAGTGTTGCCCACAGGTTAACTCACAGCAAGTTCCGTTCCCCCACCTATGGTTTGACTCCTGGTTCAAGAATGTCTCAAAGCTGAAGTTCTGATGGTTATGAAGTCTCTCACTGCTTCGTGCCTCTGAATCTCCTCCAGTTCCACAAGCTGTGGATCCTCCAATTGTGCTCCCTCCACTTCCTCCTCTTTTACTACTTGGCTTTGCTTAGCCTTTAAGCATTCCTTCTGTAAAGTACCTCTAACAGCCTTGGACAGGCTGTTCCGGGTACTTTGCTGATGTTTGATGCTCTCCATTGTTGGTCGATGCTAATATTGTAACGGTTCTGAACAGTTTAGTCAAAAGATGTTTTTGGGGCCCATGGTCTCTTGCCCAGTACACTTGATCATTTCCCAACATTGCCTAGTCTGAGGATCACTGGGTTTGGGAGGAGTACTGTGGTTTATCAGAATTATCAAGTATATGTTCACAGTGCCTGTAAAGTGAGAGTCAGTGTGAACATTCCCACTGCCTGAAGATTTAGAATCATTGGGTGTATATGAATTCTGCCTCCAGATTGAGAATGAATAGTGTACATTCTTATTGCCTGGAGAGTGAGAATCATCAATGAATATTCTCTCTGCTCTGTAGTTTGAGAATTATCAGGCATACAGTCTCACTGCCTGTAGAGCGAGTAGCTATGGGTGTATGTGTTTACTGCCTGTAGATTGAGGATCACTGGGTATACATTCTTGCTGTTTGTAGATTGAGAATCACAAGTTGTAGATTCTCTCTGCCAGGAGAGTAAAGGTCACCTGGTAAATTGGTTTAATTTTGTCACGTGTACTGAGCTACAGTGGAAAAACTTTGTTTTGGATTCCCACTGAATGTAGATTGAGGATTACTGGGTATATGTTCTCGCTGCCTGTTGATTGTACAGACAGAGGTTTTCAAACTACTGCCAGGGAGAATCTACCTCTTGTGCTTTATGTTCTTGCTGTCCATGCTTTGAAAATCACTCTCAATCTACAAGCAGAATGTTTACACCAACTCTGCCTGTAGATTGAGAGTGTGAACATTCTCACTGTAGATTCCGAGTGACCATATAGAGGTTCTAAGTGCCTCTGGTTTATGGGAATCACTGGATGTACGTTCTCGTTGCCCTGCAAGTTATGAAGATCATCATTCTCAAAGCCCATAGATTGTGCACCTAGTCATTTTCAGTCTCACCACCCTTAGTTTATGGAAATTATTGGGTGTACATTCTCATTGTACACTGAGAATTACTGGGGGTATGTTGGAATTGGTTTATTATTGTCACTTGTACCAAGGTACGTGAAAAACTTGTCTTGCATACTGTTTATACAGATCAATTCATTCCACAATGCATTGAGGTAGTACAAGGTAAAACAATACAGAATGCAGAATAAAGTGTCACAGTTACAGAGAAAGTGCAGTTCAGGTAGGCAGTAAGTGTAAGGTAGATTGTCAGGTCACAAGTCCATCTTATCATGCTAGGAAGCTGGTCAATATTATAACAGTGGGATGGAAGCTGTCCTTGTCTGTAGTGTAGATTTCATTGCTGCTAACTCTAAGGCAGGGTGGTGCTGATTTGGAGATCTGTGTGTTTGACCAGTTTTATTGAAAATGCTGTTAATGTTCCTTTGGTTTTACCTGACCAGGTTTCTGTTTCAATTCTGTACCAACCTCTGCTTGTTGTCCCTGTCTCTGCAGGAGTTGTCTCTGCAACCCAAGGATGACATCGTCGACCGAACTAAAATGGAGGACACACTAAAGCGGAGGTTCTTCTATGACCAGGCCTTTGCCATCTATGGAGGTAGGAGAACTCTGGGCTTGTTTGAGGAAGTGAGCATTCACATAATGATTCACTGTTGGGCAGGAAATTCCCAGCTTGTCTGACAAGCCTACTCATAGGTATTGTGTCCAGTGTGTTGTGACTATGTGCCTTCTTCTCCATTGAGAGTCCAGTTACAGGATGGGGCTAGTGGGGAGGTCTTGCCCACTCTCCAGCTTGGATATTCCACTCTGGCAGGGCTCGGATCTCCTTTCAGGCTGCAAGTCATAAATTTTGCAGCTGACTGTTTCTCAAATCCTCTTCTTGTGTTGTGTTTGGAGTTTCTCCCAGACTATCCTGTGCACTAAACGTCTGCATCAGGACCTGCGTTTGCTTTCCACAGGGCTGAAGTGAACCAGTTGGGTTTTGCAACAGGTCAGCAACTTTCATGATGCTGCCCCAGTACACCGACTCATTGGACTTCCAGTTTCTGCAGTCTGGGACGTTGGTGTTTTGCTCGCCCTGTATTAAAAGTGACTTTGGTGAGAAATGGGCATTATGGGCAAGGCTGGCATTTATTGTCCATCTTTGGAGGTTCTAATACAACCAAATGGCTTGCCTTGGTCGCCTCAGAGGGTGGTTAAAAGTCAACCACATCCGCTTTGGATTGGAGTCACGTGTAGGCTGGACTGGTAAGGCTGACCAGTTTCCATCCCTAATGTTCGTTGTAAAACTCTTAAGATTTTGTAAAAATCCGACAACTTTGTGGCCACTTTTACTGACTGCGTTTGGACTTTTAGAACCATTAACAGCAGGACACAGAATCTCAAACTGCCGATTGAACCAGTCCTGTGGCTCTTTATTCCATTCCTCTGGGTTCCTGGGCCAGTAATGTGTTCCTTGCACTCTCCAGTATCATTGGACAGCACAGTGTCACAACTGGCAGAGCTGCTGCCTCACGGGTCCAAAGATCCAGGTTCAATCCTGACCTCCGGCGCTGTCTGTGTGGAGTTCACACATTTCCCCCGAGTGCACCGGTTTCCCTCGACATCCCAAAAACATGCATGTTGGTAGATTAATTGGCCACTGTAAATTGTCCCCAGTGTGTAGGTGAGTGGCAGAATCGGGGGAATCCGATACCTTGATGAGAATATGGGGAGAACAAAATGGGATTTGTGTAGGATTAGTGTAAATGGGTGCTTGATGATTGGCATGGCCTTGATGGGGGAAGGACTTGTTTCTGTTCTATGATTACACTATAACAGCTAGGAGCTGGAGTTGGCTGTAGTTTCTTTGTGTTTTCTCCACCAGCTGATAGGATGGCTGATCTTTTGTATCAGCCCCACTTTCCTGACTTCCCCACTTCTGATACCTTTACTGCCCAAAAACTTGGTCTTGAATCACATGATGATGTGATCCTCTGAGATAGAGAACAAGTTTAAGTTCCTCCAGCAGCTTGTTTTTTTTAATGGGTCAGGAGGGAAATGGACAATCAATATGGAGGGTCTTGACCCAAAATGTTGACTGTCCATTTCCCTCCACAGATGCTGCCTGACCTGCTGAGTTTCTCCAGCAGCTTGTTTTTTGCTCCAGATTCCAGCATCTGCAGTTTCCACAGAGAATTCCAACCCTCTCATTGTGAGACTAGGCATCCTGTTTACAGACGGTCCCACCGGGGGAAACAACCCATTGAATCCTGACTGTAGGAAAGGCCCTGTGAGGCGGTTGTCTGGGTGGTGGGAGAGGGGTCAGCAGCAAGGGTAACAGGTGACTGGTGTCCAACTCTGCCTCGCCCAGGGGTGAGCGGTCTGTACGACTTTGGTCCCGTTGGCTGTGCTCTGAAGAACAACACCCTGCAGATCTGGCGGCAACACTTCATCCAGGAGGAGCAGATTCTGGAGATCGACTGCACCATGCTGACTCCCGAGCCAGTCCTCAAGTAAGTCCTGGGGCTGCGGGTGCACGGAGCTTAGGGTGGGGAGGGGTATAGAGGCAGGAGGTGTTGTGGCAGAGTGGATTGGGTGATGGGAGGGTTGGGGCTGCACTCGGTGTGTGGGTGAAAGGCGGGGAAGGTGCACGGTGAGTGTAGCTCCCTCAACCTATCAGTGACAGTGACTGGTAATCCTGGAACGCTGGCATTTATTGGAATAGCACCAGGAATTTGGGACTTCAGTCATGTGTGGATGCTGGATAGACTGGCATAGTTCTCTTTGGAGCAGAGAGGGGTAAGATGAGCTTTGAAAATAGAGATTCAAGATTTTGTAGAGTAATCGAGGAACAACTGAGCATAAAAGTAGGGAAGTTGCATTGCAGCTGTATAAAACGTTGGTAGGTCAAACTTGGAGTACTGTGTGCAGTTTTGGTTGCCCTGTTATACAGGAAGGATGTGGAGGCTTTGGAGAGGGTGCAGAAGAGGTTCACCAGGATGCTGCCTGGGTTAGAGAGTATCAGATGTAAAGAGAGGTTGGACAAATTTGGGTTGCTTTCTCCGGCGTGTCGGAGGCTGAGGGGTGATGTGAATGTTGGTAAGGCTGGCTTTCACCCTCCAGTCACAGTCAGGGAATGTTATTGTAAAATTATCTTCACTGTGCAGCTTCATTAACAGCTCACCAGGCCAAGTGATGGATGATTTTCTGTAGGGAGTGGATCTTGTCTGCTGGTCTTTGGGCTTCCAGTCCTGGTGCTGTCCTCTGGTGACCAGGTTGCTGTTTGAGATTCTGTTCCTGTGAGACTTTAGTCCTTCCGAGGATTATTTATACACTTCTTCCCAACATTCCTTCAATGCGTTCTCTCGCCAATTTTTCAGAGAAATGCCTTCATTTCCATAGCACCTTTCTTGAACTCAGGATGGCCCAAGGTAGTCTTTGGCCATTGAAGTACCTCTGTCCAAAGTCGAGTTTATTGTCACAGGCATAAGCACATGTATGCACAGGTGCAGTGAGAAACCTACCTGCAGTTGAATCGCAGGCACATAGCATCGGACAAGTCACTCGTGTGGAACCATAGATACTATTGCTGAGGATTGAGCACCCAGCCTTATTCAGGTTACCCACTGAACTGCCATTGATGCTTTGCAATATAGGCACGTCACCACCCCACCCAAAACCACGTCATGTCCCGAAAATCCAGAGCCAATTTCAGGGGAAGAAACTTCCTCCAACCAATCTAGATACTCTTAACTGGTCCAAGGTCATAGACAGGGTGAAAGCACAGACCCTTTTCCCCAGGGAGGGGGTGCTAAAAACAAGAGGGGAGAGGTTTAAATAGGGACATCAGGGGCAGCTTCTTCGCGCAAAGGGTGGTGCGTATTTGGAATGAGCCGCCAGAAATAGTGGTTGAGGCGGGCACATGAGCAACATTTAACAGCCATCTAGATAAGTACATGGATAGGAGAGGTTTAGAGGGCTATGGGCCAAACACGGGCAGATGGGACTAGCTCACTGGGCAGCAGTCGGCATGGACGAGATGGGCTGAAGGGCCGGTTTCCGTGCTGTATGACGATCTCTTGTTGTCTAGGCTTTGAGGGACTCATTGTTGGAGATCCATTCCAACTAACAACTGCTTGAAGAAAATTGTGGGTCCATAGTTCCCAGGAATTGTCACACAGAGGCTCTGCTTGGCTTGGATCACCCTGATAGATAGCTGTTGGGGCTTCATTTCTTTTTTAGAATAACACTGGGTTGTCTTTAAGCCAGTCAGGTGAATGAGTAGGGTCGTAACTCTGAGATTTTCGATAACGTAAGACTGTCTGGCTGAGCTTTGGTGGTTGACGTTGCAGGACATCTGGGCATGTGGACAAGTTTGCCGACTACATGGTGAAGGACCTGAAAAACGGGGAGTGTTTCCGTGCCGACCACCTGCTGAAAGGTAATGCTTGCTCTCTTGGGTAGGGGTTTGGGGTGAGCCATGGTGACACACTCCAGGGGTAGCGGGATCTGGAACCCTCTGTTGTGGGGGAGCAGAGACGCTGGGAATCCCTGGAGCACTGGAGCCAAACCTGTGGGGCTTACGGAGGAAGATATGAGGAACAGGACCAATCTAAACAGCCCCATGTGTCCACATGGACATCATGGTCCAAATGGCCGCCTTCCATCCTGCATGCCTCCCCCCACCCCCAATCCCCCAAGAAGGGGTTCCATGTCTCCTGTAACCTTTCTGGGAAGATTCTGTGTTCAGCTCCTTGCCCCTCCCAAGTTGGGATGTACTCCTGAAGGGCCTGTGTTTCGTATTGTCGAATGGCTTTTCTCTCCACCACCACCCCCCCCCCCCCCCCCCCCCAACCCCCTCACTTCCAACTTCAGCTTCAATCTGCTACCCAGCCACTATTATGAACATTGAAGTACTGCAGTCAGTATGACTACGGGTTGGGGAGCTTGTCCATTTGGTCCAATTTATAGGTGGCATGGGTTCAAAGCAGGGGACCAGTCCTTCTCTAATTCGGTGTGCCTGCTTAGAAAAGCCATGGACTGCAGGACTGAGAAAAGGGGTCCTGGTGCGTTGAGGGGGTCTCGTCTTGAGATTGGGTTGAAGGCACGTTGTTTGTCCAAAGTAGATCTGCCTAAATCGTTGCTCAGAATGATGGTCGATGTTGGTAACAGAAGGAGCTATTTGAGGTTATAGATTAATTGTGAATGATGTGTGTCCTTTGGTGGAGGGGGGGAAATGCGTTTACCTGTACTGTAGGTGTTTTTATACTAGGATTTGTCTAAAATGGGGTTAGCATGACCTATTGCAAGTGATTTCTGTTGGACTGTACAGAGCAGTAATGTGATATAGAGTGTGTGACTGCAATGAGAGCACTCTGTTCCTCCCCTTCTCCCTCGTCTGCAAATGCATCAAGCACAAAGTTCACAAGTCTCAATAAGAACTTGAGTCCTGTTGCTCCATATTCCAGCATCTGCAGCCTCGTGTCCCCAAAGCTTTTCTGCAGCTGGGACAGGACACACAGCTGCTAGACAAATGCTACTCAAATGCCCAATGCGCTAAAGGCTCCCATGAAGTGAAGAATACACTTTGTCCTTTTGAAATATATTTTTAAAAAAAAGTGCTGGAAATACTCAGCAGATTGGGCAGCGTCTGTGGAGAGAGAAACGGTTAATTTCAGGTTGTAGCTCCTTCGTCAGATCACACGCTTGGCCAATTAGCCAGAGAGTTCTGACAGGTCAACCCGGTGCTTCTGTGTCTGAGCTAAACTGCAGTAAGGTGTGGTCTTGGCTGTACAGAATGTTCCTTCATTGTCTTCTGCTGTTGCAGCTCATCTGCAGAAATTGATGTCCGATAAGAAATGCTCGGCAGAGAGGAAAGCAGAGATGGAGAGTGTCATCACCCAGGTAAAGAGCACCTTCCCTTTGCTTGTAGTCCTTCCTTGGTCTGTTGACCCACCCCAGCTCCCTGAATGATGTCTGTTGCCCCTTGCCCATCACAAGAACATGTACCACCTCACCCAACGTGTGCTGAGTATCACATCTTCACTGTTTTGTTGACCAGCCAGATTAAAACCCACTGTGAAAACATCGACGTCCTAAATTTCCCCCCCTTTGCCCTCCCTTGTCTCCCTCCCTACCTTGAAGTAACTCACTTGGTGCATCATGTTGCAACTGTACAGGATGTTGGTAAGGGCACACTTGGAGCACTGTGTAGGGTTTTGGTCTCCCTGCTATAGGTAGAATGTTATTAAACTGGAGACAGTGCAAAGAAGAATTACAAAGATGTTCTTGAGTTGTAAGGGGAGACTGGATAGGCTGGGACTGTTTTCCCTGGAATGTAGGAGGCTGAGGGGTGACATAGAGGTTTATAAAATCATGAGGGGCACAGATAAGGAAAATAATCAGCCCTTTTCCCAGGATAAGGAGTCTAAAACCAGAGGGGAAAGATTTAAAAGGGACCCTGAGGGGCAACTTTTCCCACACAAAGGTGGTGGGTATGTGGGACAAGCTGCCAGAGGAAGTGGTAGAGGCAGGTACAATTACATTTAAAAGGCATTTGGACAGGTACATGGATAGGAAAGGTTTAGAGGGTTATGGGACTAGCTCAGTTAGGCACCTTGGTTGACAGGGATGAGTTGGGCCGAAGCGTCTGTTTCCTTTGCTGTATAACTGAATCTATGTCACCTAGAGCAGCAGAACAGTTTCTTTCATTATCTGGGTCAAAGTTGAGTTTATTGTCGTATGCACAAGTACATGTGTGTACAGGTGCAATAAAAAACTTAGTTGCAGCCACATCATAGGCACATAGTGTTATGTAAGTAGAATTCATAAGAAGAACATAAATTAAACATACAAAATTATACGAGAAAGAACACAAGTAGAACAAAAAAAAGTCCATTTTAGTGTAAAGTGACCATAGTATAGCAACACTAGTGATTAGGGTTGGTTCAAGAACCAAATGGTTGAAAGGAAGTAGCTGTTCTTGAACCTGGTGGTGTGGGACTTCAGGTATCTGTACCTCCTGCCCGATGGTAGCTGTGAGAAGGTGGCACGGCCCAGGTGATGGGGATCTTTAATGACAGATGTTGCCTTCTTGAGGCAGCGCCTCCTGTAGATACTACCGATGGTGGGGAGGGATGGTGAGGTGCTCTTGTGGTGAAGATTATGGGAAGGTCCCATCAGTAAGCTGAGGGCTACTTCCTTATTGCTATTGCAGAGAAATGGCATATTTGTATTTTGTTTTTACAATTAGATGGACAACTACAGTCAGCAAGAGTTATCAGATCTGTTTGTGAATTACAACGTCAAGTCTCCAGTCACCGGGAATGACTTGTCCCCTCCCATCTCCTTCAATCTGATGTTCCAGACATCCATTGGACCAGGAGGCAACATGCCAGGGTGAGATACATTACCGACTGGGCGCAGTTGGGGGAAATGAGAGCAATTTGTACAGTTCCAGTCACCACACGACAGCAAGGATATGATTGCATTGGAGAGGGTGCAGAGGAGATTTACCAGGATGAGCTTTGGATGGAGTGTTTAGTTATGAGGAGAGATTAGATAGATGTGGGTTTGTTTTCCCTGGGGCAGAGGAGGATGAGGGAAGAATCTGACAGGCATTGTGTTCTGGTGGGGTAGATAGTAGTTAACTCTTCTCCATTGCAAAGGTATCTAAAACCAGACGGTGTAGGTTTAAGAGAAGGGTACGAGGTTTAGAGTGTACCTGAGGAAGAATTTTTCACCCAGATGTTGGTTGGGATCTGGAACTCGTTCGCTGAGGTAAGTTAGAGAAGACTACAGACCAAGTGCTGGTAAATAGGGTCAGTATAAATGGCTGCTTGTTGGTCAGCATGGACGAGTTGGGCCGAAGGGCCTGTTTCTGTGCTGTATAACACCGTGTGACGTTAATGGAGGGTTTCCAGGTGCCAGTGAAGATGATCTTCGTTCCCTCACAGTGACGGTCGGTTAATGTGGAGCTGATCTTAAACCCACTGCCTCCACTTGTATTTCCAGCTATCTCAGGCCTGAAACAGCTCAAGGGATTTTCCTGAACTTCAAGCGGTTGTTGGAATTCAATCAGGGAAAGCTTCCATTCGCTGCTGCCCAGATCGGAAATTCTTTCCGGAATGAGATCTCCCCGCGATCGGGTCTCATCCGTGTCAGGTGAGGAGACTCGTGGCAACTTACTGATGGCGTTCTGGTGTTCCTGTCTTCCCCACCCTGTCCCCCTTTGCCTCGTCCTCCATTGGTTATTACTGTATTTGGGCATTAAATAGTTGGTTCTGCAATAGGTTATTGCAGCCCTCAGAATGTGGGAGATGAACAGACTCGCTAAGGCTGTGGTGTAGGCACAAGTATTTCTGAATAGCATTTTGACCTCTCTCTTGCTGTCCAGGGAGTTCACCATGGCAGAGATCGAGCACTTTGTGGATCCCAGTGAGAAGAATCACCCCAAGTTCTCCACTGTGGCTGATCTCGAGATAACGTTGTACTCCAGCCAAGCCCAGACCAGCGGGCAGTCAGCACGGAAAGTGCGGCTCGGGGACGCTGTGGAACAGGTGATGTGCGCACCAGTTTGTGCTTCTGTCTATGTGTATCTGTTTGATCACACAGCAGCCCAGAATTATCATGAGTGCAACAGCCTCATTATCTGTGCTTGCTCTCGCAATCATCGAGCATTGGAGACAGTCGAATGATTTGTGTTTCTTCAGGGAAAAGATGAATTTTACTCCAGCGGTGTTTCCCAAATTTGTACGGAATGTTACAAGTCATTTCTGATGTAGCTCCCACAAGTGGTGTGTGGGGACTTGTCACAGATCTGCAGTGCTCAAATTGTGATGCAGCATGCTCGAGGGTTGAATGGTCCAGTTCCTGAGACTGACCCGCACTGTTTTGGGAAGATTGGTCTGACACCGGGAGGGACTGTCGTTATTTTTCCTCCTTCCACTGTGGGTGACGCCCACCGCCCTCAGTACTGTGCTGCCACATCACACCGTGTCTTCCGTTGCAGAGGATCATCGATAACTCGGTGCTGGGGTACTTCATCGGGAGGATTTACCTCTTCCTGCTCAAGGTGGGCGTGTCGGCCGATAAACTGCGGTTCCGGCAGCACATGGAGAACGAGATGGCCCACTATGCCTGTGACTGTTGGGATGCCGAGGCCAAGACCTCCTACGTAAGTATGTTCCTATCGGACTGAAGGGCTGCCACTGGGGCGGGGAGGGTGGATCCTCAAGGACCACTTAAACAAGTGTTCCAGTAACTGGTTTCATCATCCCCCCCACCTTCTGGTAATTGGTTTATTATTGTCATGTGTACTGAGATACGTGTACCAAGCTTTTGCTTGCATGCCATCCATACAGATCATTCCATACGTAAGTACATTGAGGTAGTACAAAAGGAAAAAGCAGAATGCAGAATATACAGTTAGAGAGAGTGCGATGCAGGCAGACAAACAAAATACAAGGCATCCTGAGTAGTCTGGAGGAACAGAGGGATCTTGGGGTCCACGTCCATAGATCCCTCAAGGTTGCCGCACAGGTCGATGGGGTTGTTAAGAAGGCGTATGGAGTGTTGGCCTTCATTAGTCGGGGGATTGAGTTCAAGAGCCGCGAGGTGATGTTGCAGCTCAATAGAACTCTGGTTAGACCACACTTCAAGTATTGTGTTCAGTTCTGGTCGCCTCATTATAGGAGGGGTGTGGAAGCTGTCGAGAGGGTGCAGAGGAGATTTACCAGGATGCTGCCTGGATTGGAGAGCATGTCTTATGAGGATAGGTTGAGCGAGCTGGGGCTTTTCTCTTTGGAGAGAAGGAGGATGAGAGGTGACTTGATAGAGGGAGGTCTACAAGATGATAAGAGGCATAGATCAAGTGGACAGTGAGAGACTTTTTCCCAGGGCGACAATGGCTAACATGAGGGGGCATCATTTTAAGGTGATTGGAGGAAGGTATAAGGGGGATGTCAGGGGGTAAGTTTTTTTTTACACAGAATGGTGGGTGCATGGAACACACTGCCGGCAGAGGTTGTGGGAATGGATACATTAGGGCATTTAGGAGACTCTTAGATAGCCACATGAATGATAAAGAAATGGAGGGCTATGTGGGAGGGAAGGGTTAGATAGAGCAGGATAAAATGTCAGCATAACATCGTGGGCCGAAGGGCCTGTACTGTGCTGTAATGTTCTGAGGGCCATAATGAGATTGAGAATAGATCTCATCTAGATTCTGGCATCTGTAGTCCTTCATTTCTCTGGTACTACTCCCCCATTGCAAAGTTTCTTCAAGGATGCCCACTTTGAAGAAGTTTTCTTCCTCTTTTATCTAGATTGAGAGATCACGAGTTCACCTTTAGTGTATGAGAGGTCTGTTCAAGAGTCTTATAACAGTGGGACAGAAGCTGTCTTTGAACCTGGTGATACATGTTCGCAAGCTTCTGTATCTTTCTGATGGGGGAAGAAAGTGTTGGGGGTGGGAGGAGTCCTTGATTATGTTGGCAGCTCTCCCGAGGCAGCGGCCATGGAGGGGATGCTGATTCCTGTGATGTGCTGAGCTGCCTTGCAGTCTTGGGCAGAGCAGTTGCCATACCAAGCCGCAATGCATCCAGAGAGGTAAGGAGGATTTACAGTGGCCATTTAACCCACCAACCTGCACGTCTTTGGGATGTGGGAGGAAACCGGAGCGCCCGGGGGGAAGCCCACACAGACAGCGGAGCTGAGATTTGAGGTCGGTATTGAACCTGGGTCTCTGGAGCTGTGAAACAGCGGCTCTACCAGCTGTGCTACTGTGCTGCAGGTTTTGTGGAATTTGTTGTCTCATTGGCAATAATGAGTAATCTCTCTCTCCCCCTCTGTGCAGGGCTGGATCGAAATAGTCGGCTGCGCTGACCGATCATGCTATGACCTGGCTTGTCATTCCAGAGCGACCAAGGTGCCTCTGGTTGCAGAGAAGCCTCTGAAGGAGCCCATATCCTTGTCGATTTGGAGCCCAGCTGGGCTGGAGTGGAGTTGACGTGGGAGTAATTGCTGAGCACAAGCACCCTTTCTTGATCGATAGGCCACCAAGTCCCTCAATCCTGCCCCACCATTCATGGCTGATTTACACTGGCCTCAACTCCCCTTCTGTGCCACTTCCCCATAACCCTCAATTCCTTAACCTTTCAAACGTTTATCAATCTCCACCTTAAATATATCTAATGAACTCTGTGGGGGCAGAGAATTCCTAAGAAGTTGCAATGCAGATCCATCTTAAATGACTGGCCCTTATTTTGTCACTGTCTTCCTGTTCGTGACTCTCTCGCACTTGGAAACCTCTCCCCTGTCAAGTCCTTTGGGGTCTTTTATGTTTGAATAAGGGTGAGATGCCCCATGGGTGTGGGAGTGGAGGTGCTTTGGATATAGCGACTGACCTTCCCTTAACTATAGTACACAAAACTGTCAGCGTTGTCCAGTTCGAACCCAACAAGAGCGCCATTGGCAAGGAGTTCAAGAAGGAGGCCAAGATTGTGATGGAGTACTTGAGTATCTGCGATGAGTGTTACATCACGGAGGTGGAGAAGGAGCTGAATGAAAAGGGGTAGGCTTCTGTAATCCTCCTGGGTGGGTGGGCTAATCGGTTTGGTCAGAATGTACGGCACGTTGGTGCAGGGAGAAGGACCTGCCCGTCAACTGAGTCACGAGGTGAAGCATTGCACCGTCCTGTTACCATGGCTCAGGCGATCAAAGCAGGCTCAGTAGGAACTTTCCAAAAGGGATGGAGGTAAGTATTAGTGGCAATAATCTGCTGGAGGCTTGACCTGCTGAATTCCTCCAGCAGATTGTTGCTCCGGATTCCAGTGTCTGCAGTCTCTTGTATCTAAATATTTGTGGATAAGTTTAGAGAGGCCTATGGAGTGGAGTTGATGAGAGAATGCTTTCAGAGTCAGTACAGGCATGATGGGGTGAATGGCCTCCCATCTGGTGGGGTGCACTGTCAGTTTGAAGGTGGGAAGAGATGAGTCATTCCTGGTGACTAAGGAGTCATGTCAAGTTTATTGTCATGTGCACAGGCGCAATGAAAAACTTACTTGCAGCAGCATCACAGGCACAGAGCATCAGATAAGCAGCATGCACAGGAGAAAGGTAATTTAGACATAAATTATACACTTTTTCTTTACAAGAAAGAACACAATTAGAGCAATAAAAACAAGTCCTTAGTGCAAAGTGGTCATAGTGTTGCTGAACTTTAGTGATTAGGGTTGTGTTGGTTGGTTCAAGAAGGGAAGTAGCTGCTCTCAAAATGAGGCAGTGTTGGTGAGGCTCGTGGGGCAAGACGTCCTCTTCTGAGCTGCTGAGGATGATTCGAAGAACTTGAGCAAGAAACCAGTATTCCGCACTTCTGTTGTACTCGGAGTGGAGGAGTTTGTGTGGCTGGGAAACACCACCAGTTGGCTGAGTGAACCGGCGTGTGATAGGGGCCGCTTCTTTTTATGTTGTATATCAACAATTTGGATTATGGAATTAATAGCTTTGTGGCTAAGTTTGCCGATGATACAAAGATAGATGGAGGGGCGGGTAGTGTTGAGGAAACAGTCTGCAGAAAGACTTGGATAGACTAGGAGAATGGGCAAAGAACTGGCAAATGAAATACAATGTTGGAAACCGTATGGTCATGCACTTCGGTAGAAGAAATAAATGGGCAGCCTATTATTTAAATGGGGAGAAAATTCAAAATTTAGAGATGCAAAGGGACTTAGGAGTCCTCGTGCAGGGTACCCTAAAAGTTAACCTCCAGGTTGAGTCGGTGGTGAAGAAGGTGAATGCAGTGTTGGCATTCCTTTCTAGAGGAATCGAATATAAGAGCAGGGATGTGATGTGGAGGCTCTATAAGGCATTGGTAAGACCTCACTTGGAGTACTGTATGCAGTTTTGGACTCCTTATATAAGAAAGGATGTGCTGATGTTGGAGAGGGTTCAGAGAAGATTCACTAGAATGATTCCAGGAATGAGAGGGTTAACATATGAGGAATGTTTGACGGCTCTTGGGCTGCACTCCTTGAAGTTCAGAAGAATGAGGGGGGGACCTCATAGAATCATTTCGAATGTTAAAAGGCCTGGACAGAGTAGATGTGGCAAAGTTGTTTCCCATGGTAGGGGAGTCTAGTACAAGAGGGCACGACTTCAGGATTGAAGGCCGCCCATTCAGAACAGATGTGGAGAAATTTCTTTAGCCAGAGAGTGGTGAATCTGTGGAATTTGTTGCCACGGGTGGCTGTGGAGGCAAAGTCATTGGGTGTATTTAGGGCAGAGATTGATAGGTATCTGAGTAGCCAGCACATCAAAGGTTATGGTGAGAAGGCGGGGGAGTGGGGCTAAATGGGAGAATGGATCAGCTCATGATAGAATGGCGGAGCAAACTCGATGGGCCGAATGGCCAGCTTCTGCTCCTGTGTCTTATGGTCTTTCCTCCCCAGGTGACTGCTGCGATCAATGTGGGCAGCTGTTTCTGAACACTTACCCACCCTCTGGAAGAATAAACATCCTTGGAAATGAGGGAGGAAGCTGGGTGTGGGGTTTTCTGGAGACACGAGAGACTGCCAATGCTGGAATCTAGAGCCACACACAAAATGCTCAGCGGGTCAGGCAGTACCTATGGAGGGAAACGGACAGTCGACGTTTCTGATTGAGACCCTTCGTCTGGGCCGAAAAGAAAGGGGAGAGCCGGTATAGAGGGAAGGGGTGAAGCGTTCATCACTTTTTTATACTGGCGATCTCCCCTATTTCCAGTCCAGATGTAGGGTCTCGACCCGAAATGTCGCCCATACATTTTCCCCCACAGATGCTGCCTGACCCGCTGAGTTCCTCCAGCGCTTTGTGTCTTGCCGTTGGGTGTTCTGGGCCGAACCCGCTCTCCCTTGAGAGGCTGCAGGTCACCGGATGGGCAGGAGAGGTTTCTAATCCAGGGCTGGTTGGTTTGTTGGATTTTCTTTGGAGGGTCGGAGGCTGATCTTATTTCCCCTTTCCTCTCCAGGGAGTTCACTTTTGAATCTGAAGGCAAAAAGTTCACCCTGACGAAGAACATGGTTGGGGTGAAGAGGTTTCAGAAGACTCTGCACGGTCAGTGAGTCTGTGGTGGTGTTATTTCCAAATTACCCCTTGTGTTTGCTGATGAATAACAAGTGTCTGCCAAAAGTAGCGCACCGGCCACTTGCTTCACTGAAGCTCTGAGGACTTTGCCTTTGGCAGAGCACGTAGTGTGGTTTATCGCCGACACTTTGTGCTTGTGTTAACTTCAAAGTACATGGGTGGCTCAGGCAATAGATTGCAAGCATTCGTGCACCTCAGTGTTACATGCTAATGTCACTTTTACAGCTAGGTTACACCTGGGAGTGCCACGATGGAGGGCGGCACAGCTGGTAGAGCCACTGCCTCACAGCCCCAGAGACCCAGGTTTGATCCCGACCTCGGGCACTGTCTGCGTGGAATTCACACGTTCTCTCTGTGACTGTGTGGGTTTCCCCTGGGTACTCCGGTTTCCTCCCACATCCCACGCAAGTGCGGGTTGGTAAGATAAGATGATATATCTTTATTAGTCACATGTACACCGAAACACACAGTGAAATGCATCTTTTGCGTCGAGTGTTCTGGGGGCAGCCCGCAAGTGTCGCCACGCTTCCGGTGCCAACATAGCATGCCCACAACTTCCTAACCCGTACGTCTTTGGAATGTGGGAGGAAACCGGAGCACCCGGAGGAAACCCACGCAGACATGGGGAGAACGTACAAACTCCTTACAGACAGTGGTGGGAATTGAACCCGGGTCGTTGGCGCTGTAAGTGTCGCGCTAACTGCAACACTACCGTGCCTGCCCTCGGGCACGAGTTAATTGTAGGTTAATTGGCCGCTGTAAATTGCCCCTAGTGTGTGGGTGAGTGGTGGTGGAATCTGGGGGGAGTTGGTGGGGATGTGGGGAGAATAAAATGGGATGAAGTTATGAATGCTATAAATGGGTATTGATGGTCAGCACGGACTCGGTGGGCCGAAGGGCCTGTTTCTGTGCTGTATCTCTGACCCTGGCTTTTGTTAGAACGTGGAACAATACAGCACAATACAGGCCCTTCGGCCCACAATATTGTGCCGACCTTTAAACCTCGCCTAAGACTATCTAACCCCTTCCTCCCACATACCCCTCTATTTTAAATTCCTCCATGTGCCTATCTAGCAATCTCTTGAATTTGACCAATGTACCTGCCTCCACCACCGCCCCAGGTGGCGCATTCCATGCCCCAACCACACTCTGGGTGTAAAACCTCCCTCTGATATCTCCGTTGAACTTCCCACCCATTACTTTAAAGCCTAGCCCTCTTGTATTGAGCATTGGTGCCCTGGGAAAGAGGTGCTGGCTGTCCACTCTATCTATTCCTCTTAATATTTTGTACACCTCTATCATGTCTCCTCTCATCCTCCTCCTCTCCAAAGAAAAGCCCTAGCTCCCTCAAGTCTCTCCTCATAATGCATACTCTCTAAATCAGGCAGCGTCCTGGTAAATCTCCTCTGCACCCTTTCCAACGCTTCCACATCCTTCCTATAATGAGGCAACCAGAACTGGACACAGTACTCTACGTGTGGTTATATCAGGAGTGGAGCTTGCTTTTTCTAAATGTACATTTTCTTCTACATCAATCAATGGGCATTGGGTGGAGTATTGAATTGCCTCTGTTGGTATTAACAGTAAGTGGGTTTATCTGGCTCCCTGCAGCCGAGTGCTTCACCACTCCTAACACTAACGGCACTCTCTTTGTGCTGCTTCAGTTGAGGAGATCACTCCCAGTGTGATCGAGCCGTCCTTCGGCATTGGGAGAATCATGTACACCGTGTTTGAGCACACATTCAACATCCGGGCCGGGGACGAGCAGAGAACGGTAAGATCACCTTCACCCCCTGCATGGTTCCGGAGTGGGGAGGGGTGAAGTGGGCAGGCAAGGGAGCTGGGGGCTAGCAGAGGGGTGTGAGGTTCACACCCTGCCTGTCTGGCAGTGAGTGGGGTGTGGAGGAGTGGAGCGAAGGAACGGTGGGGCAAGCAGAGAGCAGTAATGTACTTGGAGAGTTGGGGAGCGGTCACTGCATTCTCCGGGAAGGGGGAGCCGTCTCTGGCAGCCGTGCACTGCAGGATCCCAGGTGTTGTAGTGGTGGGTCTCGTTCGCTATCAAAGCCTCTGGTTTAAGCACAGTCTGTCCAGGCATTCAGACTCAGAGTGACGTGGATTCAGAGTTATACAGCATGGAAACAGGCCCTTTGGCCCAACCCTTCCATGCTGACCAAGGTGTCGAACTAAGCTAGACCCATTTGCTAATAATGGACTCCAGAGAAAAGATTGTGGGAAACCGAGGGGGAGCTTTTTGACCCAGAGGGTGGTGGGTATATGGAACGAGCTGCCAGCAGAAGTGGGTGAGGCAGGTACATTAACAACACTTAAAAGGTACTTGAACAGGTACATGGATAGGAAAGGTTCAGAGGGATGTGGGACCAGCTCAGATGGTGTCTCGGCGTGGGCCTGTTTTCGTGCTGTAGAATTCTATAACTCGGTTAAGTGAATACTTGGTTCGGGGGAAAGGAAGATTGAGGGATCAAGGGAATCAGTGTTGGAAGGAGAATGGGGGTGCTGCTGGGAGGAACAGTCAGGGTACCGTTGCAAACAGCAGAGTGTAAACGATCACCTTTGATAACTGGCCGCACAACCTCGTGGGCAGTAAAGCTGGTTCGTTGCCTGGAGAGAGAACATCCGAGGTGGTGCAGGCAGCGGGTGGGGGAGGCTAACTGGCGAGTTTGTTACGTGAGAGGGAGACAAGACTGCAGCAACACACAAGATAGCAGAGGAACTCAGCGGGTTGGGCAGCCTCTGGAGGGAAATGGACAGGCGATGTTTCGGGTCGAGACCCTTCACCTGGACTGAAAGAGGGGAGGTGGCCAGTATGAAGAGATGAGGGGGCGGGGTGGGGCGGGGCAAGAGCCGGCAGGTGATAGGTGGATCCAGGTGAGGAGGGTGATAGATGAAGGAGGGGAGAGTGGGAACCGCAGATGATGGAAATCTGATAGGAGAGGAAGGTGGAAATAAGGGAGGTGGGGAGGGCAGAGGGGAACAGTGGGGGGGGGGGGGGTGTGGGTGACGGGAAGGGGGTGGGGAGGGGAATGAAGCAGGGTGATGGGTGGGTGTAGGAGGAGCTGGGTGGATCAGGAGGGAGAAAAGGGACAAGGGGAGCAGTTTACCTTCTTTAGTGAGCTGCCAGTGATATGATGGGCCGAATGGCTCTCTGCCTGTATCAGTGGCAGAAGTTGCTGTCGCAGAATTATTTGGGGACGGGAGGAGGACAACTTCAAGGTCCTGATTCAGAGCCTTGATCTGAAATGTAAGCAATTCCTTCCCCACCACCACCCCTCTCCCCCACAGATGCTGCTCAACCCACTGAGTTCCTCCAGCAGATTATTTGTTGATTGGGAATATTTGGGATTCTGAGTTGGGGGTGGGGGGGGGAGTAGGAATGGGATGAGGTTGGGATGTCTTGTGTTGACCTGCAGTTAATGTTCCTGCCTTGTCCCTTCCATTTCCCTCAGTACTTCAGCTTCCCGGCACCTGTGGCTCCCTACAAGTGTTCTGTGCTCCCACTCAGTCAAAACCAGGAGTTTGCTCCATTTGTGAAAGAGCTGGGTGAGTAACCAGTGACCAAGACACGGCTGAGACCCTGCGCAATTGGTGTTGATAGGAACCTTCCAACAACTGCATCTTCCTGCATTTGGCTGTTTTTCTGTTTTGCCTCTGTCCCCAGAATTGAGACAATGTGAAATGGGCAGAGAGGGAAGGAGGGGATCTGACTTGTATTTGTCACCTCGGGATATTCCTGGTGTTTTATAGGCAATGAGTTTAGTCAGCGTAATGTGGGAAGTTGGGGATCAATCCACCTGCTGGATCATTTGAACTCTAGAACAGGGATTTACTGGAATGTTACTGGGTCTTCAGGGGTTGAGTTACAGGGAAAGATTGAACAGGTTAGAACTTTATTCCTTGGAGCGTAGAAGAATGAGGGCAGATTTGATAGAGGTTTACAAAATTATGAGGGGTATAGACAGTTAATGCGACTAGGCTCTTTCCATCTCCTAGATTAGGAGAGATAAGTACAAGAGGACATGGCTTTAGGGTGAAAGGGGAAAGGTTTAGGGGAACTTCACTCGGTGGTGGGAGTGTGGAACGATCTGCCATCTGACGTGGTAAATGTGGGCTCACTCTTTAAGTTTTAAGAATAAATTGGATAGATACATGGACGGGAGAGGTTATGGACTGGGCGCAGGTCAATGGGACTAGCGGAATAAAGTTTCGGCACAGACTAGAAGGGCCGAATGGCCTGTTTTCTGTGCTGTATAGTGTTCTATGTTCTAGGGGGACCTAGGAGTGCAAGTGCATAGTTCACTGAAAGCAGTGTCACAGGTAGACAGTGGTGAAGAAGGCGTCTGGCACGCTGGCCTTCATCAGTCAAAACACTGAGTAAAGGTGTTAGGAAGTTGTGTTGCAGTTATGTAAGACAGTGGTAAGGCCGCACTTGGAGTATTGTGTACAGCTTTTGGTCACCCTGTTAAGGGAAAGATGTTGTTAAACTGAAAGAGTGCAGAGAAGATTTACCAGGCCTCTTTTGGTGGGGTGGGGGGGTTGCCTGAATTACAAGGAGAGGTTGCATAGACTATAACTTTATTCCCTGGAATGTCAGAGATTGAGGAGTGACCTGATGGAGGTGTATAAGATCCTGAGGGGCATAGACAGGGTGAAAGCACAGAGTCTTTTCCCCAGGGAGGGGTTGCTAAAAACAAGAGGGCATATGTTTAAGATCAGAGGCGAGAGATTTAAAAGGGACATCGGGGGCAGCTTCTTCAAGCAAAGGGTGGTTTGTGCTTGGAATGAGCTGCCAGAAATAGTGGCTGAGGCAGGCACATTAGCAATGTTTAAAAGCCATCCAGATAAGTACATGGATAGGAGAGGTTTATGGGGCTTTGGGCCAAACGCAGGCAGATGGGACTAGCTCAGTGGGCAACACAGTCAGCATGGACGAGTTGGGCCGAAGGACCTGTTTCCATGCTGTATGACTCCGACAGCAGTGATCTGACCTGTTTGCCTTTCCTGGAATCAACAGCTCTTGTGAGGAGTGTTTACAATGAATTGCCTTTGCAATCCTCTCCACTGACCCATCGCAGCACATTGTAACCCTCAGCCAGTCACTCAAAGCTCACACACTCTGCAGCTGAAGAGCTGGCTGTTCAGCTAAACCTTCTCACTGCGTCTTCACAGTTCCAGAAACATTCTCGCCTGTTTGTAGCCTCTCCCATTCGTGTTCTGGTCTGCTCAGGGTGTTGTCCTTGACACAGCAACGGAATTCTTTCCCGGGTCACCAAACTGCATCACGTCCAGTCTGATACCCAGCAGGAGGATGGATGTGCTTTAGGCATTGTTGGGTGGGCTGTTAAACAGAAACCAGCCTGTCCTCTCTGGTGGGTCCATCGTGTCCTGTAGAACCCAGAGGTCTGCTCTCAGCATTTATCCCTCGAGTAATATCATGTTGATTTCGAGAGTCAGCCGGCTGTGCACACTGTTCTTAGTGGGATCTGACTGCACACAGACGTAGCTGCATTTCCTTCAAGGTTTCAAAAAATACTACTTGGGATCTTCTGAAGTTGAGAGTGAGGGGTGGGGGGGCAGTGTTTGATTGGAACAGAACATCCTGAAGGGTCTGGACAAGCGGATGTGGCAAGGATTGATTCCCGTGGGGAAAATCTAGAACTAGTGGCAGACGAGAGGTGACATTTCTTCCCTTGAGAGTTGAGTCTTTGGAGCTCTGTGAGACTGGTGCCTTACCTTTTTTGGGGGAAAATAAGGTTAATGTGATCGAAAGACTGCTAGTTTTTTTTAATTAAAACACATCTGGTTCACTGACGTCATCGAGGGAAGGAACTCTGTCCTTGCCCAGTCTGGCCTGTCTGTATGTCCATGTCCACCAGTGTGTTAGAATGTGGAACAATACAGCACGGTACGGGCTCTTCGGCCCACGATGTTGTGCCGAACTATATGTACACCTCCTCCATGATCAATCTAACCCGTCCCTCCTGCACAGCCCACAACCCTCCATTTTTCTTCCATGTGACTATCTAAGAGCCTTTTAAATGTCCGTATTGTAGCAGCCTCTACCACCAACCCTGGCAGTGTGTTCCAGACACCCACCACTCTCTGTGTAAAGAACTTACCTCTGACATCTCCCCTGAACATTTCTTCTCTGACCTTAAACTGATGTCCTCTAGTATTGGCCATTGCTGCCCTGGGGAAAAGATGCTGGCTGTCCACTCTGTCTATGCCTCTCATAATCTTATACACCTCTGTCAAGTTGCATCTCATCCTGCGTCACTCCAAAGAGAAAAGCCCTAGCTCGCTCAACCTTTCCTCATAAGACGTGCTCTCTAATCCAGGCAGCATCCTGGTAAATCTCCTCTGCACCCTCTCTAAAGCTTCCACATCCTTTCTATAATGAGGCGACCAGAACCGAACACAATACTCTTAAAAACAGGTTGAGAGTGTTGACTCTTTACTTACGTCTTAAATGGCTGAGGAGCTTGTTCATTGGGCGAGAGCAATAAATCCTGGCCTAACCCAATGAATAGTAAACAGCATTAACATCATTAGAGCAGGTCATCTGCTCGTCTCTCTAACAGCAAAGGCCAGAGATCATTCTGGACACTATGGAGAACTCTGGGTGAGGGAGAAATGGCAGTCACTGCCCACCGTTCCACAGGTTCAGTCATGGTTGTACAGCACAGAAATAGGCCCTTCAGCCCAACACATCCATGCTCACCCTTTTGCTCATCTGCATTTAATCCCATGTGACCACATCAGGTCAGTATCCTTCTATACCTAGCCTATTCAAGTGTCTGTCTAAATTTCTCTTAAACGTAGAGATGATATCTGATTCCTACACCACCTCCTGACACCTCATTCCAGATATAGACCATTCAGTGTAAGAAACAAAAACTCTCTCCTCAAATCCCCTATAAAACTCCTTCCCCTCACCTTAAACCTAAACCTCCTGTTTTTGATACCCTTGGCATGGGGAAAGGTTTCTGACTCTCTTCCCCTATTTACGCATCTTATAACTTTGTACACTTCTATCAGGTCATTTCTCAGCCTCCTCCGCTCCAGAGAAAACATGTCCAGCCTATTGAATCTCTCCCCATAACTAAAGTCCTCCAATCCAGGCAACGTCCTGGGGAAGCTCCTCTGCACTCTCCAGTGATAACCCTGAGTCTGCCTTCACCCCCTTGAACAGCAGGATGGCTCCATTGCCGCTCTCACTGGATGGGAAGCAAATTTTGGTCATCCAGTTCCCTTGTTTTAGACTTCCTGGAAGGAAAAGCTGAGCAACAGCTATGAGTTCCCCTCTGAGTCCCACACTATTAGTGAGGTAGCAATGTGTTCTTTGGAGCAAAGGAGGCTGAGGGGTGACTTTATAGAGGTTTATTAAATCATGAGGGGTACAGATAAGGTCAGCCTTTTCCTAAGGCAGGAGAGTCTAAAACTAGAGGGCATGGGTTTAAGGTAAAAGGAGATAGATTTAAAAGGCATCTGAGGTGCATGTTTTTCACACACAGGGTGGTGTGTGTGTACATATATACGCCATATAGAAACAGGCCCTTCGGCCCAAGTCGTCTAGGACAGCCAAGTTGCTGACCTGAGCTAGTCCCATTTGCCTGCACTTGGCCCAGATCCCTCTAAACCTTTCCTATCCATAAACCTGTCTTGAGTGTCTTTTAAATATTGTACTGCATCTGCATCTACTGCTTCCTCTGGCAGGTCCTGCCATAAACAGCATCCCCCACCCTCTGTGTGTACAAGGACAGCAAAGGTTCAGAGGGATATAGGCCACATGCAGGAAGATGCCTTGGTTGGCATGGACAGGTGGGGCCAAAGGGCCTGTTTCCATTGCTGTGTGATCTGATGCCACTTCATTGCTTTGTCAAAGTGCGACAGCTCTGTATCTTGGGCACAATGGAAGTAGCTTTACTTAATTAGCTTCACTTAAGGAAGGAGCTCACCCAGTGTTTGCAAGATAGTGGTTCAGTGTGGACTTGTTGGACAAACCTGGGTTGTTTTCTCTGGAGTGTCAGAGGCTAAGGGGATTGAAGAAGTTTATTAGATTGAGAGGAAGAGATAGGATAGACAGTCAATCTTTCTCCCTGGGTAGAAATGTCAAATACTGGAGGACATGCATTTAAGGTGAGAGGGGGAAAGTTTAAAGGAGATGTGAGGGGCAAGTATTTTTTACACAGTGGTGGGTGCCTGGAATGGGCTGCCAGGGGTAGTGGTAGAGGCAGATACGATAGAGGGGTTTAAGAGACTGTTAGACAGACACATGAATATGCAGGGCTTTGAGGGATATGGATCGTGTGCAGGCAGAAGAGATTTAGTTTAATTCGGCATCACATTCGGCACAGACATGGTGGGCTGAAGGGCCTGTTCCTGTGCTGTACTGTTTTACGTGCTGTTCTGTTCTATGTCCCCACCCCAGTCCCCAGGTTGGGTTGGGTCCAGCAGTGTAGGTGGAGTCTCTGGAGCTGAGACGGAGGTGGGGAGAGATCCAAGGGTGGAGATGATTCACTGATCTCCCGACCATCTGCTAATGGTGCTGTCTGCCCTCTTTCCCCCCCCCCAGCCGAGGCATTGACCAGACACGGGGTCTCCCACAAGGTGGACGACTCGTCGGGCTCCATCGGGCGACGCTACGCCAGGACGGACGAGATCGGCGTGGCTTTCGGCATCACCATCGACTTCGACACGGTCAACAAGGTGCCGCACACGGCCACGCTGAGGGAGCGGGACTCGATGCGGCAGATCCGGGCGGAGGTAGGTGCAGAGCGCGTGCCCTCCTAGTGCTCGTCTCCTGTTACTGTGGGTGTAGCCGCAGTGGTACCACGGTGAGGGGGTGTGACAGGAGCCGGTGTGGATCCCGGCACGGGCAGGGCACGACTCCAGGACCGTGTAAAGGGCTGCTCGGTGTCTGTCCGCTTTCACCTCAGGCCAGATGTTACAGCACTACCTGAACACAGCCATGGCTCAGCCAGATCAGCCACACTTCACACAGCTCTGCTCTGGGCCCTCTGCTCTGTTGTCCTGCCTCCCTCCCGTACTTGGTTCCCCAACATTTGACCGTTTTGTTCTCCATATTCTTCTCCTGAAACCTTCCTTGCCTGGATGAGTCGTACAACACAGGAACAGGCCCTTCGGCCCACCATGTCCATGCTGGCCATTGCACCCAACTACAATGATCCCATTTTGAAATGTGGAACAGTACAGAACTTGAACAGGCCCTTTGGCCCACAATGTCTGCACCGACCGTGATGCCAAACTAAACTAATCCCATCTGCCTGCACATGGTCTATCTCCCTCCTTTCCCTAAATCCCTCTTAAACATTGCTATCGTATCTGCCTCCACCTCCCCTGGCAGTGTATTCAGGCACCCATCACTCTGTGCTCTTAAAAGGAGATTTGCAAGAAGTTTTTTTTTAAACTTTCCCTCTCTCACCTTGAACCGGTGCCCTCTAGTATTTGACATTTCCCCCCGGGAGAAAGACTCTGTCTTACCCTATCAATGCCTCTCATAATTTTATAAACTTCTTCAGGTCAGCAGGCACGGTAGTGTAGCGGTTAGCATAACGATATTACAGCACCAGCGACCCAGGTTCAATTCTGGCTGCTGTCTGTAAAGAGTTTGTACATTCTCCCCGCGTCAGCGTGGGTTTCCTCTGGGTGCTCCAGTTTCCTCCCACATTTCAAAGACGTACAGGTTAGGACATTGTGGGCATGCGATGTTGGCACTGGAAGCATGGCGACACTTGCGGGCTGCCCCCAGAACACGCTGCGCAAAAGATGCATTTCACTGTGTTTTGATGTATGTGTGACAAATTAAAGATATCTCCCCCTTGGCCTCCGACGCTCCAGAGAAAACAACCCAAGTTTGTCCAACCTCTCCCTCTAATCCAGGTAACATCCTGGCGAACCTCTTGCACCCTCCCCAAAGCCTCCACAACCTTCTGGTTTTACTGGATGAGGTCCATCACCTCCTTTGCCTTGGCAATTCAAGTGCTTGTCCAGATGCTGCTTAAATGTTGAGACTCTGGAGGTATTGGTCACTGTTACTGGAAAGCCCTGGCACTCTGGCCAGGGCACTCCATTGTACAAGAAGTGTGGACATGCTGCCCCAACCTGCCACAGAGCCTGCAGCCTCCCCAAGCCTCCACCCTTGGAATGATTGTCCATGCTTACGTTGTGCTGCTGTTGTTTTTGACAGGTTTCAGAACTGCCCCAAGTTGTCCGAGATTTATCCAATGGCTTGATGACCTGGGCTGATGTCGAGGCCAAGTATCCCTTATTCGAGGGGCAAGAAACCAGCAAGAAAGAAAATTAAACTTCTTCTGTCAGCGCCCCTCCCACCCCCAGCACAGCCCGGGACCCAGTAAGTTACGTCGGTGACATCAGTCAACGAGGACTGGCCAAACATATTAAAGAAGCAATGACTGTATCGCCCAACCAACGTCAGCCCATCCCTACAGCCACAGAAGAATTTAACTGCGTTCCTGGCAATAAAATCTGAAAGGGAATCGGGTGGCTGTCCTTTCTGCTCTTCGGCTGCGGGGTTTCATTTACACCAAACAGTAAGAGTCATACAGGACAGGACCGGGCCCTTCGGCTCAACTGGTCCATGCTGACCGAAGTGCCTAACGGCTAGTCCCATTTTCCCAAGTTTGTCCCATATCCCTAAACCTTTCCTATCCATGTACCTGTCCAAGTGTCTTTAAACATTGTAATTGTACCCATCTCCGCCGCCACCTCCGTCACTGCAGCTGGCCAGCCAGTAGGGCTGTAGAAGAGTAAATGATGAAAGCAGTGGGGGGTGGTGATTAAACTGGGCAGTGGTCTGGTCAGACTTCACTGTCTGTGCAAGGAGCAGGTCAGACATTTACACATCAGGGGGAGAGCATGTTGGGGTCTTGTTTTTGGTTGTCTAATGGTTGGGCTGACCAGGTGGGTCACTGACTGCCATAAATTGGATGTTTTTAGATGTTGGGAGAAGGGGTTGGTGCAGGAGCATAGTACTGAGGTAAAAATTCAACCATTGAATGGTGGCACAATGGGCTGAATGGTCTAATCCTGCTGTTTATGTTCTTGTGAGCTTGAAGTAGGAGGAGACAGGAGGGAGGGAGACTTGTTAACCAAGTAATCTTGTAGCACCAAGGGACATCCCTCTCCAGCTGGTTTGTTTAACAATCCATAGTTCATGGACCTGGACAGGTGGCCATTTCCATAATTGTAGATGGGATGATATAAATGAAGGGTCCAGGCCTGGGTTTAGGGGAAAATGGGCAGCTCTAAATGCTGTGGATCAGGTCAGGTTATTTTAACAGGTACTTCTGTGGTGTGACAAAGTTGTGCTGCAGAAATTCCTGGGACTGATGGTGGCAGGCAGTCACTGGCAGACTGCACATCCCTCCTAACCCCTGCCCTGTTGCAGCCTGATTCAAGAGAGACAGCAGGAAGTCCAAAGGAGCTTCACCAGGCCAGCTCCTGGGGTGCACAGATTGTCCTGTCTAGGGACAGTCGGCATGGCTTTATGTGGGGGACATTTGCCTTGGGTCTTTTTTTTGAAGAGGTGACCAAGGTGATTGAGGGTAGGCCAGTGGCTGTTGTCTTTAGTGAAGTATTTGACAAGGTCTCTCATGGTAGGCTGATCCAGAAGATAAGGGCATATGAGATCCACAGTGAGTTGGTAAATTGGACCCAAGATTAGACTGGTCATAGAAGATGGTAGTTGTAGAGAGTGCTTATCCTGCCTCGCAGGTCTATGACCAGTGGAGTTCTGCAAGGATCTGTGCGGACTTCTGTTGTCTGTGATGTGGATAAATAATTTGGACAAAACTATAGGTAAGGGGAGCCATTCAGTCCATGGGAAGTTCAGCAAGTTCTTGGTCCACTCGTCATCCTACTCCTGACCAGCTCGATGCCCCTGTATTGATGTGCTCTGCATTAAGAAACGGGGTGTAGGATACGGAGAGTCTTTACTAATGTGTACTCCAGCTGCTGTGGGCTCAATCTCAACACATTTAATTGCTCAAGTTTTATTCAGTGAAGAAAATTTTGACATCACAAGACAGGTATCCAGCACAATGTTTTACATGGAATACATCGAGCAACTCTGCAGTGGACTCGACTACTAGTGTCTCCAGTGAAGGAGGACGCTAGGGTCAGATTAACATGAATCCTGAGTGGTTGCCATTGATGAAATCAGTCCCTTGTCCTGTTGAGGGTGTTAAAGATTCCTCCATTAGATAAGGATAGCTATTGAAGAAGGAAAATAAAAGGCAGATGCTCCAAGAGTTGCAACCCCTGAGCTCCACCATTTCACCTTGCTACAGGAACCTAGGGTGAATTCTTCAATCCTTGTTGACCTGTAGCTGAGTAGTGTTCCCTGAACCTGCAGAGTTTGTTGCCCTGTGTGTAATTGGCATGGGATTTACAAACAGAAATTTGGTCCTGTCCTTGTAAGTGCTGTCTTAACAGCAAGTGAAAGCAGTCGTGGGGGGAATACCTCCGGGGTAAACTATTCCATCGGTGTTGAGCAGAGTTCGGAACTCCGGAGAACACCCACTCTCTTCTGTCCACTCGCCCATGGAACAGGGTTTTTGTTGGTGTTTAAGGGCTGCAGGTTGGATGGTGTTACGGTACAGTTTGGTCGTTATGTTATGGAATTGCGTGTCGGGCTTTGAAGAGCTGAAAGGACGCTTTTTTTTTCAAAGGCATGATGACTGTGTACCAGTGTACTTCTTGACAGGCCCAGTGTTGGGAGAGGAAGGCTCCACTCTGGGGGACAACTGGTGCACCATCCTCACCAATGGCTTTCGGTTCAGCCTCTTGTCACTGGAGAGACTGTGGGTCCCAGCAAGCCCTGCCCCTCTTCCTCATTACTCTGCCAGCAAAGGACAGTGTCCCTTGTACCCTGCAGTTACCATAAGACATAGAAGCAGAATTAGACCATTCAATCATGGCTGATATTTTTTTCCCCCCATTCTCCTGCCTTCTCCCTGTAACCCTCAAGAACCTATCAATCTCTGCCTTAACTACACCCAATGACCTGGCCTCCACAGCCCTCCTGTGGCACGAATTCTACAGATTCACTGCCCTCCAGCTGAAGAAATTTGTCCTCATCTCAGTTTGAAAGGGACATTCCTTTAGCCTGAGGCTGTGCCCTCGGATCCCAGACTCTCCCACTGATGGAAACATCCTCTCCGCGTCCACTCTATCCAGGCCTTGATTACTACCTCAACCACGTCCAAATTGGTGCAGGGTCCTTCACAGGTCACGAATGCCTGACTTATGTACAGCACGTAGTACGAACGAGTGTTTGGGAGACTGGCAGGATGGATTGCCAGCTGCTGCGGGCATCTTCCACCAGGTGGGAACTCTGTTTACAGCCACCTCTCCCACTTGCGAACTGTCCAGGCTACAAACAGTTCACGGGAACAGAACCCTGCCGTAACCTGTGTGCGCCTCAGATCAGTGTGGGAGCGATGGGTTTCAGTTCATCCAGTACTGGGGAAAGAGGGAGCATTCGGTTGGAGTGGGCTTTGCGTGTGGGGGGGGGTGGGGGTGGTCTGGTGAGCGGGAGATTTAGAAAGTTGAAGAGAAAAGACAGGCCGATAGTGTAGGCTAGCAAACTGTGGAATAACCAGAGCCCGTCAGTATACAAACATAAAGGAATGCCTCCAGTTAGTGCCAGCAGCGGCTGATGGTGGAAAGAGAACATCAAGAACGTGTTCCAAATGCTGCTTGCATCGTTAATGGCACAAGTACATGGGTACGATCGCATCGTGCCAACAGAGACCTGGATGCAATGTGACGAAGGTTGGGAATGAAATATTCTGGGACTCTTTTGGAAGATGTAGGGAAATGGTGAGATGGCCCTGATTGAAAATGGGGTGAGGGCAGCAGAGATGAACAAACTAGAAGTGGGATCAGCTGGGTGGAGCGAAGAAACATTGGTAGTTACCTGTTGGCTCCAGCCACTGGTCAGCATGGACTCGTTGGGCCGAAGGGCCTGTATTCTTGCCCCATGACTCTATGGTGGGAATACAGGGCATAGTGGAAATCAGGAAACTGTAAGTGGATGTAACAAGGGTAATAATCATGGGGGAAGTTTAATCCACATTGGGACTGGGCAAACCCAGTGATGGTGAGGCAGAGGAATTCGCCGTGTTCTAGATCGTTATGTTGGGGACCCAACAAGGGAACAGGAGACACAACACATCTGGAATCCAGACGAAGGGTCTCGGCCCAAAACGTCGACTGTCCATTAACCTCCACAGATGCTGTCTGACCCGCTGAGTTCCTCCAGCTTGTGTGTTGCTGAGGGAACAGATGATTTTAGATCCAAAGACACACGAGACAGCAGATGCCAGAATCTGGAGCAACAAACAATCTGCTGGGGGAATTTAGAGGTGTACAAAATATTAAGAGGAATAGATAGAGTGGACAGCCAGTGCCTCTTTCCCAGGACACCAATGCTCAATACAAGGGGGCATGGCTTTAAGGTAATGAGTGGGAAGTTCAAGGAAGATATCAGAGGAAGGTTTTTTACCCAGAGAGTGGTTGGGGCATGGAATGTGCTGCCTGGGGCGGTGATGGAGGCAGGTACATTGGTCAAATTCAAGAGTGCTAGATAAGCATATGGAGGAATTTGAGAGGGATATGTGGGAGGAAGGGGTTAGATAGTCCTTGGCGAGGTTTAAGGGTTGGCACAACATTGTGGGCTGAAGGGCCTGTATTGTGCTGTACTGTTCTATGATTCAGCAGGTTGAGCAGCATCTTAGATGTCAGAGCCAGTGCTGAGAAAGGGTTAATTGACAATGTGGTAGTTAAGGGGCCTTTAGAGGAGAGAGATCACAATGATGGGGTTTTGTTTAAAAAAAAATTGGAAGTGGTTTAGTTCAATCTGAAGCTAGGATCTTAAATTTGAATACAGCAAACTAGGCAGGTGTAAGGTGTGAGCTATGCAAATTCATTGAGATTCGCAGGAATTGAAAACAATTGCGAGATAAATGGAACCTAACGTGCCATAGACAATAGGCGTACGCTGGCTTCACGTCCCACCCTCCCCTTCCCTCGGTGAGGGAGTGGAACTGCCAGCTCAGTTCAAGCGACTACCGGGGCATATCCTTTCAGCACAGCTTCAGGGAGGAGTTGCCAGAACAGGAAAAGGCCGGGAACACCGCTTCCGTGAAGGTGGTCTGGAAGGTGTGCAGGTGTCGCTGGCAGTCGGTGACCTGGTAAAAGGACACGGTCCCTGCCTCATAGTCCAGTTGGATGCGGATGCGGCTGATGGCGGGGAACTCGAACAGGTAGGTCTGCTGGTCTTTGTGGCAGGCTGTCAGGGCGCCCCGGTAGAAGTACAGGCACCACGACTTGGCGCTGTTGGTGAAGTAAGACTGCAGCCCACCCCTGTCTATGCTCCCGTAAGCCACCCCCACGCCCCAGGCAATACCACCCGTCCTCAGGTCCCAGGAGTGGCAGCCGGCAGTGAAGCTCTGCGAGCACAGGATCTGGTGCATGTTCTCAAACATCTTGGGGTTGTGCCATGAGTTCTCTCCCATGTAGCCGAACATCACCGTCTTCTCGTCTTCTGAAACGTTCAGGAGCCAGTAAGCAGAGTCTGGATCCAAGGTCAGCGATGACCACTGATCTAGGGAAGGAGAGGATTGGCAATGCCAGTGTTAGATCCACCAGGCTGCCGGTCGTTTGCCTGTAACTGAGTCGCCGGGTTCGAGTCTCTCTCTGTGCAACTGTACCTGCATCCCATACCTTAGTGTGCCTGTATCCATATCTCTGCAAACCTGTACCCTGATCAGTGTGCATCTAACTCCTTGCAAACAGGGTAGAGTCATACAGCACGGAAACAGGCCCTTCAGCCCAACTGGTCCATGCTGACCAAGATGGCTAGTCCCGTTTGGCCCATATCCCTCTGAACCCTTTCTATCCATGTACCTGCCTGGATGTCTGGTAAATGTTGTTAATGTACCTGCCTCAACCACTTCCTCTGGCAGCTCGTTCCATATACCCACCACCTTCTGGGTGAAAAAGTTGCCCCTCGGGTTCCTATTAAATCTCTCCCCTCTCACCTTAAACCTATGCCCTCTGGTTCACTAACCCTGGGGAAAAGATTGAGTGCATTCACCCTATCTATGCCCCACATGATTTTATTCACCTCTATGAGATCACCCCTCAGTCTCCTACACTCCAATGAAAAAGGCTCAACCTTTCTCCATAACTCAGTCCCTCGAGTCCCAGCAACATCACCGTAAATCTCCTCTGCGCTCTTTCCAGCTTAATGGCATCTTTCCTACAGCAGGGTGACCAAAACTGAACACAGTGTTCCAGATACGGCCTCACCAATGCCTTGTACAACTGCAACATAAAGGGAAGTTGAAGTGGAGACAGAAGAGACTGCAGACGCTTGAATCTGGAGCAACACACACAATGCTGGAGGAATTCAGCGGGTCAGGCAGCATCTATGGAGGGAAAAGGGCAGCTGTGGAGGTGGTTTAGGGGGAACGTTGCTGTTTAAACCTGCCCAATGTCATCCCAGTTATGGGTGACACAGCTGTAGAGCAGCTGCTTCACAGCCCCAGTGACCCTGGTTCGATCCTGACCTCCAGCGCTGTGTGTGGAGTTTGCACGTTCTCCCTGTGACCACGTGGGTTTCCCCTGGGTGTTCCCGTTTCCTCCCACATCCCAACAATGTGCGGGTCGGTAGGTTAGTTGACCGCTGTAAGTTTCCCCATAGTTTGGTAGAATCTGGGAATGTGGGGGGAAAAAAGGGACTAGTGTAGTATTAATAGAAATGGGTCAGATGTTCAGCACAGACCTGATGGGCTGAAGGGCCTGTTTCCATGCTGTATTTCTCTATGACTCTACTCCAGTCTTAACCCCGAGCCCCATTGTGTGGATGGAAGCAACTGTGGGGACTTCAGAAAGATTGAACCAGAACGTAAAGGTGAGTCAGTCGAATTTTCCCACTTAGCTTCCCTGCCTTTACTACACGCTTGTCTAATCTCTGCATTGACACTTTCAGCTGCCAACAGGGGACCTGTCCACAACTGACTCTAGTTTAAATCCTTGCTGTTCCTTCATTCTATCCACAAGGTTTCCACTGCCTGATTACCTTTCATTATTGAACCCTGTGTCTGCCTCCTCCTGGAACGGCGTCTCTCGCTTCCCCACCGGCCCCTGGACCGTATCCAGGATGTCACTTACTTGTCGTTCCGAGGATGGCTGACTGGTATATGAAGGAACTTCTCAGTCTTTTCTTGATGGCCTCTGGTGCACTGTACAGCTTCAGAGCGAGCTTCGGGACGTCAGGAATCGGTACCTTCTGTTCTTCTGCAACTCTGCAACCAAAGAGGCAAAGCCTCCCATCAGTCAACGCTGAACCCAGTTCAGAACCAACCCAACCTCACCCGCACAACCGAAAGATGCTCAAAGTCGGACAGCACAGAAACAGGCCCTTCAGCCCACCACGTGCGTGCAACCATTGTACTTGAGAACGGCCCGCAGAAGCTGGAATCTAGACGAGAAACACGACGCTGGAGGAACTCAGCAGGTCAGGCAGCATCCGTGGAGAAAAGCAGGCGGTCAACGTTTCAGGTCAGGACCCTTCTTCAGGACTGAAGATGGGAGGAGGAGGAAGCCCAATATATAGGAGGTAAAAGCAGAGCAGTGATAGGTGGACAAAAGAGGGGAGACGGGGTGGGCACAGGGGGGGTGAGTCGATGCGGGTAAGAGATAGTGATAGGCAGGTGTGGGGGGGGGGGTAGGAGGGGAGAGCAGATCCACTGGGGGATGGGTCATAGGTAAGGAGGGAGAGGGGAGAAAGGGAAGCAGCATGGTGGGGGGAGGGAGTTGTGGGGAAGGTTCCTTGCAGCCTAATTGCATGAATATTGAATTCTCCCACTTTAGGTAATCCCCACACCCTCCCCCCCCCCCCCCCACCATGCTGCTTCTCTTCCCTTTCCTAGCCCTTATTTTCCTCTCTTTCCTTTGACCCCTCCCCTGGTGGATCTGCTCTCCCCTCCCCCACACCTGCCTATCACTGTTTCCTACCTATCACCACCCTGTGCCCACCCCGCCTCCCCTCTTCTGTCCACCTATCGCTGCTCTGCTTTTCCCTCCTAAATATTGGGCTTCCCCTTTTCCTATCCTCCGTCCTGAAGAAGGGTCCTGACCCGAAAACGTTGACCGCCTGCTCTTCTCCACGGATGCTGCCTGGCCTGCTGAGTTCCTCCAGCATCGCCGTGTTTTTCAACCATCTGTACTCACCTATACCAGTCCCAGCTACCTGCATTTGGTCATTTGCCTGGTGATTCAGATGATCATCTGAAAGCAACTGCACCCAGTCAGTGTTGAGACAGTTCCAGCTCGTCAACATCTCTACACATTGGGACTGACATCTGTGTGAGATCTGAGATTCACAGGGACTTGCACTCATGTTCGGGGTCTGTAGAGATGCTCATACACTGGAGTTTGACCAGACCCTTTGGTTGGGGTCTGGGTCTGATGTTTTATTGATGATCTATTATGGCTTCCTATTCATATTGGTAAGAGCACACTTGGAGCATTGTGCACAGTTCTGGACGCCCAGCTGTAGGTAGGATGTCATTACACTGGGAAGGGTGCAGAAGATCCAGAAGGATGTTACGAGGATTGGAGGGCTTGAGTTACAAGGATAGGCTGAGACTGGTTTCCCTGGAGCGAAGGAGGTCAACTTTATAGAGGCTTATGAGGGGCATAGATAAGGCAGATGGTCAGTCTGTTTCCCAGGGTATGGGAGTCTGAAACTAGAGGGCATAGGTTTAAGGTGATGTGTTCTCTCACGTCCCCCCCACAACCCCCCACCCCGCCACCAGCTTCTACCACCATCCCCCTCCCCACACATGGGGCAATTAACCTACCAACAGGATGCAGGGAAACCCACACGGTCACAGGGAGAATGTGTAAACTCCACCCAGACAGCACCAGAGATCAGTATCAAACCTGGGTCTCTGGAGGCTTGACATAGCAGCACTAACTGCTGCACGCCCACGATGCTAACTGTACCATTGACTGAGTGACAGTTGAATGTTTCTCGGTGTCAGAACATTACACTGAAAGGAGACTAAATACTTTGCCAACTTTAAGAACCCTTCTGACAGAGGGCGAGGGGGTTCCTGAGGTTACATAGGGGATGCAGTGTGACAAAGGTACTTACTTCAGGAGGAGCTGGCTGGAACCCTGTGGGGTGGGGTGGGAGGAAGAAAGAGCAGAGGTTAGACGTCAGTTTAAAAACAGCTCGGCTATCGGAGGGAGCCAAGCATCGTGGCACATCGCTGGGACCGGCTTTGGTGATAGTTACGGTCGTACAGCACGGAAACAGGCCCTTCAGCCCAACTGGTTCATGCCGACCAAGACCTAGTCTCATTTGCCTGCCTTTGGCCCATATCTCACTAAACCTTTCCTATCCATGTACCTGTCCAAGTGTCCTTTAGATATTGTTATTGTACCTGCTTGAGTTATAAGGAGAGGCTACAAAGAGATAATCAACAACTTCCTCTGGCAGCTCGTTCCATATACCCACCACCCTCTGTGTGACATTCCCACCCCTCGGGTCTCTTTTAAATCTTGCCCCTCTCACCTTAAACCTCTGTCCTCTAGGTTTTGATTCCCTTTCCCTGAGGAAAAAAGACTGCGTGCGCTCACTCTATTGATGCCCCTCATGATTTTATACACCTCTATAAGGTCACCTCTCAGTGTCCTTTGCTCCAAGGAGAAGAGTCCCAGCATCTCCTTGTAACTCAAGCCCTTGAGTCCCAAGTCCCAGCTTGCCCAACCCCTCCCTGTAACTCAGGGCCTCGAGACCCGGTACGAGAGCCTCGGGGAGGTGGAGATGAGGTTCTACCAGTCGGAGTCTCAGCCCATGATCCTGGTTTTAAGGTCAGCTCCAATGACTCACAAAGCAGCAGCAGGGCCTCCTTGCCTACTCTTAAAGCCAACGATCCCATGTTTTATTGAGGGCCAGCTTGCTCTGCCACCTTCAGAGAACTGTGTGGGCACCCCCTCTCGACATGGTCTATTTTACTTTCCATCACCACTTCCCTCCCTTTCGGTAACCCTGGAGGTTATCAACAATTATACGGGGATCTCGCTCAGCTGAGTAAAAGTGTGAGGCATTGCAAGAAGTCAAACCAAGGTAGGACTTTCCCAGTGAAGGGTAGGGTGCTGGGGAGTGTTGTAGAACAAAGGGACCTAGGCGTACAAGTACATGGTTCCCTGAAAGTGGCGTCACAGCTAGACAGGATGGTGGAGAAGGCTTCTGGCACACTGGCCTTCATCAGTCAGGGCATCAAGTATAGATGTTGCAGTTGTATGACATGTTGGTGAGGTGGCATGTGGAGTGTTGTGTTCAGTTTTGGTCACCCTGTTATAGGAAAGATGTGATTAAACTGGAAAGAATGCAGAAGAGATTTGCCAGGATTTGAGGGACTGAGTTACAGGGAGAGGTTGGACAGGCTAGGGCTTTATTCCTGGGAGTGTATGAGACTGAGGGGTGATCTTAGAGGTGTATAAAATCATGAGGGGCACAGAGAGGGTGAATGCACTCAGTCTTTTTTCCCCCCAGGGTTGGGGAAATCGAGACCTAAAGAGCTTGGGTTTAAGGTGAGAGGGGAAGTTGAGTCCAACTTTTTTTTTGACAGGGTGTGAATGTGGGATCAGGTACAAGGATGACTTTTAAAAGACATTTGTTGCATGCATAGAATACGATATGGGCCAAACACTGGCAAATGGGCATCTGGGTTGGCATGCACTAGTTGGACCAAAGGTCCTGTTTCTGTGCTGTATAACTATGACTCCACCAGCAAGGAGCAGAACCAGTGACCAGCACTTGGTGAGGGGAAGTCCTTCAGGAGGAGAGATTTGGTGAGGAAGTTGCAGAGATGAACAACCTAGCCGTCAATGTTAAAGAAATCACGTTGCAGCTGTGTAAAGCATCGTCCTGACTGCACTTGAATTATAGTGTACAGTTCTGGTGGCCACACTACAGAAAGGATGTGGTAGCAACAGAGTCCAGAAGACATTGACCAGGATGTTACCTCAAACTGAGGTCTGTAGTTATAACAAGAGATTGGGTAGGTTGGGTTTATTCTCACTGGGACATGAGGAGGGAGCTTTATAGAGGTTTATAAAACCATGAGGGGCATGGATTGGAGAGGTGGTCAGAATCTTTTTCCCAGGACAGGGGAGTCTAGAACTGGAGGGCACGGGTTTAAGAAGAGAAGGGAGAAACTTTAAGGGGCAGGTTTGTCACATAGAGGGTGGGGGGTGCTGGAATGAGGTGGTAGAGGGGGTACAATTACAAAAGACAGTTGGACAGGTACACGGCTAAGAGGGACCTCGGCGAGTGGAAGAGCGTGGGAACCGGGCTCCCGCAGCTGAATCGTCGGATGGCAGATTATTAGAGTTTTATCGTACAGTTTGTGGTTCTGGCCCCACACAGCCCGACTGTGTGATGGTAGCAGGCTTTCTTCCCCGGGGGATGTCAGAACACGGACAGCACTTTAGAACCAAACTGTGGTGCCACTGCACGTCGGTCCGTGTAGGTTGGTTTATTGTTGTCACGTGTACCGAGGTACAGGGAAAAACTTTGTTTTGCATGCCATCCATACAGATCATTTCATCACAGTGCATTGAGGTATTACAAGGAAAAGCAATAGGTAAGATTTCTTTATTAGTCACATGTACATCGAAACACACAGTGAAATGCATCTTTTGCGTAGTGTTCTGGGGGCAGCCCGCAAGTGTCGCCACGCTTCCAGCGCCAACATCGCACGCCCACAACTTCCTAACCCATACATCTTTGGAATGTGGGAGGAAACTGGAGGAAACCCACGCAGACACGGGGAGAACGTACAAACTCCTCACAAACAGTGGTCGGAATTGAACCTGAGTCGCTGGTGCTGTAAAGTGTTATGCTAACCGCTACACTACTGTGCCTGCCATAACAATGCAGAATAAAGTGTCACAGAGAGAGTGCAGTGCAGGCAGACAATAAGGCGCAAGGTCATGACGAGAGATTGTGAGGTCAAGAGTCCATCTTGTCATACTAGGGAACTGTTCAATAGTCTTATAACAGCGGGGTAGAAGCTGTCCTTGAGCCTGATGGTACGTGCTTTTAGGCTTTTGTATCTTCTGCCCGATGGGAGGGGGGAGAAGAGAGAATGTCCGGGGTGGGAGAGGACTTTGATTATGTCGGCTGCTTTACAGAGGCAGTGTAGCCTATTAACAGGGGTTAAGAGTTGGTACGGTACGTGTGGAGATGTTGGAAGGATCTGAACACAAGCACGGTGACTTTAAGCTGTGGGAGTACCTGGATAAACTGCAGAGGAGCTCTCTGTACCAGGCTCCGGGTCTCATCATCAATCAGTCTGATCTGGTTCATTCTCTCTGTTAGCTCCTCTGAACTCCTATTGCTCTCAGCCAACACCTTCTCTCCCTCCTCGTCAATGACCTTCAGTGCACACTCCTCATCCTCCTCCAGACACTTCCTCCACTCCATAAACTTCTTCGACAGGTTTCTCTTCAGCTGATCGATTTGTGTCTGAAATACCAAACCACAAGACCCATTACAAAGTCAGAGAGTGGCGTCACAGGTCGACAGGGTGGTGAAGGCAGCATTTGGCATGTAAATGGCTTTTCAACATTGCTAATGTGCCCGCCTCAACCACTATTACTGGCAGCTCGTTCTAAATACGCACCACCCTTTGCGTGAAGAAGCTGCCCCTGATGTCCCTTTTAAATCTCTCGCCTCTGATCTTAAACCTATGCCCTCATCCTCCAGCCCTGGCAACATCCTTGTGAATCTTTTCTGTGTCCTCTCCAGCTCCATCCCATCCTTCCTATAACGTAGTGACCAGAATCACAATACTCCAGGTGCGCTCACCAATGGTTATCCAGTCAATGAGTGAATGGGAGCAGTTATTGATGTGGAAGCCATAGAGAGGGTGCAGAGGAGATTTACAAGGATGCTGCCTGGATTGAGGAGCATGCCTTATGAAAGCAGGTTGAGTGAACTCGGACTTTTCTCCTTGGAGTGACAGAGGATGAGGGGGGACCTGATGGAGGTGTATAAGATGACAAGAGGCATTGATCATGTGGATAGTCAGAGGCTTTTCCCCAGGGCTGAAATGGTTGCTACAAGTGGACATAGGTTTAAGGTGCTGGGGAGTAGGTACAGGGGAGATGTCAGGGGTAAGTTTTTTACTCAGAGAGTGGTGAGTGCGTGAAATGGGCTGCCGGCAACAGTGGTGAATGCGGATACGATAGGGTCTTCTAAGAGACTTTTGGATAGGTACATGGAGCTTAGAAAAATAGAGGGCTATGGGTAAGCCTAGTAATTTCTAGGGTGGGGACATGTTCGGCACAGCTTTGTGGGCCGAAGGGCCTGTATGTGCTGTAGGTTTTCTATGTTCTAAAAGAAAGCGGGAGTTGCAAAATGTAGAGCAGGGAGACGAGCCCCCGGCAGGGCACGTCTGCTGCTCCCAGAGAGGGGGGAAGTGAACAGACAGAGCCTGATAAAGGAGGAACAGCTGGGATCTGAAGGTTTGCTCCCTCCTCAGCATCACCAGCGAAGGAACCAGCTGTTCCTATAATGTTACAAAGTGCAGCAGGTACTCAAACCCCATGGGAAAATACCCATGGCGTTCCTTGCTTGACATCAGTGGTCCCGAGACATGAGCATGTGGGAGGTCTAGGCCACAGGAACACCCCTCAGGAATGGTTAGGTAACACATTCCCGTGTCAACATGGACCATGTGTGGGACACTGCCATGAATCCCGTTCCATCTACCTTTACATCCGATTCTGATATCGCCACGTCCTGCTGCTTGAAGTGACAATTCTGCTGGATTACCCGCAGGTCTTCGACTTCCTTCTTCAGTTGTTCCTGTGGAGACGGTTTAAATAGTTCAGAGAAAGGATGAATCAAAAGGCACTCCAGTGGTTCAGCAACTCTTGTAGAGCAGAGGGACCTGGTACGTGGTTCCCTGAGAGCGGTGTCGGGGAATGGGAGAGGGACAGGGATCAGGTGCAGGCAGATGGGGTTCGTTAGATTGGGTTCATGGTCAGCACAGACGTGGTGGGCCAAAGGGCCTGTTCCTGTGCTGTACTGTTCTATGTAACTCCGACAGTCAGGCACCGGACTCCGGTGGTCCCGGAGCAGATTTTCTGGACTATTGGGTTTATCCCTAATAGTATTCCTCATAACATTTCACATTCTTTTTTACATTTTACACAGTAGTATAATAAATTTTCTGGTGGAGTTAAAGGGAGTGGGAAACGTATTGGCAGCCACAAACCCAAGCTCACACCCTGAACCAATGAGTGAACCGGGTTCCGAACTATCGGGGTTTCTGAACAATAGGAGGCCGGGTTATCGGAGGTTTACTCTTGGTCTTGTTTCTTAGTCGGTTGTTCTCAACTTTTCTGCATCAAACTCCATCTGCCACCGCTTCGCCTACTCATGTTTATGGCAAGTTTCTGCTTCCATAAAACATGGAACAGTACAGCACAGGCCCTTCGGCCCACCATGTCTGTGCTGGCCACAATGCCAAATTAAAACTAATCCCTTCTGCCTGCACATGACCCATATCCCTCCATTCCCTGCACATTCATGCGTCTGTCTAACAGCCTCTTAAACCCCTCTATCGTATCTGCCTCCACCACCACCCCTGGCAGCCCATTCCAGGCACCCACCTCTCTCTGTGTAAAAAAAAACATGCCCTGCACATCTTTAAACTTTCGCCCTCTCACCTGCAAGCTATGCCCCTGCAGTATTTGACATTTCCCCTTGGGAAAAAGACTGTCTACCTTATCTCTGCCTCTCAATGTTATAAACTTCCATCAGGTCTCCCCTCAGCCTCCGACACCATTTACTGTGGAACCTCAGCATCAGCGACAGAACAAGACAAATCTCTCTCTTCATCACTTCTAGTGAGAAATGGATGCTTCGGTTCAGATCTCTGGGGGACAGACAACAAATACAAGTACATTCCTATCACCTCTCCCATCTCCCCATCAATATCCCACTCACATCAACAGTGGCACCTTCAGCTTTCGAAATCTCTTGTGCAGGATGCATGGACTGACAAACCAGCCCCTTGGAGCATCAGGCACCCATCCACACTAATCCCATTTTTTCATCTTATTCCCTCTTAACTCCACCCCACCCCCACCACCCCAGATTCTACCCCTCACTCATACACCAAGGACAATTTACAGTGGCCAATTAACCCACCAACTCGCACGTTGTTGGAATGTGGGAGGAAACCAGAGCACCCGGAGGAAACCCACGCAGAGACGGGGAGAACGTGCAAACGCCACACAGACAGTGGTGGGAATTGAAACCCAATCGCTGGCGCTGTAATAGCGTTACGCTAACTGCTACACTACCGTGTCACCCTTAGAGAGTTCTCTCCACATTCCCATCCCACATTCCTCATGCCTTCTGGAAGTCCGCAGTCTTTTTCCCCAAGGTTGGGGAATCAAAAACTAGAGGGCAAATGTTTAAGGTGAGAGGGGAAAGATTTAAAGGGGACCTGAAGGGCAACTTTTTCACCCAGAGGGTGGTGCATATATGGAACGAGCTGCCAGAGGAAGTGGTTGAGGCAGGTACATTAACAACATTTAAACAACACTTGGACAGGTACATGGATAGGAAGGGTTGAGGGATATGGGCCAAATGTGGACAAAAGATGAGCATCTTGATCGGCAGGGACCAGTTGGGCTGGTTTCGGTGCTGTATTACTCTAGTCCTCTCAAACATTTCGTCCTGAGAATAACTACAAAGAACTCGGTCACTGAAACAGCCACTCCCCCCATTTCAGTTTTACAACTCGGAAACAGGCCCTTTGGCCCAACTGGTCCACGTCGACCAAATGCCCATCCAAGCAAATCCCACTTATTCCTCTAAACCTTTCCTGTCCATTTACTTGTCCAAGCACCTTTTAAATGTTGTTAATGTACCTGCCTCAACCACTTCCTCTGGCAGCTCGTTCCATATACGGACCACCTTCTGGGTGAAAAAGTTGCCCTTCAGGCTCCTATTAAATCTCTCCCCTCTCACCTTAAACCTGTGCCCTCTAGTTCTTGATTCCCCAAACCTGGGAAACAGACTGTGCACATTCACCCTATCTATGCCCCTCATGATTTTATACACATTTCCACTAACATTTATCTGGAAAGACACTCTTAACCCTTTCTCCTAATACATATAAAAACACTGAACTTTCTGCAGGAATACTCAAAATTTTATTTTAAAAAAATATTTTTTTTTTGGCCTTACTCCCAGTCTGGAGATCAATCCAATCATTTCCATTGCAGCAAGAAGCTGTCTGTCTTTCTTTTGGTGGAGAGCATTCTGACTGGTTGCATCACTGCCTGGTATGGAGGCTCCAATATGCAGGATTGCAAGAGGTTGCAGAGGGTTGTAGACTCAGCCAGCTCCATCGCGGGCACAACCCTCCCCACCATCGATGACATCTTCAAGAGGCGGTGCCTCAGGAAGGCAGCATCTATCAATAAGGACCCTCACCATCTAGGACATGCCCTCTTCTCATTACTACCATTGGGGAGGAGGTACAGGAGCCTGAAGACCCACACTCAACGATTCAGGAACCGCTTCTTCCCCTCTGTCATCAGATTTCTGAACAGTCCATGAACCCATGAACACTACCTTGTTATTCTTTCCTTGGCACTATTTATTTATTTTTTGTAACCGGTAGATTTTGCCTCTGCACTGTACTGCTGCCACAAAACAAACCACATCATACAAGTCAGTGATAATAAACCTGATTCTGTCATTTCACCTGGTCCAATTACTCAGTCAGGACCTTGTCTGTATCAGTAATGTATTAACATCTCCTTAACTTCTGGTCTGGCTGGAGTGGCTCCACCCGAGCTTAGCCTGTGCCATCTCCAAGCTCATCAGCATGTGGGACTTGCGCCTGTCTGTGGTGGTACAGGGGCCACCCCTCACCCCAAAACCAACCCCCTCATGTTTAATTTCTGTTTTTCTTGTGAAAGCTACTTGTATGACGCTCTGTGTCTGTGATGCTGCTGCAAGTACGTTTTTCACTGCACCTGTACACGTGACTTTGAGCTGTATGGAGGGCTCGCAAAGCTAAGTTTTTCACTGTATCTGGGACGGCAATTCGAATGCGCAGGAACACGAAGCTGCAGAGAGTAGTGGACTCTACCCAATACATCACAGGCACATCCCTCCCCACCATCGGTAGTATCTACAGGAGGCGCTGCCTCAAGAGGGAAACATCCATCATCAAAGATCCCCACCATCCGGGCCGTGCCGTCTTCTTGCAGCTCCCATCGGGCAGGAGGTACAGAAGCCTGAAGTCCCACACCACCAGTTTCAGGAACAGCTACTTCCCTTCAACTATTCGGTTCTTGGACCAACCGGCACAACCCTAATCACTACCTCAGTACAGCAACACTGGGACCACTTTATGCTACAACGTTGTTCTGTCTTCCCTCTTGTAAAAATTGACTATGATTTATGCTGTCCTTGTGAATGCTGCTTATCTGATGCTGTGTGTCTGTGATGCTGCTGCAAGTAAGTTTTTCCCTACCCCTGTACCCACGCCCCTGCCCTGTGTGGGGGGCTGACAAAGTTTCCCCCTGTACCCACAACCCTGCCCTGTGTGGGGGGCTGACAAAGTTTCTCCCTGTACCCTGTACCCACACCCCTGCCCTGTGTGGGGGGCTGACAAAGTTTCTCCCTGAACCCTGTACCCACACCCCTGTCCTGTGTGTGGGGCTGACAAAGTTTCTCCCTGTACCCCGGTACCCACACCCCTGCCCTGTGTGGGGGGCTGACAAAGTTTCCCCCTGTACCCACGACCCTGCCCTGTGTGGGGGGCTGACAAAGTTTCTCCCTGAACCCTGTACCCACACCCCTGTCCTGTGTGGGGGGCTGACAAGTTTCTCCCTGTACCCCGGTACCCACACCCCTGCCCTGTGTGGATGGCTGACAAAGTTTCTCCCTGTACCCCTACCCCTGTCCTGTGTGGGGGGCTGACAAAGTTTCTCCCTGTACCCCGGCACCCACACCCCTGTCCTGTGTGGGGGGCTGACAAAGTTTTTCCCTGTACCCCTGTACCCACACCCCTGTCCTGTGTGGGGGGCTGACAAAGCTTTTCCCTGTACCCCGGCACCCACACCCCTGTCCTGTGTGGGGGGCTGACAAAGCTTTTCCCTGCCCCTGTACCTGCTCCAACATAAACCAGTGACCAACAGTAACCGGGTGCCCGTCCCTCCCCGCACTGCGCCCACAGCCCAGTCGCTGCCCCCACCCACACGGGGAGAGTTGAGGGGGGCAGGAGCCGCCCCCACCCCCCACACCCACTCACCTTGATGTGAGCCTGGGCCACCTCCAGGCTCAGCAGCGTGTGGGCCGTGTGGCTGCCGGCGGCGGTGCAGGGGCGGCACACACACTCGCCGTCCTCCTCGCAGTACAGCTCCAGCGGCTGCCCGTGCCGGCTGCAGCGCCCCGGCGCCCCGTCCCCCTTCCCCCCGCCCGCCTCTCGCCCTTCCCCCGCGGCCGGGGGCAGCTGGCAGCCGGGGGGACACTCGGGCTCCCCCCGCAGCGCCGAGCCCGGGGAGCGGCACCCGGCGCACTCCGGCTCCCGGGCCGGAGCCTCCATGTCCCGGGGCGAGAGCCGACCGACCGGCCGCCCTCCCGCAGCGGTGGAGCCGCACGTCCCGGAGCGGCTGCTTCCCGCTCCCGGCGGGGACACGGGGGGAGGGAGGGACCGTCCCGGGACTGGGCGGGCGGCAACGCTTCGCACCCCGCCCCTCTAATCCCCTCCCCTCCAGTCCTATCCCCTCCCCTATCCCCTCCCCTCCAATCCCCGCCCTTCTAATCCCCTCCCCTCCAATCCCCTCCCCTCTCCCCTCCCCTCCAATCCCCGCCCCTCTAATCCCCTCCCCTCCAGTCCTATCCCCTCCCCTATCCCCTCCCCTCCAATCCCCGCCCTTCTAATCCCCTCCCCTCCAATCCCCTCCCCTCTCCCCTCCCCTCCAATCCCCGCCCCTCTAATCCCCTCCCCTCCAGTCCTATCCCCTCCCCTCCAATCCCCACCCTTCTAATCCCCTCCCCTCCCCTCTCCCCTCCCCTCCCCTCTCCCCTCCCCTCCAATCCCCGCCCTTCTACTCCCCTCCCCCCTCCCCTCCAATCCCCTCCCCTCCAATCCCCTCCCCTATCCCCTCCCCTCCAATCCCCTCCAATCCCCGCCCTTCTAATCCCCTCCCCTCCAATCCCCTCCCCTCCAATCCCCTCCCCTCTCCCCTCCCCTCCCCTATCCCCTCCCCTCCAATCCCCTCCCCTATCCCCTCCCCTCCAATCCCCTCCTTTCCCCTTCTCCAATCCCCTGCCCTCCCCCTCCCCTCCAAACCTCCTCCAACCCTATCCCCTCCCGCCCCTCCAATCCTCTCCCCTGCCCCTCCCCTCCAATCCTCTTGCCTCCCCGCCCCTCTCACCTTCCCTCCTCTCACCAGGCAGGCTTTGGGTCCGCAGGGCTTGGGTTTACTGGAGGGTAGGGGGACAGGGGTCAGGGGAGGGGGACAGGGGTCTCCCCTTGGGGGGATCTAGAAAAAGGAGCAGACTCACACTTTAAATGTGAGAGGTCGCACATGTAAGACAGAAATGAGAGAATTCTTTTATTCAGAGTTTTTGGAACTTTTCCTCAAGGACATTGAAAGCAGAGTATTTAAATATTCTTAATACAGAACGATACAGTCGTACAGCACAGAAACAGGCCCTCCGGCCCAATTTATCCATGCCGACCAAGATGCCACATCTAAGCTAGTCCCATTTGCCCGCATTTGGCCTACATCCCTCTAAACCTTTCCTATCCGTGTACCTGTCCAAGTGTCTTTTAAATGTTGTTATAGTACCTGCCTCGACCACTTCCTCTGGCAGCTCATTCCATATACTGACCACCCTTTCTGTAAAAAAAAGTTGCCCCTCGGGTTCCTATTACATCTCTCCCCTCTCACCTTAAATCCATGTCCTCTAGATTCCCCAACCCTGGGAAAAAGACTGAGTGCATTCACCCTCTCTATGCCCCTCATGATTATATGCACCTCTGTAAGTCTTTAGAACTTTTTCTTGAGGGTGATATAAGCAGATAGTTACAGAGAAAGTGCAGTGCAGGTAGACAACTAAAGTGTAAGGGCTATGATGAGGTAGATTCGGAGAGTTCATCCTTATCACATGAGAGGTCTGTTCAAGGATAGAAGCTATCCTTGAGACTGGTGGTATGTGCTTTCAGGCTTTTGTATCTTCTGCCCGATGGTGGGGGGGGGGAAGAAGAGAGAATGTCCGGGGTGGGTGGGGTCTTTGATTACGCTGGCTGCTCTCCCGAGGCCGTGGGAAGTGTAGAAAGAGTCTGTGGAGGGGAGGCTGGTTTCCGTGATGTGCTGAGCTGTGTCCACAACTCCCCGCAGTTTCTTGATTCAGGTCTACCACTACCAATGGTATACCTCTTGCTGCCAGTCCTGTTGATGACTATCCCAGCTGTAGAGTCATCCATGGTGGAGACAGGGACAGACATTTGAACTACGAGGGAGCCAAGGGGTATGGGGAGAGAGCGGGAAGTGGAGTTGAGGCCAAGATTGGTTCATGACCTTATTGACTAGTGGAGGGTTCACTAGTTCCTTCCTGCTCCTGTAACCCTTGCAATTCCCTGCGTTGTTAGACCACTGATTCATACACCACCCTACAGTACCTTGCTCTGTTGGGCCTCTTTGGAAGTGGACAAGCCCAGGTTCCTTAGAGGTTAGGCCACACTCGCAATACCGTGTGCGGTTCTAGACACCAGACCACGGGAAGGATGTGGTAGCTCTCGAGAGAGTGCAGAAGAGATTCACCGGGATGTTGCCTGGAATGAAGGGCTGGAGTTATAAGGAGAGATTGGACAGGCTGGGTTTATTCTTAGTGGAGGGGTGACCTCATAGAGGTTTATAAAATTCTGAGGGGCATAGAAAAGGTGGATGGCCACGGTCTTTTTCCCAGGGTAGAGCAGTCTAGAACTAGAGGGCACAGGCTGAAGGTGAGAGGGGAAAGACTTAAAAGGGGATTTGAGGGGGAAGTTTTTCATATAGAGGGTGGTGCGTATGTGGAGAGAGCTGCCAGAGGAAGTGGTGAAGGTGGGTACAATAACAACAGTTAACATGGATAGGATAGGATAAGGCAGGCTAATGGGACCCGCTCAGGAAGGCACCTTGGTCAGCACGGAGGAGAAGGGCTGAAGGGCCTGTTTCGTGCTGGATGGCTAACAAATCTGGCACGTGCTGGGTTGCCACCACAGCCCAACAGGTCCATTGTTCAGAGAATCCTGCTGTCCTTTCCTGTGATTCTATCCCCACGTGGTTCACCCCGTAAGGGGCACTGACGCTTGGTACTGAGCCAACTCACTTGGAGACTTACTGAAAAGCACCGGGTTTAACTGCCTTCTTCTCAGGAACTAGAGGAGGTTGCTCATCTGCTCTCACCAGCCTCACCTTCATGGCTAATTGGTACCTTGACTCCGTTTACCCACCTACAACAGTGGTCGTACCTTTATTGGTAAAGCCCCATGTGTTGAGTCAAAGGCAACTTCCATGCATTGGAGCTGCTGGCTATAGGCCCCAGAACCCCCGGGGTAATTGCAGAGCACAGCCTCCTGTGGGCACAGTGTTACTGTGTTGAACCTCTTTCAGCCAAAGCTCGGGAACAAAGCAACAAGACGAACCCATTCAGCCCATTGTATTGGTATTGGTTTATTATTGTCACTTGTACCAAGGTACAGTGAAAAACTTGTCTTGCATACCGATCATACAGGTCAATTCATTACACAGTGCAGTTACATTGGGTTAGTACAGAGTGCATTGATGTGGTACAGGTAAAAACAATAACAGTACAGAGTAAAGTGTCACAGCTAAATGCCGTACCAAGCCGTGATACATCCAGATCGGTAAAAGTTGGTGAGAGTCAAAGGGGACAAACCAAATTTCTTCAGCCTCCTGAAGAAGTAGAGGCGCTGGTGAGCTTTCTTGGCCGTGGCATCTATGTGATTTGACCAGGACAGGCTGTTGGTGATGTTCAGTCCAACAGTTTGGATGTCCAAAACTAGAGGGCACAGGGAGGAGGTTTAAAGGGGATCTGAGGGGTAAATTTGTCACACTTGGAGCAGTTGGTGTCTGGAAGGAGCTGCCAGAGGAGGTAGCGGAGGCAGGGACATTTAAGAGGCACCTGGACAGGTCTGTGAACTAGCAGGACATGGAGGGAGGTGGAGTTAATGCAGGGAGGTGGGATTGATGGAGATGGACATGGTGGCCAGCATGGATGTGGAAGGCCGAAGGGCCTGCTTCTAGGCTGTACAACTCTGTGATTCCATGACCCAGTGCTGGGAGGTGGGGTTAGGCGTAGAGGCAATGGGCCGAATGGCCTCCAATGATTTCCACATTGCTCACCACTGTGGTTGATCACTAACTGTCCACCCCCAGCTCTGGGGCAGTTGGGGAATGGGCAATAAGTTCGGGCATTGCCTGCGAAGAGTGAACTCGAGAGGCCTCGTCGACAAGTAAGGATCGAACGTGGTCGAGACCCCAAGTTACCGGAGCAACCCCTCCGGCAAGGACCACCCGAGGTGGCCATGCGATGGACGAGGAGGGCTGCGGCGTTGACCGAGAACTCAGTGAGGTCCTGGGTGGGGTCCCATGATCCACAGGCGTGGAGGCAGAATCCAGACTCTCAATAACCTCTGGGTGAGTGTGGTGGCAGGACCAGGAAAGATAAAGAAAGGAAGCTTCAGGAAGCTGTGTGTGTCCGTTCACACACGTCGCAATCAATATCTGAGGCGTCTTATCGGAGCTGTGTGTGGGAGAGGCCTTGAGTCAGCACTCTCGGTCGGATAAATGTTACATTCCGCTGTTGTTCTTTCAGATGGTATCTCGGGCTAGAGTGTTACTTCACCCAGTTTTGTGCTGAGTTTGGAGAAAGGCATCCACTGAGCCTTGACCTCCCTGTGTGATGGGGTTGAGTCCGAGCCAGGGCCGAACAGGAGCAACAGATAGAGCTCAGCATTCCTTCTGGGAAATAGATAAGCTGCAGGTTGCTGAGCTTGCATTACGTGCAACATTGCCCAGTCACTATAAAGGCTGGTTGGTGACCCCTCTACCAGTGGGAACCCCTCCCCTATTTACCCTGTCTTAAACCAGTCAAGGTCTTGTTTACATCCATCAAGCCTTCTCTCAATGGAGGCACACTTTTCAACGCAGATAATTGTGAAGTTATACACTTCGGGAGATCAAATTTGAAAGCAGAATACAAGGTTAATGGCAGGACTCTTAGCAGTGTGGAGGGACAGAGGGATCTCGGGGCCCATGTCCATAGATCCCTCAAGGTTGCTGCACAGGTCAATAGGGTTGTCAAGAAGGCGTATGGTGCGTTGGCTTTCACTAGTCGGGGGATTGAGTCGGAGAACCGTGAGGTAATGTTGCAGCTCTATAGAACTCTGGTCAGACCACATTTGGAGTATTGTGTTCAGTTCTGGTCGCCTCATTATATGAAGGATGTGGAAGCTTTAGAGAGGGTGCAGAGGAGATTTACCAGGATGCTGCCTGGATTGGAGAGCATGTCTTATGAGGATAGGTAGAGTGAGCTAGGGCTTTTCTCTTGGGAGAGAAGGAGAATGAGAGGTGACTTGACAGAGGTGTACAAGATGATGAGGCATAGATCAACCGGACAGTCAGAGACTTTTTCCCAGGGCGACAATGGCTAACACAAGGGGGCATAATTTTAAGGTGATTGGAGGAAGATATAAGGGGGATGTCAGGGGTAAGTTTTTTTACACAGAGAGTGGTGGGTGCGTGGAACGCACTGCCGGCAGAGGTTGTGGGGGCAGATACATTAGGGACATTTAAAAGACTCTTAGATAGCCACATGAATGATAGAGAAATGGGGGTCTATGTGGGAGGGAAGGGTTAGATAGATCTTAGAACAGGATAAAATGTCGGCACAACTTTGTGGGCCGAAGGGCCTGTACTGTGCTGTAATAGAACATTACAGACAGACGCTGGAATCTGGAGCAACAATCTGCTGGAGGAACTCAGCAGGTCGAGCAGCATCTGTGGAGGGGAAAGAATTGTCGAACGTTTCGTGTCGAAACCCTGCCTCAGGACTCAGGAGATCCTGGGTGAGGTCCCATGATCTGAGTCTGTGCTCAGTAACGTCCGGGCGATCCCTGTGTACGGATAAGTCCTTGTGCAGGGTGTCGACTTCAAAAGTCAACAGTTCCTTTCCCACCACCGATGCCGCTCGACCTGCTGAGTTCCTCCAGCAGATTGTTTGTTAAACCTTCTCTCAAACCTCTTTACCCAAAGAAGGACAACCTTGGCGTCCCTGGTCTAACCTCATCAACGGAGCTCATCTCATACGCCATTTCCGTTGCCCCCCAGGTTAATAGAATACAGGCCCTCCCCTGGTTATGAGGCACCTGACTTACGAGGGGCATAGAGGAGGTAGTCTGTCAGTATGACTGAGCATCGGGGAGACCGGTGCGGCGGATCTGCCGGCTACTGCGGGTATCTCCTGATGGGTGGGAATGGGGCATTTCCGTGTGCCTTCTCTCCCCCCACAACGGTTTCTGTTTATAGAGTCACACAGCAGGGAAACAGGCCCTTCGGCCCAACAGGTCTGTGCCGACCAAGATGCCTATCTAAGCCAGTCCCATTTGCCCGTGTTTGGCCCATATCCCTCTGAAACTTTCTGAGCATGACAGCACAGAAACAGGCCCTTCAGCCCATCCTGTCCATACCAGCCTGGTTTCCTGCCTAGTCCCATCTAGCTGCACCCGGACCATATCCGTCCAAACCCCTCCCATCCGTGCAGCTATCCAAACCTCTATTAAATGTTACAAGTGAACCTCTTGTTCCACACTTGCACCACCCGCTGAGTGACTTTCCGACCTACGAACAGTTCAAGGTGATGAACAGTTTCAGGGATGGGAACCCAGGGGCTTCCTGTAAAGGAACTTGGATGGAGCTGAGTCACAAATCAGTTGGGGATCCACTGGACAAACCAATTGTTGGACTGAACATCACCAACAGCCTGTCCTGGTCAAATCACGTAGATGCCACGGTCAAGAAAGCTCACCAGCACCTCTACTTCCTCAGGAGGCTAAAGAAATTTGGGTTTGTCCCCTTTGACTCTCACCAACTTTTACTGATGCACCATAGAAAGCATCCTATCTGGATGTATCACGGCTTGGTACGGCAACTGCTCTGCCCAGGACCGCAAGAAGCTGCAGAGAGTCGTGGACACAGCCCAGTGCATAACAGACACCAGCCTCCCCTCCTTGGACTCTCGTTGTATTGGTGAATCAGCCGGCATAATCAAAGACCCTACCCACCCGGGTCATTCTCTCTTCTCTCCTCTTCCATCGGGTAGAAGATACAGGAGCCTGAGGGCACGGACCACCAGACTTAAGGACAGCTTCTACCCCACTGTGATAAGACTATTGAACGGTTCCCTTATACAGTGAGGTGAACTATGACCTCACGATCTACCTTGTTGTGACCTTGCACCTTATTGCACTGCACTTTCTCTGTAGCTGTGACACTTTACTCTGTACTGTTATTGTTTTTACCTGTACTACCTTAATGGACTCTGTACTAACCCAATATAACTGCACCGTGTAATGAATTGACCTGTACGATCAGTTTGTAAGACAAGCTTTTCACTGTACCTCTGTACAAGTGACAATAATAAACCAATACATACCAGAAAATTTATACTTATCAACTGTTACTGGAATGTGTATGGTCACTTCTTTTAAAAGTATGATCTAGCTGCGAGAATTAGAAGGAACAATGCGCTTTGGTCCATGATTGTTAGATGCCTCAAGATAATGGACAGATCATGCTGATGGCTGGCTGGTGGTGTCTTGGGTTGAGAGGCCTACAAGAATGATCTGAGCTGAGAGTTGGATACACAGTGAAATGCAGAAGATGTATTTCACTGTGTGTTTCGATGTACATGTGACTAATAAAGATATCTTATCTTTTATGAACCCTCCCGTAAGACATATAGACCTTCCCACATCTTTGCTCCCATAATTTACTACACCTCAGTTAAGTTTTCCCTCAGTGTTGCTAGGAAACAATCTTTCCGCACTGCTGTGATTTTCCAGTCCTGACAACATTAATGAGTCACAGAGAGATACAGCATGGAAACAGGCCCTTCGGGCCATCAATCCATGGTGACTATCAACCAACCATTTACACTAATCCCCCTCTCTCTCATCCTCCCCACACTCCCATCAACTCCCCCCAGATTCTACCCCTCACCCACACACCAGGGGGCAATTTACAGTGGCTGATGAACCCACTGACCCGCACGCCTTTGGGATGTGGGAGGAAACCGGAGCATCCGGGGGGAAGCCCATGCGGTCACGGGGAGAACGTGCAAACTGCACACAGACAGTGCCTGAGGTCGGGATCGAACCAGGGTCACTGGAGCCATGAGGCAGCGGCTCTACCAGCTCAATAGATCTGAAGCACACAGAGTCTGGAGTGGAAGAGGATGGACTTTCACCATTAGCAAGAGGTTTTTCTTTTAGAGGGAATTCACCTCATGTCCCCAGATCAATGGTTCATGCCTTTGGATCCAGTCCCACACCTTAACTACTTTGAATGAGGACATAGTTTCAATATAAGAGGGCGATCATTTAAGTTCTCACAGAAGGTGGTGAATCTCTGGGATTCTCGACCCCAGAGGGTTGTGGAGTCTCGATCATTATAGTGTTTGATAGATCGAGGAACTGAGTGCTCTGGAGACCTGGCACAGAAGAGGAGTTGAGACCTGGGGCAGATCAGCCATGATCATATGGAGTGGTGGGGCAGGCTAGAGGGGCCGAGTGGCCTCCTCCTACTCCTATTTTTCTGTGCTCTTGCTGTTGTACCCTGTACCAATAGCACTGGATGGACAGTGGCTATGCACCTTCTTCACCACCCTGTCTACCTGTGGCTCACCTTTCAGGGAACAGTGTGGCCAGATTCTGCTCTAACTCCATCTACAAGTTTGCAGATGGTACCACTGTAGTGGGCCGTATCTCAAATAACAATGATTGGAGTACAGGAAGGAGATAGAGAGCTTAGTGACAACCTTTCCCTCAATGACAGCAAAACAAAAGAGCTGGTCATTGATTTCAGGAAAAGGGGCGGTGTACATGCACCTGTCTACATCAATGGTACTGAGGTCAAGAGGGTTGAGAGCTTCAAGTTCCTAGGAGTGAACATCACCAATAGCCTGTCCTGGTCCAACCACATAGACGCCACGGTCAAGAAAGCTCACCAGCACCTCTACTGCCTCAGGAGGCTAAAGAAATTCGGCATGTCCTCTTTAACACTCACCAATTTTTAATCAATGCACCATAAAAAGCATCCTATCCGGATGCATCACGGCTTGGTACGGCAACTGCTCTGCCTGAGACTGCAAGAAACTACAGAGAGTTGTGGATACAGCCCAGCACATCACGGAAACCAGCCTCCCCTCCATGGACTCTGTCTACACTTCTCGCTGCCTCAGTAAAGCAGCCAACATAATCACAGACCCCACCCACCCGAGACATTCTCTCTTCTCCCCCCTCCCATCGGGCAGAAGATACAAAAGCCTGAAAGCACGTCCCACCAGGCTCAAGGACAGCTTCTATCCCACTGATATAAGACTATTGAACGGTCCCCTCGTACGATAAGATGGACTCTTAACCTCACAATCTTATCTCTTCATGGCTTTGCACCTTATTGTCTGCCTGCCCTGCACTTTCTCTGTAACTGTAACACCTTATCCTGTATTCTGTTATTGTTTTACCTCGATACACTGAGTAATGAACTGATCTGTACGATCGGTGTGCAAGACAAGTTTTTCACTGCACCTCGGTACAAGTGACAATGATAAACCAATTGACCTTCCGTTCCCCTGCTCCACCTAACCGTGCCACAGTTGCTGGCGGTGACGTCTCACGCCGTTATCTCATGGAACTTCCCAGAGCTAATTCAGGGAGTTATTTCTTTGTGTTGGAAACAGAAGCAGAGTTCCTGGACGGAATCTAAACAGCCTCCCTGATATTTGTTGCAGCACATTCTCAACACTCAGGGGTCATGGTTTATTGTACACTCCAGCTCGCCTGCCTTCACCCACTGGTGAAGGTGCCCCTGGGGTGATGCTGGGAGTCACCAAGTCACACAGCAGGGAAACAGGCCCTTCAGCCCAACTCATCCATGCTGACCAAGATTCCCATCTAAGCCAGTCCCATTTACCCACCTTTGGCCCATATCCCTCTAAACCTTTCCTATCCATGTACCCGTCCAAGTGTCTATCATTTGAAAGAAATGTGCAAAGTCTTTTTCCCAGGGCTGGGGAATCAAGAACCAGAGGGTGAGAGGGGAACGATTTAATAGGAACCAGAGGGGCAACGTTTTCACCCAGAGGGTGGTCCACATGTGGAATGAGCTGCCAGAGGAAGTGGTTGAGGAACTTGGACAGGGACATGGGTAAGAAAGGTTCAGAGGGATATGGGCCAAATGCAGGCAAGTGGGACTGGCTTAGAGGAAATCTGCTCAACTCCATCTACAAGTTTGCAGATGATACCACCGTTGTAGGCCGTATCTCAAACGGCGATGAGTCGGAGTACAGGAAGGAGATAGAGAGCTCAGTAACGTGGTGTCATGACAACAACCTTTCCCTCAAAGTCAGCAAAACAAGAGAGCTGGTCATTGATTTCAGGAAGGGGGGCGGTGTACATGCACCTGTCTACATCAATGGTGCTGAGGTCGAGAGGGTTGAGAGCTTCAAATTCCTAGGAGTGAACATCATCAACAACCTGTCCTGGTCCAAACACGTAAACGCCACAGCCAAGAAAGCTCACCAGTGCCTCTACTTCCTCAGGAGGCTAAAGAAATTCAGCAAGTCCCCTTTGACTCTCACCAACTTTTATCGATGCACCATAGAAAGCATCCTATCCAGATGCATCACGGCTTGGTACGGCAACTGCTCTGCCCAGGACCGCAAGAAACTGCAGAGAGTTGTGGACACAGCCCAGCGCATCACAGAAACCAGCCTCCCCTCCATGGACTCTGTCTGTACCTCTTGCTGCCTTGGTGAAGCAGACAATATTACACACACGTCTCCTTTTTCTCGCCCTGTGAAAGTTTAAAGGAGATTTACGAGGCAAGTTTGTTTACACAGAGAGTGGTAGGTCCTGGAACTCACTGCCAGGGGAGGTGTGGAAGCAGATACAGCAGTGGTGTTTAAGACGCATCCAGACAGACACCTGAACAGGCAGGAATGGAAGGATACAAACCGTGTGCAGGCAGATGTGCAGTTCAAACTGGCATTGTGGTTGGCACAGACCTTGAGGCCTGAAGGGCCTTTTCCTGTGCTGTACTGTTCAATGTATGTCTAACACAATCAAAGACCCCACCCACCCCGGACATTCTCTCTTCTCCCCCCTCCCATCAGGCAGAAGATACAAAAACCTGAAAGCACGTACCACCAGGCTCAAGGACAGCTTCTGTCCCGCTGTGATAAGACTATTGAATGGTCCCCTAGTACGATAAGATAGACTCTTGACCTCACATTTTACCTTGTTATGGCCTCGCACCTTATTGTCTGCCTGCACTGCACTTTCTCTGTAACTGTAACACTACATTCTGCATTCTGTTACTGTTTTCCCTTGTTCTACCTCAATACCCTGTTGTGGTGAAATGATCTGTATGGATGGCATGCAGAACACAGTTTTTCACTGTATCTCGGTACATGTGACAATAATAAACCAATTTACCAATCCTGCTCGGCATGGACAAGTCGGGCCGAAGGGCCTGTTTCCCTGCTGTAGGAGTCTATTTGGGCTCCAGGACTTGAGACCCAGTGACAATGAAGGAAAGTTAGAAAGGAGCAGGCCATTCTCTGCCTACCCCTCCGTTCAATAAGATCATGGCTGACTGTTTACCTCAGGACCCACTTTCCTCAACTCACCCTGTATCGCCCGATTCTCTTCATATCTGAACATTGAATTCAGTCGTGGATGTGCAGCCATGTTGGTAGGGAATCTCTGGGTGAAGGAACTTCCTCTCACCTCTGTGCTGAATCACCCCAATGTTTCCCCCCTACATTGGGGACCTTGGGGGGGAGGGTGCTGCACCGGGCGGTGTCGTGCAACCGTTTCCTGAGCCGGTTCACCAACACCCCGGGCGCCTGTCACTTCGGCGGCCGGGGAGGAGACGGTTTGTACCGCCTGTATGTGGATCAGTGCGCGAGGTTGCGGCCCCTCTTCGCCCATCTGAAGGGGCTGCTGCTCGAGATCTGGCTGTGCTTCAGCCCCCACGCTGCTGGTCTACGGTCACCCAGTGCGGTGCGGGACGGGGGAATCTCCTGGTGGGTCTTCTCCTGGGCCTGGCCAAGCTGGCCATCCATGGGTCCCAGCGTCAGGCAGCAGAGGGTTCTGGCCGGTCCGCCTGCCTGTCTTCTGGGCTTACATCCACGTACGAGTGTCCTTGGAGAGGGAGCGCGTGGTATCCGCGGGCACCCTGGGTAAATTCTGCGATCGGTGGGCCCCCAGGGGATCGTGTGTGTCGTGGACAGTGTGAACTGGATTCTGATCTGAAGTAGTGCGTTTTGCGGTAGTTTAGTGTTGTCCGATGTAGTTCTGCGTAGTTTTTCTTCATTGTATGAGTTGCTGTAGTTTTAGCATTATGTCATTTTTGTAGTGCTTTTAGTGAATAAACTTTTGTACAAACAAAAATGACCCCAATGGTTCTACACACCCCAGCCTCCCTGTATCTACATCAGAATCAATAGGAACCCTGCTCAATTCCAATGGAATAACATTTTACAAGCACTTGTACCGAGGCATAGAATGCTATGGACCTAATGTGGCCATTCTGTCTTTTTTCCCTGTGTACTACCCCGATCTAGTTATGAACGGAATAATCTGCCTGGATGGCAAACAAAAGCTTTTCACTGTATTGCTGTATGTGGCAATAATGCACCAATTGCACCGATTGGCATGGACGGTGGGACAAAGGGCCCGTTTCTGTGCTGTACAACGCTGTGAGAACATTATATTTCCTAATCAGGACACTGTGTGCCGTGGAGAGGAACCTGCAGGTGGTGGTGCGCCACTGCCAGAGCTTCTTGGTGACGCAAAAGATGTCTTTTATTTATATATTTTCCAGGATTTTTTTTGCCCATCCCTGAAGGACAATCATTGCCTCTGATCAAACATCGCCGAGGACCTTGGTTTTGAAAGGGTCAATCTCATTGTTGAGGGCTCAGTCTATTCCAGAGTTATAGTCATAGGGCCAACAGGCCCTTCGGCCCAACTGGTCCATGCTGACCAAGATTCCCATCCAAGCCAGTCCCACTTGCCCATGTTTGGCCCATGTCCCACTAAACCTTTCCCATCCGTGTACCTGTCCAAGTGCCTTTTAAATGTTGTTTCCATATACCCACCACCCTCTGGGTGAAAAAGTTGTCCCTCAGGTTTCTATTAAATTAAGGAGGGAGGGGCAAGAGAGAAAATGGTGTGAGCAGAATGGGGGCGGAGAGAGGGGGGAGAGAGAGAGGGGGGAGAGAGAGAGGGGGGGAGAGAGAGAGGGGGGAGAGAGAGGGGGGAGAGAGGGGGGGAGAGAGAGAGGGGGGGAGAGAGAGGGGGGAGAGAGAGTGGCGAGAGAGAGGGGACGAGAGAGTGGGGGGAGAGATAGAGGGAGAGAGGGAGAGAGAGGGGGGAGAGAGGGGGGGAGAGAGAGAGGGGGAGAGAGAGGGGGGGGAGAGAGGGGCGAGAGAGAGTGAGGGGGAGAGAGAGTGGGGGAAAGGGAGGGGGGGAGAGGGGGAGAGAGGGGGGGAGGGGGGGAGAGGGGGGAGAGAGGGGGGGAGAGGGGGGGAGAGGGGGGAGAGAGGGGGGGGAGAGGGGGGGAGAGGGGGGAGAGAGGGGGGGAGAGGTGGGGAGAGAGGGGGAGGGGGGGAGAGAGAGGGGGAGAGAGAGGGGGGAGAGAGGGGGGAGAGAGAGGGGGGAGAGAGAGGGGGGAGAGAGAGGGGGGAGAGAGAGGGGGGAGAGAGAGGGGGGAGAGAGAGGGGGGGGAGAGAGAGGGGGGAGAGAGAGGGGGGGAGAGGGGGGAGGGGGGAGAGGGGGGTGGGGGGGAGAGGGGGGGAGAGAGAGGGGGGAGGGGGGGAGAGATGGAGAGAGGGGGGAGAGAGGGGGAGAGAGGGGGAGATGGGGGGCGAGGGGGGAGGGACGGGGGAGGGACGAGGGGGGAGGGACGGGAGAGAGAGGGGGAGAGAGGGGGGAGAGAGGGGGAGGGGGATTGGGGGAGGGGGGGGAGAGGGGGGAGAGAGAGGGGGCGAGGGGGGAGGGACGGGGAGAGAGGGGGGAGAGAGAGGGGGGAGAGAGAGTGGGGGAGAGAGAGGGGGCAGATAGAGTGGCGAAAGAGAGGGGCAGAGAGAGGGGCGAGAGAGAGGGGGAGAGAGAGGGGGGAGAGAGAGGGGGGAGAGAGAGGGGGGAGATGAGAGGGGGGAGGGGGGGAGAGAGGGGAGAGAGAGGGGGGAGAGAGAGGGGGGAGAGAAAGGGGGGGAGACGGGGGGCGAGGGGGGAGGGACGGGGGGAGGGACGGAGAGGGACGGGGAGGGAGAGAGGGGAGAGGAGGAGGCAGGGAGGGGGGAAGGGTGGGGATTGGGGGGGAGAGAGGGAGGGAAGAGAGGGGGAGGGAGGTAGGGGGAGAGGGAGGGAAAGTGTGAGTGTTCAGATAAGAGGAAGAGAGGGAGGGGGAGACATTTCCAGTTTTTCACCACAATGATCCCCCAAAATTAAAAATAAGATAGATCTTTTTATTTATAAATGTAAATTAGCAATACAACTCTGCCAGTGATCAGTGGAACCCAGGACCCTGGAGCAGGTAACAGGTACAAGCTGGAACGGCAGCTGGCGACCTGCCTCTTGCAGACAAAACCCTGAGGCACAGAGTAACTGGGCTGCAGGGTCGAAGGAAACAAACTCGGAGGTGTCTCAGTCCCAAAGACCAACAGCCCATCCCTCAGTATCACCGGGGCTAAGTGTTGCAATCCCACACACAGCACGGTCTGGAAGCCCCTGCACCAGGACCGCAGTGGTTCGGGTGACTCATCCCCACCTTCTCAAGGGCAGATCAGGATGAGTGAGCAATGCTGGCCTGCCAAAGGATGTTGGAAACGTTACTGTGATTGGGTCGCCCAAACCTTCCACTTGTCTGGAATGCCTGTGGGGGAGTCCGAGGCGAAGGGCGAACATCTGGCTGACCCAGCACGGGGTGAACATCTGGCCTACCTGGCACAGGGGGAACATCTGGCTGACCTGGCACAGGGGGCGAACATCTGGCTGACCTGGCTTGGGGCGAACATCTGGCCTACCTGGCATGGGGTGAACATCTGGCTGACCCGGCACGGGGGGGCAAACATCTGGATGACCTGGCATAGGGTGCGAACATCTGGCTGACCTGGCACAGGGGGCGAACATCTGGCTGACCTGGCTTGGGGCGAACATCTGGCCTACCTGGCATGGGGTGAACATCTGGCTGACCCGGCACGGGGGGGGGGGGGGCAAACATCTGGATGACCTGGCATGTGGCGAAAATCTGGCCAAACTGGCACAAACATCTGGACAACCTGGCACGGGGGGTGAACATCTGGACAATCTGGCTGGGGGGGGGCGAACATCTGGACAACCTGGCACTGAGCGAACTTCTGGCCAAAACAGCATAGCAGCAGCTTCCTACAGCGTGAGGCAGGAGGGTGAGGGAAAGCTGGGCGAGTTGGAGTAGGGGTGGAGGGGGCTGAGACCAGGTGGACCACTGTTACTAGCTTGGCCAAGCAGCCGATACCAGCATGGAGGGAGTGAGGGATGGGAAGCAGAACCAATAATTGGGTTATCCCTGTTCCCCAGCCCCTCCAGTGCCGTCCATTAGTGCCAGCTGCAATTAACCTCCGACTGTTGTGGTGGCTCCCCTCCTGTCCCCAGGACTCTGCTCTGAGCCAGGCTCCTGGGTCACTTGTAGACGGCCATCCTGGGGTTCTGGTACAGGTACATGTAGGCGTCACAGAACTGGCGTTTGGCCACCCCAGCCATGTCCCGGGGGCTCTGCTTGGCCAGCTGGGCCGGCGGGGTGTTGACGTACAGCCCCACCTCGGGGCAGGCGGTCACCGTGGGGATGTTGTAGCCGCTCTCGCCACCTGAGGGTCAGAACAACTGTCAGAGCAAGAACTCCTACATCACAACCCCAGGCGCTCCACGGACAATCAAACGCTTGCAGGCGGGAGAGCATAGAACAGTACAGCACAATACAGGCCCTTCGGCCCACAATGTTGTGCCGACCTTTAAACCTCACCGAAAACTATCTAACCCCTTCCTCCCACATACCCCTCTATTTTAAATTCCTCCATATGCTTATTTAACAATCTCTTGAATTTGACCAATGTACCTGCCTCCACCACCACCCCAGGCAGCGCATTCCGTGCCCCAACCACTCTCTGGGTAAAAAACCTTCCTCTGCTATCTCCCTTGAACTTCCCACCCATTACCTTGAAGCCCTGCCCTCTTGTATTGAGCATTGGTGCCCTGGGAAAGAGGCGCTGGCTGTCCACTCTATCTATTCCTCTTAATATTTTGTACACCTCTATCATGTCTCCTCTCATTCTCCTTCTCTCCAAAGAGTAAAGCCCTAGCTCCCTCAGTCTCTCCTCATAATGCATACTCTCTAAACCAGGCAGCATCCTGGTAAATCTCCTCTGCACCCTTTCCAATGACCCCAAATCCTTCCTATAGTGAGGCAACCAGAACTGGACACAGTACTCCAAGTGTGGTCTAACCAGAGTTTTGTAGAGCTGCATCATTACCTCACGGCTCTTAAACTCGATCCCTCGACTTATGAAAGCTATCATCCCATAAGCTTTCTTAACTACCTTTCTTAACTAGCTCAGCAAGATCCCAGCCCAGTAACCCGTGAGGCACCGGGCGAACCAGGAGGGAGATGGACAGTCAAGGTTTCGGGTCGAGACCCTTTATCTGGACAGATTGGGAGGCGTTGGGGGAGCCGGTATAAAGAGATGAGGGGGAGGGGTCGGGCAAGAGCCAGCAGGCGATAGGTGGATCCGGATTGCGGGGGGGGGGGGGTGATAGGCAGGTGGAGGGGGGACGAGGAGCAGCGACAGAGGCTGGGAGGTGATGGGTGGAGGTGACAGAGGGCCGCAGACGGTGGGATCTGATAGAAGAGGGAGGTGGAGCCTGGAACCAAATAAGGGAGGTGGGGAGGGCGGAGGGGAACAGTGGGGGGGAACCCAGTGGGAGGTGGGTGTGGGTGACGGGCAGATAGAGTGGGTGGGGGAGGGGGGTGAAACAGGGTGATGGGGGCTGGGGTGGGTGTAGGGGGGACTGGGTGGATCAGGAGGAGAGAGAAAAGGAACATGCCGTCGGGTTGTGGGCGACTCAGGCGGAATGTGAACTGCTGTTCGCAGTGGAGGAGGCCGAGGACAGACAGAGCGGTGCGGGAACGGGGAGGGGAATTAAAATGTCCGGCAACCGGGAGCTCCAGACGGCCACGGCAGACGGAGCGCAGGTGATCAGAGAGCGGTCGTCCTCTCTGCGTCTGGTCTGGTGGAGAGCACTGGATGCAGCAGATAAGCTTCTGCGAGTGGTGGGAGACCAGGCTCTGGGCAAAGCTCCCACAAGGGCGAAGGGATAGTCAGACTGACATCTGACCGGTGAGAGGGTGCGTCAGGCAGTGCAGGGCTCCCTCAGCGCTGCACTGGAGGGACAGACTGGGCATGGTGAGTGGGGTTTGAACCCACAGCCAGGATCCCAGGGTAACAGGGAGCACTGTTCCCGCCCCCCCCCAATGGGAGTGGGCGAGGTGTGGTGGGTCTCCACAGAGGCAGGGGTGGCACAGAGTGGGATCAGCAGTGGGTCCGTGCCTCAGCCCAGGGTCTGGGAGAAGCAGGGTCATCCACACCTCTGCGTCCGGGAACCCATCCGGTGCCCACATCAGGTACCCCAGCGTCAGATCTGTCCCCCACCTCCCCCTCTCAACTCTGCAACCCCATTCCAGCCCCTACAACCCCTCCCCATCCCTGTCACCCCCTCCAGCCCCTACGCCCCTCCCCGTCTACGTAACACCCACCCATCCGTGTCTGTAACCCGATCCGGCCCCCACACCCCTCCCCATCTCTGTAACCCCCTCCGGCCCCTACACCCCTCCCCATCTCTGTAACCCCCTCCGGCCCCTACACCCCTCCCCATCTCTGTAACCCCTCTGGCCCCTACACCCCTCCCCATCTCTGTAACCCCCTCCGGCCCCTTCACCCCTCCCCATCTCTGTAACCCCTTACGTTCCCTCCTATCTCTGTAACCCCACTGGCCCCTACACCCCACTGTAACCCCCTCCATCCCCTATACCCATCCCTATTTCTGTAACCCACACCAGCCCCCACACCCTGAGCTCTTGGATCCCTAGAATCCCTCCCCCCCCACCATTGCCATGGCCACCAGTCCTGGCCGCCCACGCCGGGCAGAGCTCTCACCGTGCCGGTCAGCCATGCTGTCGAAGAACATCCAGTGGTCATCCTCGGGGCCGTACTTGATGAAGGACACATAGTGGCTGGTCTCGATGCACAGCACGGCAAAGAGCTGCATCCTCTCGCGAGGCACCTGCGTCCTCCTGCTCCACTCGTACTCCGCTGGACACTGGAGCGGTGTGGCTTTGTGTCTCCGCCTGGACACGTGGGCGTGAACCTGTGGGGAAGGGGAGCAGAGGACGGCGGGGGGGGTCAGCCTACTCACCACTGACCTGACTGTAACCTTATCCCTGTGTCCCCAGTAACTGTTCTCCCCTTTATTAGAACACAGAACAGTATAGCACAGGAACAGGCCCTTTGGCCCACCATGTCTGTGCTGAACATGATGCCAAATCAAACTAAATCCCTTCTGCCTGCACGTGATCCACATCCCTCCATCCCCTGTCTGGCTAACAGACTCTTAAACACCTCTATCGTCTCTGCCTCCACCACCACCCCTGGCAGCCCGATCCAGGCACCCACCACTCTCTGTGTAAAAAAGCCATTTGGACAGGTAATTGGATAGCGGCCAAACGCAGGCAAATGGGATTAGTTTAGGTAGCCACAGAAGAGTTGGGCCGAAGGGCCTGTTTCTCATGCTGTATGACTCTATCAGCCCCCCTCAGAACCCACAAGACCGGAGTCATCCTTGACCCTAAGGCACTGTGTGGGAAGAAGACTACAGTGCCGATACTTCAAAGGTCCTCCATCGGCTGGGAAGTGCTTCAGGATGTCTTGAGGGAACCAGAAGTCATGTAGAAATGGGAGGCTTCACACAAACTGTGCCTTGGGAATTGGGAGAAGGTTCAGTTTAATGTTGGAGATGAGGTCAGACCTGAGGGTTCACAGATCTACAGCAGAGCCACAGTTCCTGGACAGGAAGTTTTTCCACCAACCTCTCAGGATTGTGTCAGTTCAGGCAAAGAGATTCCTCTTGAACTTGGATTGCAGATTATAGTGAAAACATTGCACGGGCTTCTGCTCCCTGCTGCAAGCAACACGCAGGTGGAAGGGGCCTGAAAGGAAAGGGTTGGAGAGGCACATGAAGCCCACACAGCCCAGTCTGACATAAGGAGAAGAGTGTGGATAGATACAGTGGACCCACAGGTCCCTGCCAGACAGGGAATAATTTGGTAGTACACCCTCTCAGTCATTCCTGGAGACCGTCCTGCAGTAAGTCGCCATGGATGAAGGAGGCACATTCTGCAATCATTCTCTGTGTAATACTCTGCTGGGGAAATAATCCTGCTTTTATCCGTAGAAGCTGCTGCAGTTCAGAGTAACTCTTTAAATAGACACTGTGAATAAGGAGACACAAGAGATTCTGCAGATGTTGGAATCTGGAGCAACACACACAAAGTGCTGGAGGAACTCAGCAGGTCAGGCAGCGTCTATGGAAGTTCTCAGGCAGCTTGACCTGAAACGCCATCTGTTCATTTCCCTCCATAGATGGGGCAGGCAAGGTAGTGTAGCGGTTGGCGTAACACTGTTACAGCACCAGCGACCTGGGTTCAATTCCGGCCGCTGTCTGTAAGGAGTTTGTACATTCTCCGTGTCTGCGTGGGTTTCCTTCGGGTGCTCAGGTTTCCTCCCACATTCCAAAGACGTACGGGTTAGGAAGTTGTGGGCATGCTACGTTGGCGCCGGAAGTGTGGCGACACTTGTGGGCTGCCCCCAGAACACTCTACGCAAAAGATGCACTTCACTGTGTCTTTCGATGTACATGTGACTAATAAAGATCCCTTATTTTAGATGCTGCCTGACCTGCTGAGTTCCTCCAGCACTTTGTGGCTGTTGACGCTGTAAATAAACTTTATTTGCTACTTACTTTAAGTCCTGCTCTCCCCATCACTCACCATCTGTCCACCCCATCAAACTCATTTGATGATGCCCAGGGAGAAGGCAGTGACCATTCCCACTATACCTTTACAGCCTAATCATAATTAGTGGTGGACACTACTCCAGTCTCTCAGATGAGGTGCAGGTCACCCACCTGATGCCAACACATGTCACAGTATTGCTTGAGACCCGTTTTTGAAAACAGCTTGTCCCTGAAGCACTCTTCACACTCCTGAGTGGCTAGATCTCCACACAGACAGCACTCTCTGGGGCCTGTAAGGACGGGGGAAAAGGAAGAGTTAACACCGGTTCTGGTCAGTGTGGTCAAGTCAATGGGCCTGACCGCTGCTGGAAGGAATCCTCAGCTCCCCATCCAACACCACAAGGACGGGAATGGTTCGAGGACCCATTCCAGAGGCAAGTAACAAACCCCTCCTGAGGATATTTGCTTCCAGCAGAGTGCAGGGGAGGACATCTGGGCTCTCTCTTTTGATCCAATGTCATTTGTGTGTGCAAACAGGACTTGAGAACTTTCCCCCTCTAACCTTAAACCTATGCTCTCTGGTGTTTGATATTTCTACCCTATGTAAAAGACTGTCAACTCTATCTAGGCCTCTCATCTTTTCAACATCTATCAGGTCTCCTTTCAGCTTCCACCGCTCCAGAGAAAATAACCCAAGTTTGTCCAACCTCTCCTCATAGCTCATACCCTCTTAATCCAGGCAGCGTTCTGGTGAACCTCTTCTGCACCCTCTCCAAAGCCTCCACATCCTACTTGTCATGGGGTGACCAGAAGGGCTGCAGCAGTTCAAGAAAGTGGTTCAGTACCACCGTGGATTAAACAGATGCAGCCACTCCACTGATTACAGGAGTTGGAGCATTATATTGCAGTTGTCTAAGACGTTGGTGAGGCCGCACTTGGAGTACTGTGGACAGTTTTGGTTGCCCTGTTATAGAAAAGACGTGGTTAAACTGGAAAGAGTGCAGAGAAGACTTAGGAGGATGTTGCCAGGACTCGAGGGCCTGAGTTATAGGGAGAGGTTGGGCAGGCTGGGTCTTTATTCCTTGGAACGTAGGAGAATGAGGGGCGACCTTATAGAAGTGTTTAAAATTATGAGAGGCATAGATAAGGTGGATGGTAACAGTCTTTTCCCCAGGGTAGGGGAGTCCAAAACTCAGGGGCATAGGTTTAGGGTGAGGGGGGCAGATTTAAAAGGGACCTGAGGGGCAACTTTTTCACGCAGAGGGTGGTGGGTATATGGAACGAGCTGCCAGAGGAAGTGGTTGAGGCAGGTACAATAGTACCAATTAAGAAGCACTTGGATAGGTACACGGAGGGGCGGGGCTTGGAGGGATATGGGCGGAACGCAGGAAGTTGGGACTAGCTGGGTGGGCACCGTGGTCGGCATGGACTGGTTGGGTTGAAGGGCCTGCATCCGTGCTGTGATGCTCTCTGACTCCCTCGTCCCATGGAGAGAATGGGGGCAGTGAGGTGCGATGATAAATGGGGACTGGGAGGTCAGGGATGTCCCACCACAGACCATAAGACAAAGGAGCAGAATTAGGCCATTCGGCCCATCGAGTCTGCACCGCCATTCGATCATGGCTGATTTACTTTTTCCCTCTCAACCCCATTCACCTGCCTTCTCCCCGTGACATTTGATGCCCTCGCTAATCAAGAACCTATCAACCTCCGCTTTAAATACACGCAATGACGTCCTCCACAGCCGTCTGTGGCAATGAATTCCACAGATTCACCACCCTCTGGCTAAAGAAATTCCTCCTTATCTCAGTTCTAAAGGGACGTCCTTCTATCCTGAGGCTGTGCCCTCTAGTCCTAGACTCTCCCACTACTGGAAACATCCTCTCCACGTCCACTCTATCCAGGCCTTTCAATATTCGGCAGGTTTCAATGAGATTCCCCCTCATCCTTCTTAACTCCAGTGAGTACAGGCCCAGAGCCATCAAATACTCCTCACACATTAACCCTTTCATCTCCAGGATCATTCTCGTAAACCTCCTCTAGACCCTCTCCAATGCCAGCACATCCTTCCTTAGATATGGGGCCCAAAACTGCTCACAATACTCCAAAGGTGGTCTGATCAACGCTTTATAAAGCCTCAGCATTACATCCAGCCAACTGTGAGCCAACAGAACACTGAAGCAAACCTCGGTGGGGAACGGTTCAGTCTCAGTTTTGCCTTCCGGACAAGGTCCCATGTGGTAGGCTGGTCCGGAAGGGTTAGATCACACAGGATGCAGGGCGAGGTAGCCAATGGGATACAAAACTGGCTTGAGGGCAGGAGAGAGCAGGTTGTGGTGGGCACTGGAGGCCTGTGACCAGTGGTGTGCCGCAGGGATCGGCGCTGGGTCCACTGCAGTTCATCATTTATAGTAACAATATGGGTGAGAACGTAGGAGGCATGTTTAGTAAGTTTACAGATGACACCACAGTTAGTGGACAGTGGAGGAGGCCGTCTGAGATTACAGTGGGATCTTGATCAACTGGTGCCAGTGGGCCGCGGAATGGCTGATGGGAGTTTAATTCAGACGTAAGGTGTTGCATTTTGGTAAGACAAACCAAGGCAGGACTTACACAGTAAGTAGGACAGTGTTGTAGAACGGAGAGACCTGGGGGAAGGTACATAGTTCGCTGAAAGTGACGACACAGGTAGACAGGGTGGTGAAGGTGTTTGGCACACTGGCCTTCATCGGTCAGAGTACTGAGTACAGGAGTTGGGACGTCATGTTATAGCTGTACAAGTCGTTGGGAAGGCCACATTGGGGGTACTGAGTACAGTTCTGGTTGCGCTGCTATAGGAAGGAGGTCATTAAATAGTTGCAAAAAATGATCTATGAGGATGTTACCGGGACTGGAGGGGTTGGGTTATAAGGAGAGGCTGGACAGGCTGGGACCGTTTTCCCTGGAGCTGAGGGGTGACCTTATAGAGGTTTATAAAATCATGAGGGGCAGACAAGGTGAATAGCCAAAGACTTTTCCCCAGGGTAGGGGAGTCCTAAACTAGAAGGTATAGGTTTAAGGTGAGAGGGGAAAGAATTAAAGGGGGCCTGAGGGGCAACTTTTTCACCCAGAGGGTGGTCAGTATATGAAACGAGCTGCCAGAGGAAGTGCTGAGGCAGGGACAATGATGACATTTAAAAGGCATTTGGACAGGTACATGGATAGGAAAGGTTTAGAGGGACGTGGGCTAAATGCAGGCAAATGGGACGAGCACCTTGGTCAGCATGGATGAGCTGGGCCGAAGGGCCCGTTTCAGTGGCGTACAGCTCTAGGAGTCATTGTGGAAACCCCCTCCCCATGGTTGGGCCCATGTTCTGCGGGGCTTTGCTCTCTGGATGTGGCAGCAGGCTGTGAGACATGGGGTCTCCACCACGTCTGCTGAGGGGAGGTGTCCGAGACTTCCTTTAACTCAGGTCCCGTATTGTGGAGGGTCGTGGCTGTCACGTGACACCACTGCCCCCTACCTGGTCGGAAGACACACCACTGCCAATCAAGGTTTGGCTCCGCCCCACCCATCAGCGCACACCTGTAATCCATTAGGCCTTTGTAATCGATTAGTCCTTGCTGGCACCGGGCCATTGGCCTTTGTAAATTACCTGAGCTGGACCCCCCACCCTATAAAGAGTGCCACATGTGCTCAGCTGTCTCTCTTTTTGCCATGAGGAATCACCCTGCTTCACTCCAGGCCGAGTACCGTGGAACGGCGCTGGAGAAGTCGTTGGTGAGGTGTGCACTGTTAAAGGGTTGGGAGCGTTTTAGTCAGTGTCCCTAGTAGCATAGAGCCGTGCCTGTACTGAGTCAAGGGATGGCGGGTATCATATTACTTTTCCTTGATTGTATGTACCTGGTTTGTTTTGTGTGTGTGTATTTTACCCCCGTTGCAATTTTCCCACGCTTGCTATAAACCGTGCGTGTATTACTCCCGTTAGCACTTTCCCATGCTCGTCTTTTGTAAATAAATCATTTACTGCCAGACTGTGTTCAGAGTCCTTGCCTTTTGAGACCCCGAATCTGTTTCACAACAGCTCCTCACGCCCACCCTGCCTCCTGCCCACACCGGTGGAGGTGGTAATCTCGCGCTCAACAGGCATGCGAGGGGTGGGTGTGAAGGGGACAGCCTCCTGCCCACACACTGCTCCCCCACTCTCCCCCTCCCGCTTTTACCTACTGTCACTCAGCAGATCGGTGATGTCAAGTTCCAGCGAGGGAATTATCTTCTCAAACATCTTGTAACTCTTCCCGAAACGAGGCATCTGGATGATGAAGCAGGAGGGAACCTGGGGGGAGGAGGAGAGGCAAAGAGTTAAACTGAGAGGTGGGGTGGGAGGAGGAGGTACAGTGTAGGGAAGTGTACGGTCATGCACTTTGGTAGGAGGAATAAAGGCGTAGACTGTTTTCTAAACGGGGAGCGAATTCAGAAATCAGAGGTGTAAAGGGGCTTGGGAGTCCTGGTGCAGGATTCCCTAAAGTTTAACTTGCAGGTTGAGTCGGTAGTAAGGAAGGCAAATGTAATGTTAGTATTCATTTTGAGAGGACTGGAACAAAAAAACAAGGATGTAACGCTGAGGGTTTATAAGGTGTTGGTTAGACCACATGTGGAGTACTGTGAGCAGCTTTGGGCCCCATATCTAAGGAAGGATATGCTGGCATTGGATAGGGTCCAGAAGAGGTTTACAAGAATGATCCTGGGGATGAAAGGGTTAACATACAAAGAGTGTTTGATGGCTCTGGGCCTGTACTCACTGGAGTTCAGAAGGATGAGGGGGATCTCATTGAAACCTCCCGAATATTGAAAGGCCTGGATAGAGTGGACTTGGAGAGGATGTTTCCAGTACTGGGAGAGTCCAGGACCAGAGGGCACAGCCTCAGAATAGAAGGACGTCCCTTTAGAACAGAGATGAAGAGGAATTTCTTTAGTCAGAGGGTGGTGAATCTGTGGAATTCATTACCACAGACAGCTGTGGAGGACAAGTCATTGGGTGCTCTTAAAGCAGAGGTTGATAGGTTCTTGATTAGTTAAGGGGGTTAAGGGTTATGGAGAGAAGGCAGGAGAATGGGGTTGAGAGAGAAAAAAACATCAGCCATGACCAAATGTGGGGCAGACTCGATGGGCCAAACGGCCCAATTCTGCTCTGATATCCTTTGGTGGTCTTGCATCCGTGCCCTGGGATCTTGCTGTGCTGTGGTAGGCCATGAGAAACCCCACTGAGTCACACAAGAACAAGGCAAGGCCATTCAGTCCCTCAAACCTGTTCTGGGCTTCGATCATGGCTAAGCATGCAGTTTGTCTTGGGTCAGCAACCCTTCATGCTGTTGAGTCACAAGGTTCTACCTGCATTAATAGGGTGGGCGCCCTGTATTCCCACCGTGCTGTGCATCCTACATCAGCAGCAGCTCCTTGGATAACTCCCATCCCCCATCAAAGTTAATGGCAGGATTCTGGGTAGTGTGGAGGAGCAGAGGGATCTGGGGGTCCATATCCACAGATCCCTGAAAGTTGCCTCAAAGGTGGATAGGGTAGTTAAGAAAGCTTATGGGGTGTTAACATTCACAAGTCAAGGGATCGAGTTTAAGAGCCGCGAGGCAATGATGCAGCTCTATAAAACTCTGGTTAGACCACACTTAGAGTACTGTGTCCAGTTCTGGTCATCTCATTATAGGAAGGATGTGGAGGCATTGGAAAGGGCGCAGAGGAGATTTACCAGGATTCTGCCTGGTTTAGAGAGTATGGATTATGAGGAGAGACTAAGGGAGCTAGGGCTTTACTCTTTGGAGAGAAGGAGGATGAGAGGAGACATGATAGAGGTGTACAAAATATTGAGAGAAATAGAGTGGACAGCCAGCACCTCTTTCCCAAGGCACCAATGCTCAATACAAGAGGACATGGCTTTAAAGTAATGGGTGGGAAGTTCAAGGGAGATATCAGAGGGAGGTTTTTTACCCAGAGAGTGGTTGGGGCATGGAATGCGCTGCCTGGGGTGGTGGTGGAGGCAGGTACATTGGTCAAATTCAAGAGATTGTTAGATAAGCATATGGAGGAATTTAAAATAGAGGGATACGTGGGAGGAAGGGGTTAGATAGTCTTAGGTGAGGTTTAAAGGTCAGCACAACATTGTGCGCCGAAGGGCCTGTATTGTGCTGTACTGTTCTATGATAAAGTCCCTCAGGAGGGTCAAGATTTTAGGCTGTTCCATCATATCCTTTCATCATCTGTCAGACTCAATGAGATCCGGACCAAGCAGACCCAGGCTAACAGATGCCAGAAACTCTCCCCACTCCCACCTCTGTCTGTGGTCTCCTGCTCTGTCACAAGCTCAAGGAACATCACCTCATCTATCGCCTGGGCAAGCTGCATCCTTTTGGGGACACAAGAGGCTGCAGATGCTGGAATCTGGAGCAACAAACAATCTGCTGGAGGAACCCAGCGGGTCGGGCAGCATCTGTGGGGGGAAATGGTCAGTCGACGTTTTGGGTCGAGACCCTTCATCTGGACTAAAAGACAGAGGGGTGTGCTTCATAGTCCTCCTGGGCAGTCTGTAACCCGATGGCTCGAACAACTGAATTCTCCAATTTCAGGTAACCTGCTCCCCCCTCTGTCCCTTCTCTCTCCCCTCCTGATCCACCCAGTTCCTCCCCCACCCACTCTGTCTGCCCACCACCCTCCCCCCCACTGTTCCCGTCTGCTCTCCCCACCTCCCTCTCCCATCAGATCCCACTGTCTGCGGCCCTCTGCCACCTCCACCTCTCACCTCCCAGTTTCTGTCACTGTTCCTCGTCCCTCCTCCATCCGCCCATCACCCCCCCCCCCCCCCCCCCCCCCCCCCCCCCCCCCCCACCACCATCTGGATCCATCTATCACCTGCTGGCTCTTGCCCCTCACCCCTTCCCTTCACCTTTTTATCCCGGCTGTCTCTCCCTCTCTCTTTCAGTCCAGGGTCTTGACTCCGAAACGTCGACTGTCCACTTCCCTCCACAGACGCTGCCTGACCCGCTGAGTTCCTCCAGCGTCTTGTGTGTTGAACCTTTCCAGACTTTGATATCAAAATTTTCCAACTTTTGGTGACTCTCTTTTTCTGCATCATGGCTGACATATTGTAAATGGCCAGTTATCTCTAAATAACTGCTTGCTTCCTTCATTAGCACAGCCTCAACTACTGGGCATGTCCAACAGCCTCGCTATTTGCAACACATTAACTCTCCCACTTACTGATTAGTCCTGAAGAAACTATAAAACTTTACCCTCTAGCAAACTTGGCCTCACTCTTTGTCCTGTCCATCCCTCTCTCACCTTCCCTACAACTCTGGATGCATCACGGCTTGGTACGGCAACTGCTCTGCCCGGGACCGCAAGAAACTGCAGAGAGTCGTGGACCCAGCCCAGTGCGTCACGGTAACCAGCCTCCCCTCCATGGACTCTGTCTACACTTCTCGCTGCCTCGGTAAAGCATCCAACATAATCAAAGACCACACCGACCCTGGACATTCTCTCTTCTCCCCCCTCCCATCAGGCAGAAGATACAAAAGTCTGAAAGCATGTACCACCAGGCTCAAAGATAGCTTCTATCCCACTATTATAAGACTATTGAATGGTCCCCTCGTACGATAAGATGGACTCTTGACCTCACAGTCTACCTCCTTATGACCTTGCACCTTATTGTCTACCTGCACTGCACTTTCTCTGTAGCTGTGACACTTTACTCTGTACTGTTACTGTTTTTACCTGTACTACCTCAATGCACTCTGTACTAACTCAATGTAACTGCACTGTGTAATGAACTGACCTGTACGATCGGTATACAAGACAAGTTTTTCACTGTACCTTGGTACAAGTGACAATAATAAACCAATTCCAAACTCGGTTTCTCTCTTTCCCAGTTGTGACGAAACGGGAAATGTTCCCCTCTCCACGGATGCTGTCCGACCCACTGAGCATTCCCGCATTTCCCATCTTGACCACATGGCAGGATTACGGGTTAAGGGACCACTGTCTCAGCCTCTCCACCTCTCTCCTCCTCTGAGACCATCTCCCTGAGGCAGCTTTTCCTCTCCTGCACTAACAGCGGGGTGAACCTCGTTGAGAACAGTGATGGGGTCTGGAGTCACTCACCTCGGTCAGCTTGAGGTGGCTGCAGTGGAAGGAGTGTTCCACCAGCTGCTGGACAGTGGGCACCAGTAGCTCATCGTCCTCATCGATAAATATCTGGTGGCAATAGCACTCCTGGTCCTTCAGTCCTTGTGACCTGAAGCACAGAGTCAGACAGTTACTCCCACGATAGGCACTTCGACTGCAGTCTGCATCAGTGGCAGGCAACTCGCCCAGGATAGACCATTACACAAAGGAGCAGAAGCCAGCCATTCGGCCCGTTGAGTCTGCTCCGCCATTCTATCATGAGCTGATTCATTCTCCCATTTAGCCCCACTCCCCCACCTTCTCACCATAACCTTTGATGCCCTGGCGACTCAGATACCTATCAATCTCTGCCTTAAATACACCCAATGACTTTGCCTCCACAGCTGCCCGTGGCAACAAATTCCACAGATTGACCACTCTCTGGCTAAAGAAATTTCTCTGCATCTCTGTTCTGAATGGGCGCCCTTCAATCCTGAAGTCGTGCCCTCTTGCACTAGACTCCCCTACCATGGGAAACAACTTTGCCATGTCTACTCTCTCCAGGCCTTTTAACATTCGTAATGATTCTATGAGGTCCCCCCTCATTCTTCTGAACTCCAAGGAGTACAGCCCAAGAGCCGTCAAACGTTCCTCATATTAACCCCCTCATTCCTGGGATCATTCTAGTGAATCTTCTCTGAACCCTCTCCAATCCCGGCCTCTCACAAAACACTAAGGGCTCCAGGCGCACAGGAGCACCACCACCTGCAGCTTCCCCTCCGAGATGGAATCAGAGGAAAATTACAGTAAATGTTTAGAACAGTGGGACCTTGGAGTGCAGGTGCATAGTTCGCTGCAAGCGGCGTCACGGGTAGACAGGGTGGTGAAGAAGGCGTTTGGCACTCTGGTCTTCAGTCAGGGCACTGAGTATTTGAGTTGGGAAGTCATGTTGCAGTTGTATAAGACTTTGGACATTGAGCTCCTTTGCTCCGTCCACTGCAACAGCCAGGACCTCCCGGTGGCCACCCACTTCAATTCCACATCCCACTCCCGCACTGACATGTCTGTCCACTGCCTCCTCTGCTACCATGTTGAGGCCAGATGCAGGTTAGAGGAACAACACCTCACTTTCCATTTTGGGAGTCTCCAACCTGATGGCCTCAACATCGATTTCTCTAACTTCTGGTAAACCCTTCTTTTTCTCCACCCCCCTGCCCGCCCCCTTTGTCTTCCCTTATTCCTGTGGCTTCCTTCCCCCACGATGACCTGCCCATCTCCTCTCCTCCCCTCCCCCATCTGTTATTCCATGATCCACTGCCCTCTCCTACCGGATTCCTCCTCCTTCAGCCCTTTGCCTCTTCTATCACCTCTCAGCTTCTTACATCTTCTCCCCCTCCCACTACCTTCCCCCCTCACCTGAACTCACCTGTCCCCTGCCTGCGTGTGCTCCGCCCCCGCCCCCCCCCTTCTTATTCTGGCTTCTGCCCTCTTCCTTTCTGCTCCTGATGAAGGGTCTCGGCCCTAAACATTGACTGTTTATTTCCCTCCATAGATGCTGCCTGACCTGTTGGGTTCCTCCAGCACTTTGTGTATTGCCTGGAGTACTGTGTAGTTTTGGTCACTGTTATAGGAAACATGTTATTAAATTGGAAAGAGTGCAGAAGAGATTTACCAGGATGTTGCCTGGACTTGGGGGCCTGAGTTACAAGGGGAGGTTGCGTAGGTTAGGAACGTAGGAGACTGCGGGGTAACCTGATAGAGGTGTATGAGATCCTCAGGGGCATAGACAGGGTGAAGGCACACAGTCTTTTTCCCAGGGAGGGGGTGCTAAAAACAAGAGGACAGAGGTTTAAAATCAGAGGCAAGAGATTTAAAAGGGACATCAGGGGCAGTTTCTTCACGCAAAGGGTGGTGTGTATTTGGAATGAGCTGACAGAAATAGTGGCTGAGGAGGGCACATTTAAAAGCCATCTAGATAAGTCCATGGATAGGAGAGGTTTAGAGGGCTATGGGCCAAACACAGGCAGACGGGACTAGCTCGCTGGGCAACACAGTCGGCATGGACGAGTTGGGCCGAAGGACCTGTTTCCATGCTGTATTACTCTATAGTACAGAAGGATCAGTGCTGGGACCTCTGTCATTTAGGATATACTGTATATAAAAGACTTGGACGAAAACGTAGATGGGTGGGGTAGTGAGTTTAGAGATGACACAAAGATTGATGAGAGTTGTGGAGAGTGAAGATCGTCAAAGGACACAGAGGGACAGAGATCAGTTAGATATGAGGGGAGAAATGGCAGGTGGTTTAATCCGGTCAAGTGCAAGGTGTTGCACTTTGGAAGGTCAAACATAACGGGAAAGTACACAATTAATGGCAGGACCCATGACAGCGTTGAGGTACAGAAGGATATTGGGGTCCAGCTACACAGCTCCCTGACAACACAAGTGGTAAAGAAGGCATGTGGTACACTCGGCTTCATAGAGTACAAGAGTCAGGAAGTCCTGCTGCAGCTGTATAAAACTTTGGTTAGGCCGCACTTGGAGTATTGTGTGTGGTTCTGGTTGCCCCGTTACAGGAAGGGTGTGGAGGCCACCACACTCTGTGTAAAGAAAACTTACTCAGCACATCTACCTCAAACTTTCCCCTTCTCACCCTAAAGCCATGCTCTCTGGGATTTGACACTTCTACCATGGGGGAAAAAGATTCTTATCCCTCTCATAAGGCTCTCATAATCTTATAAACTTCTATCAGGTCTCTCCTCAGACTTCGCCACTCCAGAGAAAACAATCCAGGTCTGTCCAACCTCTCCTTATAGCACATGCCCTCTAATCCAGGCTGCATCCTGGTGAACCTCTTCTGCACCCTCTCCAAAGCCTCCACATCCTTCCTGTAACGGGGCGACCAGAGGGCTGCAGTGGTTCGAGAAGGCGGCTCACCACCACTGCGGACAAAACGTGCAGCGATCCCCTCATCCCGAGGATGAACTTAAGGAGATTACACCGAAGGGCCTGAACCAATCACGGACTTACTTCAGTTTCAGGAGCGGCTCCAATCCCAGAACCTGCTGCATGATGACGTTAAGAAACTCCTCCGGATCTGCAAAGCAGGATTACAGAGCTTGTTACTGTGCATGTCAAGGCCTGCCCAGGTGTCATACAGCATGGAAACAGGCCCTTCAGCCCAACTCCTCCATGCCATCCAAGATGCCCACCTAAGCTAGTTCCATTTCCCTGCGTTTGGCCCATAGTGCGCTGAATTTTCAAATAACAATGAATCTGAGTACAGGCGGGAGATAGAGAGCCTAGTGACATGGTGTCATGACAACAACCTTTCCCTCAATGTCAGCAAAACAAAAGAGCTGGTCATTGACTTCAAGGAGGGCGGTGTACACACTCCTGTTTACGTCAACGGTGCTGAGGTAGAGGAGGTTGAGAGCTTCAAGTTCCTGGGAGTGAACATCACCAATAGCCTGTCCTGGTCCAACCACGTAGATGCCACGGCCAAAAAGCTCACCAGCGATGTTGCTAATGTGCCCATCTTAACCACTATTTCTGGCAGCTCATTTCCTCCGAAGGCTAAAGAAATTCGGCCTGTCCTGTCAATCCTCACCAACTTTTATCAATGCACCATAGAAACCATCCTATCTAGATGCATCACGGCTTGGTATGGCAACTGCTCTGCTCAGGACTGCAAGAAACTGCAGAGAATTGTGGACACAGCCCAGCACATCACAGAAACCAGCCTCCCCTCTGTGGACTCTGTCTACACTTCTCGCTGCCTTGGTAAAGCAGCCGTCATAATCAAAGACCCCACCCACCCCGGACATTCTCCCTTCTCTCCCCTCCCATCGGGCAGAAGATACAAAAGCCTGAGAGCATGTTCACCAGGCTCAAGGACAGGCTTCTATCCCACTGTTATATAATGGTCTCCTGCAAGGCCACGATGAGGTAGACCTCACAATCAACCTCGTCGTGGCCCTGCACTTTCTCTGTATCTGTAACACTATCCTGCATTCTGTTATGGTTTCCCTTGTACTACCTCGACGCACTGATGTGACAAAATGATCTATATGGATGGTATGCAAACACAGTTTTTCTGCTGTACCTTGGTACATGTGACAATAATAAACCAATTTACCAGCTGCCAATGTTGGAGCCAAGGAAATCAGGGATAACAAGAGGCCACTATTGGATGAGTGTGGGGAGAAGCCATAGAAGGGTTTAAAGAAGGGTTAGAAAGCTCACAGCACCTCTACTTCCTCAGGAGGCTAAAGAAATTTGGCAGGTCCCCTTTGACACTCACCAACTTTTATTGATGCACCATAGAAAGCATCCTGTCCAGATGCAGGTAACTTGGTACGGCACCTGCCCTGCCCGGGACCACAAGGAACTGCAGAGAGTTGTATACACAGCTCAGCACATCACGGAAACCAGCCTCCCCTCCATGGACTCTGTCTATACTTCTCGCTGCCTCAGTAAAGCAGCCAACATAATCAAAGACCCCACCCACCCCGGACATTCTCTCTTCTCCCCTATTCCATCAAACAGAAGATACAAAAGCCTGAAAGCACGTACCACCAGGCTCAAGGACAGATTCTATCCCACTGTGTCTCTCTTGAACAGACTTGTTATATGCTGAAGATGGACTTTTGATCTCTCAATCTACCTCATCGTGGCCCTTGCATTTTATTCGTTTACCTGCACTGCATTTTCTCTGTAACTGTTTAACACTTTATTCTGCATTGTTTCCCTTTCGTACCACCTCGATGTACTTACGCATGGAAAGATCTGTCTGGATGGCATGCAAACAAAACACTTTTCACCATACCTTGGTTCAGTAATAAACCAATTTCCATGCCACAGGCTGAAAACAGGTAAGCCAACACTCTGGTACAGCAACACAGGAGTGCTGCACTGTCAGAGTTGCTGGGTTTTATTAAACCGAGGCTCAGTTTGCCTCCTTGCATGGATGTGAGAGGAAGGATTACTTTGAAGGGAGGGCGAATATTGGTTGGGTTTGAACCAATATTCCCCCACCAATCAACGTCAATTAACTGCCCAGTCATTCAAAAATTAACCAGATGGTGGGATTTGGCAGCAAAGGTGTGCAAGCAGTTCGCACGAACACACTCCACAAGCTGGAAGAGCAGAGAGAGCCGGCAGAAGCAGCCCCCTCCTCACTGACCTTTCTCCTCCGTGGTGAAGCCCGCACAGAATCCGCCTTGAGTCAGTTCCTGCCGCAGATTCATCACCTTCTTACAGTCCACAAACCCGTCCCTGGGACAGAGAGAGGCAAGGCAGAGGAGAGAGGGGGTTTGGGGAGGGAACCGGAGAGATGAGGGGGGGGAAGGGGGGGGAAGGGGGGGGAAGGGGGGAGACGGGGAAAGGGGGGAGACGGGGAAAGGGGGGAAGGAGAAAGGGGGGAGGGAGGGCGGAAGGGGAGGGGGCGGACAGAGGGGGGAAGGCGAGGGGGAAGGGGGAGCAGTGGATGGGAGGAGGAGGGGAAGGGGGGAGCGGTGGATGGGGGTGAGGAGAGGTGGAGGGGAGGAAACCCGGAGTTATAAGACAGAAAGGGAATGAATCAGGCACAGAACATGAAGGTACAGGGTTGGAATCTTTTCTCTGAAGCTGGTGCAGGGTTTCAAGCACTGTAAAAATCACCAATAAAGTCAGAAAACGTTGCAGACACTCAGCGGGTCAGGCAGCGTGTGTGGAGGGGGAGCAGGCAATGTGTCAGGTGGATGACCTTTCACCAGAATTGGGAAAAGTTGGAAATTGATGTTTTAGGTTGGAGAGATGGGGAAGGGGAGTGGAGGGGAGGTTGATGAAGAGGGGGGAGAAGGGGGGGGCAGGGCTTGAGGGGGGGAGTGGAGGGTCACGGGGGAGGGGGACGTGTGTGACATTCACCGTTGCCTAACCCTGAGTTGGGCCAAGACCTGGGCCCGCTGCCCGCCTCTCCCCACACCGGGGACTGCAGAAGTGTGGGATGTGGGTGGGGCAGGGAGTCGCTGCTCCCCATAGGATATGCAACCATTTTGTTGATGGGGTAGGAGGATTGAGGGGCTGAATGGCCCACGGCTTCTCCCAGTGCAGGGTTCCAGTGTCTGCTCCCTCTTGTGCTAACACCCAGCACCAGTTCCATCTGCTTCTCACTCCCCGTCTCACTGACGCCTGTGGGGAGACGGGACTCCTATGGTGACCTTGGGGAGAAGTGAAGGTTTCTCTCTCCCTCGACCTCTGGTCTCCCTCACGCGCTCTCTCTCTCTCCCCCCGTCTCTCTCTCTCTCTCTCCCCCCGTCTCTCTCTCTCTCTCCCCCCGTCTCTCTCTCTCTCTCCCCCCGTCTCTCTCTCTCTCTCTCCCCCACGTCTCTCTCTCCCACTCCGAGTCCTACTGAGGTCACTGCCGCATTCTGGGACTTGAGCTTTCAAAATGGCTCAGTGAGGTCACTGCGAGCATCCCCGAGGTAACCCATCATTTCCCACTGCCCCCCCACCCCAACCCCTCACCACCCACTGCCCCCTGCCAGGGCCACCCTCCCCACCACCCCCACCCCCGTACTGACCTGCGCAGTGGGTTGACGATCTCCTCCCGCAGGATCTGCTGGATGTGGGCATTATGATGGAAGGTGGTCTTGTACAGCATGGAGTCCAGCACCATGGTGCAGGAGAAGAGGCTGAGGAAGGGAGCAGCACAAACACTGTCAGACACCCATGCCTGTGTGGGAGGGGTGGATGTATCCCCCCTTCCCTCCCTCCCTGTCTCAATGGCAATTGTCCTCTCCTTCCCCCCCCCCTCCCGCTCAGAATCTGGGGCTCTGGAAGCTTCAGTGGGGACCCAGACCTGCCCCACCAGTAGGCCGGAGACTGCTGTAGGCAGCAGGGTGGGCTCCAGAGGGAGGCCCAGGATGTGAGGGCCCGAACAGGCCTAGTCCCATCCGCCTGAGCCACGAGGATAAGGAGGGCATCAGGAATTTCTGCTGGAGCCTTAACCCAGGCCGATTTTTGGAAATTTAGGATTTCGGATCCCTTTGCTCCACCATCTTTGTCAAACTGTATCCCGTTATCCAGGGAAAACTGCACACAATTCTGCAGGGATAAATGCATTGCTCCTTCCTGGGAACCGCGCCTCTTCTCTCTGGATAACTTCCACACCCAGGCCCAATCGAGGCAGGCCAAAGCCTGGGCCTACAGTCAAGAGACTCGTCCCACCTCCAGCCCAAGCACCCTGGGGTCCTGAGGCAAACAGAGGCTGCCCCCCCCCCCCGCTGCTGGGTACCAGGTACTGGGAGCTCAGCACAAGATCGAGTTACAGCCAGTCCGGTCCGTGTGTCTCACACCCATGGGCTCACAAACTATGGAGGTCCGTGCCTGAAGAGGGCGGAATCCATGTAGCAGGAGTTGCAGTGTCCCTGAATCCCACGCATCCTTCCCTGCAGGATCCGGACAGCGTCCTCGTTCCTTGGCGGGGGGACCACCTCGGACACCACACAGCTTTCCCGGCTGCCAGCTGGGAAGGAAAGGGAGTGGTTCACAGTGAGGGCCGGCCGTGGGTGCATCGGGGAGTCTGGATCCCTGGAGTCACCCTCCCCCCTCCCCGCATCCACCCCTCCCCCTCCCACACCAACCCCCTCCCACACTCTCCCCTCCGCACCCCCTCCCCGCACCCTCCTCTCCCTGCAACCTGACTCACCCTGACAGTCCCGTCCCTTCCTCCCCTATCAATCAGCAGAAGGGCAGCAACCAAAGTCTTACCGGTTCGATCGGGGTCTTGGCAATCTTCCCGAGTTATGGCCAATGACTGGAACCTGGCGTCAGGCTGACAGGATGCCAAGTGGGCAAAAAGCCCCCGATTGGGGGCACAGTCGAAGTACCGCCTCCCCCTCCAGGTGCCATCGGTCAGCCCCTTGTCTACATCCTGCAGGAAGACACGTCAGTTCAGAGTTCCTTGAACCTTCGCCCTTACCCTGCCTCAGCTCAGTGAGTGTTGCAGAGATACCAGACGTTGGCAAGGCTGCACTTGGAACATGGCGTTCAGTTTTGGTCACCCTGCGATAGGAGAGATGCCATTGAGCTGGAAAGAGCGCAGAGGAGAGTTACGAGGATGTTGCCGGGACTCGAGGGACTGAGCTATGGAGAGAGGTTGAGCAGTTTGGAATTTTTTTCACTGGAGCGCAGGAGAATGAGGGGTGATTTTATAGAGGTGTATAAAATCATGAGGGGCATAGACAGGGTGAATACACATAGTCTTTTTCCCAGCGTTGGGGAATCAAGAACTAGAGGTCATAGGTCTTAGGTGAGAGGGGAGAAATTTAATAAGAACCTGAAGGGCAACTTTTTCATACAAAGGGTGGTATAGAACATTGAACACTACAGCACAGTACAGGCCCTTCGGCCCACAATGTTGTGCCGACATTTTATCCTGCTCTATCTAACCCTTCCCTCCCACATAGTCCTCCATTCTTCTATCATTCGTGAGTCTATCTAAGAGTCTCTTAAATGCCCCTAATGGATCTGCCCCCACAACCTCTGCCGGCAGTGCGTTCCATGCACCCACCACTCTCTGTGTAAAAAAAAAACTTACCTCTGACATCCCCCTTATACCTTCCGCCAATCACCTTAAAATTATGTCCCCTTGTGTTAGCCATTGTCACCCTGGGAAAAAAAGTCTCTGATGTGGAACGAGCTGCCAGAGGAAGTGGTTGAGGCAGGTACATTAACAACATTTAAAAGGCACTTGGTCAGGTACATGGGTAGGAAAGGTTAACATTTAGAGGGGTATAGGCTAAATGGGACTAGCTTAAATGGGCATCTTGGTCAGCATGGACCAGTTGGGCCGAAGGGTCTGCTTCCCTGCTGTATGTCTGTGACTCTATAAACCACCAGGCCTGGAACTGGAGCTGAAGAAATGAAGTAACAGGAAAACAAAACTGAAACCTTGAAATACTTTCTTTTTTTCCATTTATTCATTACTCCTGGGCATTGCTGCCAAGGTCTAGCATGTATTAGCTGACCCAAGGGACCCCTGAACTGAGTGCCCTTCAAAAGGGAGTTGAATTAACCAACGTGAAGTCTGCAAATGCTGACAATTCTGAACTCAAAACAGAAAATGCTGAAACAATATCTGTGGAAAGAGAAGCAGAGTTAACATTGAAGGTCATTGTTAATTCAGTTTCTCTTTCATTGTAAGTACTGTCAGATCTGCTGGGGATTTCCAATATTCTTCTTTCGTTTTTAGTTCTCTGTGTGCATTTCCTCTTTAACTGCTGTGATCAATCAATGGACTCGACAGCTTTGTAAGCTGCACACGTGCACAGCAAAAAACAAACTGCTGGAGGAACTCAGCGGGTCAGGCAGCATCTGTGGAGGCAGAGGGATGGCCGACGTTTTTGGGTCATGACCCTGCCTCAGGACTTGCAGCATCTGCATTCTCTTGTGCCCATGTAACCACGGCCTCCCCTTCTCTATCCACCTCCCCTCCACAACTGAAAACTAACATTGTGTACAATTCTGGTCGCCCATCTGGTTGAACCCTCTGGTTCCCCTCCCCAGATGGACGTGCGAACGGAGTCACCCACAGCACTGAACTCACCAGCTCGATACCAGCCCGCTGTCCAGACAACCCTGGGAGCTGCCCCATCCACTGGATGACCCCGGTCACCGGAGGCCCGTTGTCCATGTTGATCTGCACGGTGGACTTGACCCCCAGGTAGTGGCGGGGAGGGCTCCCTCCATTCACCAGGGCCTGATTCTTCGGGCTCTGACCCGTTTCCGCCCCGTCCACTGCGAGCTGGCTCTCTCTGGCTGCAAGGAAAGAAACCAGGGCCCATTTAAGTCAGCGGATATCCAGGGCCAGGCACCGAGGCCAAGGCCTAAACAGTGAGAGGTGGTAGAGGTCTGAGATGTGGAGGGATCCGGGCGTCCTAGTGCATGAGTGGCAGGTAGAGAATAATTAGGAAAATTAACTCTCCTAATGCGGTACAGGACTTTTTTCATTGGAGCACAGGAGAACGAGGGATGATCTTATGGAGGTGTATAAAATCATGAGGGGCATAGATAGGGTGAGTGCACTCAGTTTTTTTCCCAGGGTTGGGGAATCAAGAACTAGAGGGCATAGGTTTAAGGTGAGAGCGGAGAGATTTGTAATGCATTACACCAAGGATGTAATGGCTGAGGCTTTATAAGACGTTGGTCAGACCACATTCGGAGTATTGTGAGCAGTTTTGGGCCCCATATCTAAAGAAGGATGTGCTGGCGTTGGAGAGGGTCCAGAGGAGGTTTATGAGAATGATCCTGGGGATGAAAGGGTTAATGTATCAGGAGCATTGCTCTGGGCCGGTACTCAGAAGGATGAGGGGGAATCTCATTGAAATCTACTGAATATTGAAAAGCCTGCATCGAGTGGACGTGGAGAGGATGTTTCCAGTAGTGGGAGAGTCTAGGACCAGAGGGCACAGCCTCAGAATAGAAGGACGTCCTTTTGGGACTGAGATGAGGAGGAATTTCTTTAGCCAGAGGGTGGTGAATCTGTGGAATTCATTGCCACAGACGGCTGTTGAGGCCAAGTCATTGAGTGTATTTAAAGCGGAGGTTGATAGGATCTTGATTAGTGAGGGCATCAAAGGTGACAGGGAGAAGGCAGGAGAATGGGGTTGAGAAGGGAAAGTAAATCAGCCGTGATCAAATATTAGAGCAGACTCGATGGGCCGAACGGCCTAATTCTGCTCCTGTGTCTTCTGGTCTTCAATAGGAACCTGAGGGGCAATTTATTTATTTTTTTACACAAAGGGTGGTATCTATGTGGAACGAGCTGCCAGAGGAAGTGGTTGAGGCAGGTACAATAACAACTTTTAAAAGACAGTTGGACAAGTACATGGATTGGAAAGGGACATGGGCCAAATGCTGGCAAATGGGACTAGCTTAGATGGTTGGCATGGACCTGTTGGGTCGAAGGGCCTGTGTCTGTGCTGTATGAGTCTATGACTAGAATGTAACAGGCAGAAGTAGTGGTTGAAAGAACAGTCAACTGTTCCAGCCCTACTGCTCTCCTGACCACGTCTGAGACCAATGGAGACTCCCTCCCATCTCCCAATACCCACAGAAACCACCTCCCCACTTGTACAAACTCTCCCCACCCTCCTCACCAACCCCCCAGCCTCATTCCGCAGCCCACAGAGAATCCTTGCCTCCACCCCTCCTCACCAGAGTCTCCGCCCACCAGCCCCCCCCCCCCCCAAAGACTCCCCACTGTCCAGCCCACAGAGACGTCCCCTACACCACTCACAGACGCAGCGTTGGATGTTCCTGGGGGGCTGCAGCATTTCCCTCTTGATGATGGACTCCAGTGGGATCTTCTGGGTGGTGATCTTCCCATCTCCCTTCGAGGGGTCCTGCAACAGAGCGGGCAGATCCTCAGGGTGTGGTTGGGGTAGAGCTGCAACGTGAAGTTGGGAGGGCATGGTGGCGGTTGTACAGGATGCTGGTGAGGCCGCACTTGGAGATTGTGTTCAGTTTTCACAAGGTCACAAGACAAAGGAGCAGAAGTCGGTCATTCGGCCCATCGAGTCTGCTCCGCTACCTCACCATGAGCTGAACTGTTCTCCCATCTAGCCCCAATTCCAGGCCTTTTCCCCATATCCCTTGATACCCTGACTAATTAGATACCTATCAATCTCCTCCTTAAACACCCCCAATGATCGGGCCTCCACAGCTGTATGTGGCAACGAATTCCATAAATCCACGACCCTCTGGCTAAAGAAATTTCTCCTCATTTCTGTTCTAAATGGGTACCCTCTAATTCTAAGACTGTGCCCTCTAGTCCTGGACTCACCCACCAAGGGAAACAACTTAACCTACTATAGGAGAGATGTTATTAAACTGGAAAGAGTGCAGAAAAGATTTACAAGGATGTTGCCAGGATTTGAGTGACTGAGAGATTGGATAGGCTGGGACTTTATTCCTTGGAGTGTAGGAGAATGAGGTGAAATAAAATCACAAGGGGCATCAATAGAGTGAATGAACTCAGTCTTTTTCCCAGGGTTGGGGAATCAAAAACTAGAGGGCACAGGTTTAAGATGAGAGGGGAGAGATTTAATAGGAACTGGAGGGGAAACTCTTTTACTCAAATGGTGGTAAGTATGCGGAATGAGCTGCCAGAGGTAGTGGTTGAGGCAGGTACAGTTTTTATGTCTTAATACTGTTAAATGCGGCCTTAAACAGTTGTGGTTCTTGATGCTCAAACATAGGAAATAGGAGCAAGAGCCCTTCGAGCCTGGACCTGCCATTTGTAACCTCAATCCCACATTCCTACGTACCCCTGGTAACCTTTCACCTCTTTGCTTATTCGGAATTAATCTACTTCTGCCTTAAAAATATTCAAAGACCATGCTTCCACTGCCCTTTGTGGAGAGGCCCTCTGGGAGAAGAAATTTCATCACATCTGTCTTAAACGAGCGACCCCTAATTTTCGAACAGTGACCTCCTAGCTCCAGATTCCCACACTAGAGGAAACATCCTCTCCACATCGACATCAAGGTCTCTCTCCAGGTGTAAGTATCACCAACAATTTGCCCTGGCCCAGCCACATTGATGCAACGGCCAAAAAAGTGCGCCAGCACCTCTACTTCCTCAGGGGGCTAAAGAAATCAGTACATCCCAGTTGACCCTCACCAATTTTTACCGATGCACCATAGAAAACATCCTATCCAGATGCACCACGGCTTGGTATGGCAACAGAACTACCCAGGACCACAAGAAACTGCAGACAGTTGTGGACACAGCCCAGCACATCACAGAAACCAGCCTCCCCTCCGTGGACTCTGTCTATACTCCTCACCGCCTTGGTAAGGCAGTCAACATAATCAAAGATCCCACCCATCCTGGATGTTGAGAGGGGACTTCATTGGTTTATTATTGTCATATGTACCGAGGTACAGTGAAAAACTTTGTTTTGCATGCCATCCATACAGATCATTTCATCACATCAGTACAATGAGGTAGTACAAGGGAAAACAGTACGCAGAATATCCATAGGGCAGAAGATACAAAAGTTTGAGAGCACATACCACCAGGCTCAAGCACAACTTCTATCCCACTGTTATAAGACTATTGAATGGACCTGTCATACGCTAAAAGATGGACTCTTGATCTCCCAATCTACCTCGCCATGTAACACCATAATCGGTTTATTACTGTCACACGTACTGAGAAATGTACTGAAAAGCTTGGTTTGCAAGCCATCCAGGCAGATTATTCCAAGCACAAGTACATCGAGATGGTACAAAGCAGTAGCAATGCAAGAACATAGTGTTACAGTTACAGAGAAAGTGCAGTGCAGGCAGACAATAAGGTGCAAGGGCCATGACGAGGTGGATTGTCAGGTCAAGAGTCCATCTTATTGTACTAGGGACCGTTCAATAGTCTTATAACAGCGGGATAGAAGCCGTCCTTGAGCCTGATGGTACTTGTTCTCAACCTTTTGATTCTTCTGCCCGATGGGATATTCTGCTGTTTTCCCTTGTCCTACCTCCAAGCACTGATGAGATGAAATTATCTGAATGGATGGCTTGCAAAACAAAAGTTTCTCACTGTATCTTGGTTCACGTGACAATAATAAACCAATCAAGCCCCCTCTCACTCTTCTAAACTCCAGCTGAGTCAAGCCTAGTTTGTCCAACCTTCCTTCATGGGACAACCTGCCCGTTCCAGGTCTCGTTTCCAACGCTTTAACAACTTAAACATTGAGGTGTGACCACTCACCAACGTAAAGTTGACCAGAACTGTTGACCCCCCGTCAGAGATTCCCACCACCGTCCCTTCCTTTATCTCCTCTTCCATGTAGATGACCACATGGTCTCCAGGGACCACAGGACAACAGCGCTCGGCGTCAGTGGGATTCGTGCTGCCCGTGAGCGCGGTCTGTCCGATGTCCGCAGAACTCCACCGCAGTTTCACCTTGTTGAAGGGTACAAAGATGCCACGATTTTCCTTGCACTGGAAATACCGCTTCTCACCAAAACTTCCGTTGTTTAGTCCATCCACGTTTGCATCCACCTGGAATATGTAACAAGAAATAATTGAGGGAGGGTTTTGGTGGAGGGGGGTGGGAGAGAAGAGGAAGAGGGGCAGATGATTCAATCCTCCCCAAACCTGAACACACCCCCCCACAAAAAAAGGGTAAAGTTCAACAGCAGGAATTATCCAAAGTTTGAAGATTTGTGATGGCAAATTGTGGGATTCAGGACGGTTCTGTGTGAGATAACAGATACCTGGGAGTGAGTTACAGGCTAGAATCTAATTGAGGAGTTTGAGAGATTTATATATGATATTAACTTAGGAGTGAGTTAATGGCTGGAATTCAATCTAGAGGCTTAGGGGGCTGAGGAGAGAAGTTTATAAAATTATGAGAGGCATAGATAGGTAGACAGTCAGAGTCATTTTCCCAGGGTAGAAATGTCAATCATTTAAGGTGAGAGGGGGAAAGTTTAAAGGAGATGTACAGGGCAAGATATTTTACACAGAGAGCGGCGGGTGCCTGGAACGGGTTGCCAGGGGTGGTGGTGGAAGCAGATACGAGGGGTTTAAGAGGCTTTTAGATGGACACGTGAATATGCAGGGAATGGAGGGATACGGATCATGTGCAGGCAGAAGAGGTTCAGTTTAATTTGGTATCGTGTTCGGTACAGACATCATGGGCTGAAGGGCCTGTTCCTGTGCTGTACTGTTCTCTGTTCTATATGGAATAACCAAAAGCCTGAAAGCACGTACCACCAGGCTCAAGGACAGCTTCTATCCCACTGTTATCAGTCTCTTGAATTGGCCTCTTGTACAATAAGATGGACTCTTAACCTCTCAATCTCCCTCATTATGACCTTGCACCTTATTGTCTGCCTGCACTGCACTTTCTCTGTAACTGTAACACTTTATTCTGCATTCTGTTATTGCTTCCCCTTGTACTCCCCCAATGTGATGAAATGATTTGCATGGATGGCATGCAAAACAAAGTTTTTCACTGCACCTCAGTACTTGTGACGATAATAAACCAATTACCTGGGAAAGAGTTACAGCGGGAATCTAACTGAGAAATTTGGGGCTTATTGGAATTCCGGAGTGATTGGAGGTGGCACAGCTTGAGGCAAGCTTACCTGCAGCTCGATTCCGAAGAACGTTGCGGACAGCACGTGGTTGTCGACGATACTTCCGATGTACCTGACGATGCCGGGCAGGGCCTCGGAGTCGTACTCCACGGTCACTGGGTCATTCAGGCAGAGCTGCAGGGCTGCTCGCAACGCCTCCTTCTCCAGGTAGAGGTGCAGCCGCTTGGCAGAGGGGCTGACGGCCTGCAGCAAGCCTGCCTGCTCCTCACTCAGGGGCTGCAGGATGCTCGCCTCCAGCTCCAGGCTCACCTCAGCATCCACCAGGCGGAACTTCAGCTTCCGCCCCGGTAGGGGGTCGCCTTCTATCTCCTTCAGGTAGTCTGGCTCGGCAATGGCGGTGAGGGTCCCAGCGGGAAACACACGGTCCTGGACGGGGAAGTCCATCATCAGGATGAAGTAGAGCTTCTTCATTTCTTTCTTATTGGGAAGGAACGGCATGGTTTTGGGAAGTCACGTCCTGGTGACCTGAGGAATAAAATGGGAAGTATCAGAAAATGTACATGGATGGGGAGGTGGGAGAGGGAGTGAACATTATCCCTTTCAACAAAATGATTTTAGAAGTTTATAAGATTGTGAGAGGCACAGATAGAGTAGACAGCTGGTATCTTTATCCCCTCCAGAGTCGAAATGTCTCATACTAGAGGGCATGCATTTAAGTTGGGAGGGGGTAAGTTCAAAGGATATAAAAGATATTTATTTATTAGTCACATGCACATCAAAACACAGTGAAATGCATCTTTTGCGTCGAGCGTTCTGGGGGCAGCCCACAAGTGTTGCCACGCTTCTGGCGCCAACATAGCATGCCCACAACTTCCTAACCCGTACGTCTTTGGAATGTGGGAGGAAACCGGAGCACCCGGAGGAAACCCATGCAGACACAGGGAGAATGTACAAACTCCTTATAGACAGCGGCCGGAATTGAACCCGGGTCGCTGGTGCTGTAATAGTGTTATGCTAACCGCTACACTACCGTGATGCAGGGCAAGATTTTTTTTTACACAGAGAGTGGTGGGTGCCTGGAATGGGCTGCCAGGGGTGGTGGTGGAGGCAGATGTGACAGAGACGTTTAAGAGGCTCTTAGATAGACACATGGATGTGCAGAGAATGGAGGGATATGGACATTGTGTAGGCAGAAGGGATTAGTTTAGTTAGGAGTTTAATTACTAGTTTAATTAGTTCAGCACAACATTGCAAGCCAAAGGTCTGTTCCTTTGCTGTACTGTTCTATGTTCTACATGTCAGAAACACTCAGTGGGCCAGGGAGCATCTGTAGAGAGAGAAACAGAGTTAACATTGCTGGTCCAAGACCCTTTGTCAGAATATTATAGTCATAACCAAAGTCACAGAGTTATACAGCATGGGAATAGGCCCTTCGGCCCAACTTGTCTATACCAACCAAGTTGCCTGACTGAGCTAGTCCCATTTGGTAAATTGGTTTATTATTGTTACATGTACTGAGGTACAGTGAAAAACTTTGTTTTGCATACCATCCATACAGATCATTTCAATACATCAGTGCATTGAGGTAGAACAAGGGAAAACAATAACAGAATGCAGAATAAAGTGTTACAGTTACAGAGAAAGTGCAGTGCAGGCAGACGATAAGGTGCAAGGTCATAACGAGGTAGATTGTTAGGTCACGAGTCCATCTTATTGTACTAGGGAACTGTTCAATAGTCTTATAACAGCAGGATAGAAACTATCCTTGAGCCCAGTGGTACGTGCTTTCAGGCTTTTGTACCTTCTGCCTGATGGGAGGGGGGAGAAGAGAGAATGTCCGGGGTGGGAGGGGTCTTTGATTCTGCTGGCTGCTTTACTGAGGCAGCAAGAGGTGTCGACAGAGTCCGTGGAGGGGAGGCATTCCTGGAACTTTGCCCCTTGCATTGTCTGAAACTCCAGCTCATCGACCGTGAGACAAAGCTCCTCGAACACCAACACATGGTGTGGCCACTGTGAACCACAAAGGGGTCCACCAGTTCCCGTGGATTGCAGTTTCAATACTTTGCCTGCCCTGTTTGGATCTAATTACTTTAAATGTGCGACCTCTCCTGATTCTAATTCTGCTCAGAAGAGTGAGAACACCCACCAGTCACCTACCTGTTGTCCTAGGCATCAGCACTGACAGTGGACCTGTCTCCCCGGCTCTCTCAGACCCACTCTCCACTCCCCATGTCTCTCGACTCCTTTCAATCTCCTTTTAAACTCTCCAGACCTTGACTCCACTCCTTTTAAGCCCCCTGGGCCACAGCTCTGTCATCCCTTTAAGCTCTCCAGGCGTCTCCTGCTTCTGGTTTATATTATGTCTTTCTGCACTTTATTGCCGCTGCCCCCTCCCTCCGTTGCTAAATGCGACTGTTCTCCAGAATTATCCCAGGCACCCACCCACCGATGTGTCTCTGAGCCTGACTGAAACTACCCACTGAAGTGGGTGCTGTGGTTCGACTGTGGTTAAGACACATGGGAAGATTTCCGACTTTGCTTTGGGTGTGGTAAACCCTTGATAACATGGAACAGTACAGCACAGGAAAAGGCCCTTCAGCCCAGAATGTCTGTGCTGACCATGATGCGATTCTAATCTAATCCCCGCTGCCTGCACATCGTCCATATCCCTCCATTCCCTGCCTGTCAATGTGTCTGTCTGAATGTCGTATCTGCTTCCACCACTACCCCAGGCAGCCTGTTCCAGGCACCCACCACTCTCTGTGTAAAAACCTTGCTTCGTAAATCTCCAATAAGACACAGGTGCAGAATTAGGCCATTCGGCCCATCGAGTCTTCTCCGCCATTCGATTATGGCTGATTTACTTTTCCCCATCAACCCCATTCTTGTGCCTTCTCCCCGTAACCTTTCACGCCCTTAATAATCAAGAACCTATCAACCTCCACATGAAATATACCAATGACTTGGCCTCCAAAGCCGTCTGTGGCAATGAATTCCACAGGTTCACCACCCACCGGCTGAAGAAATTCCTCCTCATCTCTGTTCTAAAGGGATGTCCTTTTATTCTGAGGCTGTGCCGTCTGGTCCTAGACTCTCCCACTACTGGAAACATCCTCTCCACATCCACTCTATCCAGGCCTTTTAATATTCGGTAGGTTTCAATGAGATCCCCCCTCATCTTTCTAAACTCCAGCGAGTACAGGCCCAGCGTCATCAAATGCTCCCGTGTTAACCCTTTCATTCCTGGGATCATTCTCACAAACCTCCTCTGGACCCTCTTCAATGCCAGCACATCCTTCCTTAGATATGGAGCCCAAAACTGCTCACAATACTCCAAATGTGGTCTGACCAACGCCTTATAAAGCCTCAGCACTACATCCTTGCTTTTATATTCTAGTCCTCTTAAAATGAATGCGAACATTGCATTTGCCTTCCTTACTACCAACTTGACCGGCAAGTTAACCTTTAGGGAATCCTGCACTGCACTTTCTCAGTAACTGTAACATTACATTCTGCACTCTGTTTATCATTTTGCTACCTCGATGTACTTATGTATGGAACAATCTGTCTGGATGGCATGTAAACAAAGCTTTTCGGTACATGTGAAAAACTTGTCTTGCATACCGATTGTACAGATTACACAGTGCATTGAGGTGCAGAATACAGAATTAAGTGTTACAGCTACAGAGAAAGTGCAGTGCAGGTAGAAAATAAGGTGCAAGGTCATAACGAGGTAGATTGTGAGGTCAAGAGTCCATCTCAACCTCCATTCAGTTGTGTCATAACAGTGGGATAGAAGCTGTCCTTGAGCCTGGTGGTACGTGCTTTCAGGCTTTTGCATCTTCTGCCCGATGGGAGGGGGGAGAAGAGAGAATGTCTGGGGTGGGTGGGGTCTTTGATTATGCTGGCTGCTTTACCGAGGCAGTGAGAAGTGCAGACGGAGTCCACGGAGGTGAGGCTGGTTTCCACAATGTGCTGAGCTGTGTCCACAACTCTGTAGTTTCTCGCGGTCCTGGGCAGAGCAGTTGCCGTACCAAGCCGTGATACATCCGGATAGGATGCTTCCTAATGCCCTCTAGTATTTGACGTTTACACCCTGGGGAAAAGCATTCCTGACTGTCTACCCTATCTATGCCTCTCATAATTGTATAAACGTCTATCAGCCTCCGATGCTGAAACTGTGCGAAGCTGTTCCCAAGGACCCTGTCCCTGTCCCATTGCTGGATCCTCCAGCACACCGTGGCAAGGAATCCAGTGGTTTCCCAGCCCGGAGTTTATAATTCAGGGTCGGGGTGGACATGGTTCAGAGACAGGTCAATAGGCAGCGACCGACCTCAGTCCCTCTCCAGGGATTTCACAGTCAAAGTCGAGTTTACTGTCATCTGCACAAGTCCATGTGTGCACAGGTGCAATGAAAAACTTACTTGCAACAGCATCACAGGCACATAGCATCAGATAAGCAGCATTCACAAGAAAAACAGAATTTAAACATAAATTATACGCAGCATTTTTACAAGAAAGAACATAATTAGAACAAAAAAAAAGTCCACTGTAGTGCAAAGTGGTCATAGTGTTGCTGTGTTGTTACACTGAGATAATGATTAGGGTTGTGCTGGTTGGTTCAAGAACCAAATGGTTGAAGGGAAGTAGCTGTTCCTGAACCCGATAGTGTGGGGCTTCAGGCTTCTGTACCTCCTGCCCGATGTGAGCTGCGAGAAGAAGTGGTAGATCTGAGCCACTCTCAGGTTGGGTAGCAGGGGTCAGCACCCTCTTGGACAGGCAGCACTGAGAAAGGAGGACACCACTGGAAGGGCAGCTCCACACACACTGAGAGGCAACACCCATTCTTGAAAGTGCCATTTCGGGTGGGAAATTGAACCAAGACCCCCGCTGTCCTCCACGGGTGGACATCAATGGACTAAAGCATTGTTTCCAAAAAAGCAATTCAGTATGTTCATGGCTGATCTAAGCCAGCCCCTCTACTTTCTTAGAAGCTTTACAAAGAAGCTTTGCATTTGACAAGGTGCTACCATTGGGCAGGAGGTACAGAAGCCTGAAGTCCCACACCACCAAGTTCAGGAACTGCTACTTTCTGACAGCCATCAGGTTCTTGAACTGACCTGCGCAACCCTAACCCTACCTCTGCAACAGAACACTACGGACCACCTCTTGCACTGCCGTGGACTTGTTCCTAATTGTGGTTTTGCATAAATGTCTTGTTGTGCACAGACTTTTTCTTCATTATGTTCTGTGTGTTGTCTGAATCCACGTGTCTGTGAGGTTGCTGCAAGCAAGTTTTTCATTGTACCTGTACCTCACCGTACTTGTGCACATGGCAATAAACTCGACTCGACTACGCTGGCCTCAACCCCTCTTCCGTGCCATTTCTCCACAGCCCTGTGGAGAATCTTAACAAAGAAGCTTAAACAATCTATTGAATACTTATCCACCTAAATACTTCTAAAGATCCAGCTGCCATCACCCTCCGGGGCAGAGAACTCCAGAGATTCACCACCCTCAGCGAGAGGAAGTTTCTAAGAGTTCAAATTCCACCATGGAAAATGGGCAATTTAAATTCAAGGAACTAAATAAAGCTGAAACTGTTTTCAGTCATGATAACCATGGAACCACTGGATAAACCGTCCTGACTGACTGATTCCCTTCGGGGGGGGGGAAGCCCTACGCAGTCGAGCCAATGTGTGACATCAGACCCACCAAGCGGTTGATTCTTAACTGCCTCCTGAGTGCTGAGGCAGTTAGGGATGGACAACAAATGCCAGCATAGCCTGTGAATGGATTTAAAACAGTTACTGTTCTTCAAATGCTCAGTGTAAATCCCAGCAGGAAGTCCCAAGTGGCAAACAATATCATTCATAACAGGGTCTCACATTAAAATATTATAACTCCTGGTTAACTATTCTAATCAAGGCACAAAAGTTTATTTTCTTTATAATCTTCCCTTTTTAAAATTACAGCCACACCATCCTCTCGATGCTGCCATCAGGCAAGAGGTACTGAAGACCCACACCTCAAGGTTCAACAACAGCTTCTTCTCCACTGCCGTCAGGTTCTTGAACCCACCTGAACAACCCCAACACTACCTCAGACTGGATTTCTTTTTCCCTCTCTCTCAACTTGCACTGATATTGTTATTGGAATTGGTTATTATTGTCACTTGTACTGAGGTACAGTGAAAAACTTGTCCTACAAACACTTCATACAGATCAATTCATGACACAGTGCATTGAGGTGGTACTGGGTAAAACAATAACAGAATGCAGAATGAAGTGTTACAGCTACAGAGAAAGTGCAGTGCAGGCAGACAGTAAGGTGCAAGGTCATAACGAGGTAGATTGTGCGGTCAGGAGTCCACCTTAACGTCCATTCAGTAGTCTGATCACAGCGGGATAGAAGCTGTCCTTGAGCCTGGTGGTACGTGCTTTCAGGCTTTTGCATCTTCTGCCCATTGGGAGGGGGGAGAAGAGAGAATGTCCAGGGTGGGTGGGGTCTTTGATTATGTTGGATGCTTTACTGAGGCAACAGGGTTTATTTTTTATCCTTTTTTTAAATGCTTCTTTTATGCAAAATAGACAGCATTATGTTTATTTTATCATATATGTAATGTAAAAGTTATGTTAATTAATTTACCAATTTACTGTGCTGCTGCAAAAAGCTAATTTTCATGGCATTTACACCCTGAGTATGTATGCCTGTGACAATAAATTTGAACCGCTCCTGATTTGACCTGGTGGCAATATTTTGATGGTAAAGGATTCCACAGAAGCAGCACGAAATGTGTCTCTGGAATAAAGCCACTCTGTCCTAACAGGGTGGACGGGGAGAGGATGTTTCTTCATGCAGGAGAATCTGGAATCAGGGGTCACTGCTTAAAAATAAAAGGTTGCACATTTAAGACAGAGGATTTTGTTTCCCTCTGAAGGGGTTGTGGGTCTTTGAAACGCTTTTTCTTAAAGTGCAGTGAAAACAGAGTCAAAGTCAAGTTTATTGTCATATGCATGTGTGCACCAGTGCAATGAAAAACTTACTTGCAGCAGCATCACAGGCACAAAGCATCAGATAAGCAGCATTCACAAGAAAAACATAAGTTAAACATAAACAGAATTTTTACAACAAAGAACATAATTCGAATAAAAATAAACCAAAGGTTCATACACTAGAGAATAGCGAAGCCACAGTGTTATCCCAATTGGATCTTCTTCCACACATTTCCCACAAAACTACAAGTAGGAAGGTTCTGACAGTTAAGGTTAGCATCTGACAGAGTTTAACAGCAGCCTTTTAATTGCATGTTCTCTCTCCGCCCGAAGAATGTGGCAACAAAGGAATCTGAATTATTGCAATAACTAGAAGACAGATTGCCAAACTGGCAGATCAGCTCTTTTTAGCTAACATAATCAAAGACCCCACCCACCCCAGTCATTTGCTCTTCTCCTCCCTTCCATCGGGCAGAAGATACAAAAGCCTGGAAGCATGTACCACCAGGCTCAAGGACAGCTTCTATCCCACTGTTATAAGACTCTTGAATTGAACTGCTGTACAATAAGATGGACTCATGATCCCACAATCTACCTCATCATGGCCCTTGCACCTTATTGTCTGCCTGCACTGCACTTTCTCTGTAACTGTGCTTTTCCCTTGTACCACCTCATTGTACTTATGTATGGAATGATCTGTATGGATGGCATGCAAAACTAACCTTTTCACTGTATCGCGATACATGTGACAATAATAAACCAATTACAATCTGAAACTAAGCATTTACATTAATGGCCTGGATGAAGAAACAAAATACAAGGTTTCCAAGTTTGCCGATGATACAGAATTAGGTGGAAGGGCATGTCGTGATGAGGACATGGAAAGGCAAAGTTGATAGGGATATGGGCCAAACTCAGACAAGTGGGACCAGCTTAGCTGGGAATCTTAGTTGGCATGGACCAGTTGGCCCAAAGGGCCTGCTTCTATGCTGTATGGATCTACAACACTGTGGTTCTGCAACAGGGTGCAGGTAGATGAGGTAAAAACTGGGCAATGTGGGGGAAGTGTCAGATCATAGAGTAATAACAGCACGAAACAGGCCCTTCAGCCCAACTCATCCATGCCGATCAAGATGCTCGTCTAAGCTTGTCCCATTTGCCTGCGTTTGGCCCACATCCCTCTAAACCTTTCCTATCCATGTACTCATCCAAGTGTCTTTTAAACGTTGTTACTACCATGCGCTTTGGTAAGAGGAATCAAATGGTAGATTATCATCTAAAGGGAGAGAGACTGCAAATGAGTGAAGTTCAGAGGGATCCAAGTGTTCTGGAGCATGGATCACAAAACGTTAGCAGGAAGGTCCAATAAGTAGTTCAAAAGGCAAACAACATTTTGGCCTTTATTTTAAAGGGGTTGGCATTTAAGAATAGAGAGGTTTTGTTACAGGGTGTTGGTCAGGCCATACTTGGAATACTGTGCACTTTTGGTCTCCTTACCTATAGTTGACTATATTAGCATTGGAGGCAGTCCATAGGAGATTCACCAGGCTAATTCCCGCGATGAGAGGGTTGTCCTGTCAAGAGAGGCTGGACAGCTGGGGTTTGTATTCCTTGGAGTTCAGAAGAATGAGGGGTGACCTTATTCAAACAGACAAGATCCTGAGGGGGCTCGACAGGGGAGGTGCTGAGATGTTGCCAACAGTGGGAGAGTCACAAACAAGAGGACACAGCTGCAAGATAAGGGGACAGTCATTTAAAACTGAGGTGGGCAAAAATGTCTTCCCACAGAGGGAAATGAATCTCAGGAATTCTCTGCGAGAGTGGTGTGGGGGGGGCACGAGTGGTGTGGGGGGGGGAAGCCAGTGGGGGGGAGGGGAGGGGAGGAGGTGGTGTAGGGCCGGTGGGGGAAGGGGGGATGGGGAGGTGTAGGGCCGGCAGGGGGGGGTGGGTGGGGGCCGGGAGGAGGAAGGAACCAGGGGGTGGGTGTGTGGAACGAGGGTAGGGAGGGACGGGGAGTGGGGGGGCTGAGAGGGAGGGAGGGAGGGAGGGATGGGGAGTGGGGGGGGGTGAGAGGGAGGGAGGGAGGGATGGGGAGTGGGGGGGGGTGAGAGGGAGGGAGGGAGGGATGGGGGCTGAGAGGGAGGGAGAGTGAGAGGGAGGGACGGGGGTGGGGTGAGAGAGAGGGACGGGGAGTGGAGGGGTGAGAGGGGGGAGGGAGGGGTGAGAGGGGGGAGGGGGAGGACGGGGGTGGGAGAGGGAGGGAGGGAGGGACGGGGGGTGGGAGGGAGGGAGGGACGGGGGGGGTGGGAGGGAGGGAGGGAGGGACGGGGGTGGGAGAGGGAGGGAGGGACGGGGTGGGAGAGGGAGGGAGGGAGGGACGGGGTGGGAGAGGGAGGGAGGGAGGGACGGGGGGTGGGAGGGAGGGAGGGACGGGGGGGTGAGAGGGAGGGAGGGAGGGACGGGGGTGGGAGAGGGAGGGAGGGACGGGGTGGGAGAGGGAGGGAGGGAGGGACGGGGGAGGGAGGGACGGATGGGGGGGTGAGAGGGTGAGAGGGACGGGGTGAGAGGGAGGGACGGCGGGTGAGAGGGAGGGAGGGAGGGACGGGGGTGGGAGGGTGAGAGGGAGGGACGGGGGTGGGAAGGAGGGAGGGACGGGGGGGTGGGAGGGAGGGAGGGAGGGACGGGGGGGGTGGGAGGGAGGGAGGGACGGACGGGGGGGTGAGAGGGACGGGGGTGGGAGGGAGGGAGGGACGGGGGGGTGGGAGGGAGGGAGGGACGGGGGGGTGGGAGGGAGGGAGGGACGGGGAGAGGGAGGGTGGGAGGGAGGGACGGGGGGGGGGTGAGAGGGAGGGAGGGACGGGGGGGGTGGGAAGGAGGGACGGGGGGGTGGGAGGGAGGGACGGGGGGGGTGGGAGGGAGGGAGGGAGGGACGGGGGGTGGGGGGCAGCTCCGGGGCCGGCACTTACCGTGAGGCCCGTCCGCCGCCGCCGCTCCGAGGCCGCGCTCCGCCGCTTCCGCCCGCAGCAGGTGCCGGGCCCGGCCGCGGGATCTCCCTCTGCAGGTCGGAGGCCGAACTGCTCCCGGCAGCGCCGATACCGCCCCCCGGACCGCCCAGCCTGAGGCTTCGGCAACCCCAAGGCCGGGCTCGCAACCCCCTCCCCCCGCCCCGCCCAGCCTCCTCCTCCCGCTTCCCCTCCACCCCCACCCTCATACCTCCCACCACACCCTCAGCCCCCCCACATCCCCTCCCCAACCCTCATACCTCCCTCCCCACCATCCCTCCTCCCCAACCCTCATACCTCCCTCCCCAACCCTCATACCTCCCACCACACCCTCCTCTCCCCAACCCTCATACCTCCCTCCCCACCATCCCTCCTCCCCAACCCTCATACCTCCCTCCCCACCATCCCTCCTCCCCAACCCTCATACCTCCCTCCCCACCATCCCTCCTCCCCAACCCTCATACCTCCCTCCCCAACCCTCATACCTCCCACCACACGCTCACCTCCCCTCAGCCCCTCCCCAACCCTCATACCTCCCACCACACCCTCACCCCTCCCTCAGCCCCCCCACATCCCCTCCCCACCATCTCCCCCCCAACCCTCATACCTCCCACCACACCCTCACCCCCACCCTCAGCCCCCCCCACATCCCCTCCCCCCACCATCTCCTCCCCAACCCTCATCCCTCCCACCACCCTCCCCCCCCCCATCCCTCCCACCACCCTCCCCCCCCCCATCCCTCCCTCCCCTCACAGAGGTATTCCCTGCCCAACCTGCTCTGTCTTCACAGCCCGGACACTGCCCGACCTGCTGAGTGCTTCACACGTTCTCTGTATCAAGGCTGGAATGCGAGGGACTGTTTTTAACGATGCTCATGTTATGAGGAAGTACAATAGGGACTTACCTGAAGAATTCTATTTAAACAACGGGGGAGTTTGGGAGGTGCAGCTGGTATTGCTGCTTCCTCTCAGCTCCCGTGTTCGCTCCTGACCTCCAGCACTCTCTGTGGAGTTCGCATTTTTTCTATAATGTCGGCTAAACCAGCTTTTTAATTGCCCCTCCCTAATTACTCCTGAGGTGGTGAGCTGCCTTTTTGTAAACGCTGTATTATAAGGACATAGAACAGTACAGCACAATACAGGCCCTTCGGCCCACAATGTCGTGCCGACCTTTAAACCTCGCCTAATATTATCTAACCCCTTCCCCCCACATACCCCTCTATTTTAAATTCCTCCATATGCTTATCTAGTAATCTCTTGAATTTGACCAATGTACCTGCCTCCACCACCTCCACAGGCAGCGCATTCCGTGCCCCAACCACTCTCTGGGTAAAAAAAGCTTCCTCTGATATCTCCCTTGAACTTCCCACCCATTACTTTAAAGCCATGCCCTCTTGTATTGAGCATTGGTGCCCTGGGAAAGAGGCACTGGTTGTCCACTCTATCTATTCCTCTCAAATATTTCGTACACCTCTATCATGTCTCCTATCATCCTCCTTCTCTCCAAAGAGTAAAGACCCAGCTCCCTTAGTCTCTCCCCATAATGCATACTGTCTAAACCAGGCAGCATTCTGGTTTACACACCCAGGTGGGTGCCAGAAGCTGCTCCCTCTTCATATGATAATCCCTCCCCAGTGACACACTTTGTGTGGCCACCCTTCCTTCCTACCCCATCTCTCAGCAGTCTGCTGCTTGCTTACCTTCAAGCTGCTGTTCATCACAACACACTAACAGGCAGCTAGTCTATGTCACAAATCCCATCCCATGCAGCTAACACTGTGACCCTGCCCTGGTGCCGTTACCAGCACAAGGTGACAGGCCAAAGCAGCAGGATGACGAGGAGTTTACTCCACAGGTGGTTAGGATTTGGGCCGTGCTGCCTGACTGGGCGGACAGTCGCTCCTCATGTGGTTTGGGACCCAGTTCGCTTCTCCCCAACAAAACCAGGACTAACTCGTTACCCCCATCCTGGTAATAAACAGGAGGCAGTTGTACCCTGCTGTGGGTCTGTGGATGTGCCTTTAAATCTGCCCAGTCTCTCAGGGTTTGAATGTCATGCCCTGAATTTCAAGCCTCAGGATACTGTGGTCAGACAGATGCTGACACGGGGACACACCACAATCAGGGCAGATGTTAAAGGTTTAGAGAGGGAATTCCACAACTTCCAGCCTGCCTGAAACAAGTTTTTCACTGTAGCTTGGTACAAGCGACAATAATAAACCAATACCAATACCAAACTGCTTTGTATTTTACAATGTTAGAGCTCCCAGGATTGAGAGCTATTTCGAAGCAAACTTGGACGATCTAAGCATTACCCCTCGATTTAACCAGCCTTCCCTCTTGCTCTGTGTCGGCTGGGCACAGATAGGATACGACTCCTCAGTAATAAATACAACTGAAGTCTGCAATAAAGACAAGGAGACAGGATTGATTTCTGCACAGAATCCCTTTATTCCTCAGTAACTCTGGAAGCACCAGCCAACTCTAGACTTTGTTGAAGGCAGCAACGTCAACGCTTTGCACCTGGAAATGACGGGAGAATGAAAACATAGGTTAGGACAAGCGGCAGTGAGCAGGTAACCAGGTACTTTAACCAGTCATCCCAACAACACAACAGAGGGCAGGAAGATCGAGTGAACCTTGGACTGGGAGCACAGTGGCTCTTCGACTGAACTAGTTAACCCAGAAGCAGGAATCAACGACCCAGAGATAAATTCAAAAACTGAAGCTGAAGAAATTAATTGCAGTTAATTAAAAAATACAATAATTCCACTAATGGTGATCACGAAGCTACCAGATATCATAAACCCATCACAGTCAGCTATGTCCTCTAGGGAAGGAACTCACTACCTGGGTCTCCAGGTGATCGGAGGCTAATGGCAGTGAGCCAGCTCCCGGAAGGTGCAGGCAAGCTGACTTCTTGAACTGTTCTCCACCTTCCTTGCATTTTGACCCAGGATGAAAACTCAGCACCATTCCAAGGTGGAATGACATGGGAAACTTGGATATCTTTTTTTAGATATCTTTATTGGTCACATGTACATCGAAACACACAGTGAAATGCATCTTTTTTTGTGTAGAGTGTTCTGGGGGGGCAGCCTGCAAGTGTCACCATGCTTCTGGCACCAATATAGCATGGCCACAACTTCCTAACCCGTACGTCTTTTTGGAATGTGGGAGGAAACCGGAACCCCCGGAGGAAACCCACGCAGACACGGAATGTACAAACTTACAGACAGTGGCGGGAATTGAACCCAGGTCGTTGGCGCTGTAATAGCATTACGCTAACCGCTACACTACCGTGCCTATCCTAACTTGGATGAGATGATGATCACCTGGACACTGTGAGCTGATGCTGGCCCCCGTGAGAGTGGTTCCAGTAACGGCTGGAGCTCGACCAGCTCCCTGACACAGCCAGGGCTGCCGTTGTGCTGGTACACGTGAATGTAAGAAGCAGGAGCTGGAGTGGGGCTTCAGCCCCCTTGCGCCTGCAATGCCATTTGATAAGGCGATGGCTGATCCTCTACGTCAACACCACTCACCCACCCAATCCCCGTTCTTTTAGTCCTCTGTAGAAGACAATGGGAAGGGAGCTCTGGTGAACAAAGGGTTTCTCTCTCTACTGGTAAACAGCTTGAGCCAGCTGCTCGTATAAGTTGTTGCTGAGCTTCAAGGCCACAGGGAAACGGTTGTTTTTGACTAACTGTGAAAGATGTGTTAACCTGTCTGGCTGCACACAGCAGCCTCTGCTTGACCAATGGTAGCGTGAGCTGGTCAAGCATGCCCAAGTATAGGCATGCCTGTGCAGTAGGTGGACACCCACCGGAGAACAATGTATTTAAGTTTGTTAGCACCTTGTATTCCTTGAGTCGGGCTACATGCAGGGAAGAGCAGCGCTGGCTGTTTGCTCCTCCATGTACCCCTACTCCCACTAGCGTTAAACTAATAAAGCATTAATCGTAAGTTCTTTGGCTCTGCTGTTGTCTGATTTATTACAGAGTGCAGGTCAACTTTCACACCTCCAGTAACTAAAAACCTACTTTAGGGAACACGAATCACAAACATTAACAGACAGGCACAGCTAGTAGTTCAGAAGGCAATTGGTGTGTTGGCTTTTATTGCAAAGGGGCTGGAATTTAGAAATAGGGAAGGCTTGTTACAGTTGTAAGGGTGTTGGCGGGGTTACAGCTGGAGTAGTGCTCACAGGTTCCCTTACCAAAGGACTTGGTAGCACTGGAGACAGTCCAAAGGAGATTCACTGGGCTAATTCTCAAGATGAGAAGGTTGTCCTATCGAGAGAGTTTAGAAGAGTGAGGGTTGACCTTATTCAAACACAAGGTGCTAAGGGGACTTGACAGGGTAGATGTTGAGATGTTTTCACCAGTGGGAGAGTCTCAAACAAGGGGCAATCTGGGCCGAAAGGGCCTGTTCCCGTGCTGTTTGACTCCAGTTTCATGATATGGGGCCGGTCATTTAAAACCGAGGTGCGTAGAAATTTCTTCTTGGGGGGGGGGGCAGATCATTAGATGCATTTAAAGTGGAGGTAGGTACATTTTTGGAAGATTGAGGGATTGAGGGTGTGGGGAACTGGCACAGAAGAGGAATTGATGCTTGGGGTAGATCAGCCATGATCATACTGAATGGCAGGACAGTCTAGAAGGGCTGAGTGGCCTGCTTTTATTTCTGTGTGATGTGTACATGGTGGCTGAGAAGCCACAGAACTCAGTCATGAAATGGCTGACCCCTTCTGCTGATATGGTGCCCTGCTAGTGTTAGACTCTCAGCCGGAGGACACCCTGGTGCCCTCAACAGTCTAGGCATTAGTAAGAATAGACCTCAATACTCACATAGTCCTCAAACTTGATGATTTCTTCCTCCAGCTCGTCAGTGCCGACCTTGTCATCTTCCACCACACACTGGATCTGCAGTTTCTTGATGCCGTAGCCGACGGGGACGAGTTTGGAGGCTCCCCACACCAAGCCGTCCATCTGCACCGTACGCACGCACTCCTCCAGCTTTGCCATGTCCGTCTCATCGTCCCACTGCAGGGAACGGGGCACACGTTACAGGGGCTGGCTTCACCGCAGGCACCCCCCTCCCCACACCTGAACCCCACCTACTGACCTGCAGCCTCGTGGGCTGTCCTCGCTATGACCCAGACCCAAAAACCCAGCCAACGGGATCAATCCGTCCCTTGGGGCTGCTGGATTCGACTGTTTTAAGTAGCTTTTTTAAACATGTATAGTGTTTAATACACCTCGAGTGGCTGCACAAGGAATGGCCGCTTCCTAGCTTACTGGTTCATCCATCAGGTGACTACGTATTTTCTCACTGGTTGCTTTTGCCACAGGTATATAACAGGTTTTCTGATTGGACTATTGTCAGCTAAGGAGTACCTCATCTCAGGTATAAAAGCTGTCATTCTTTGGTAATCACTCCCTTGCCTCTCTCTCTTGCTCTCTTCCACCCCCCACCCCTAGCTCATCTTTAGTTCCTTTGTCTCGGCTCATCTCCTAGTAGTAAGGCTAGTGCCATGTACTCTTTGACTGTTTCTTTGTTTTAAACTTTTCCAATAAAACTTTGTGAAGCACCAAGTTGTTTTCAACTCACTCTTGGGACTCCTGAAATAACCTGTGGATTTGAAAATAACCGGATCCGACAGGGCTCAGCTACGGCGTACAGATTCCGTCCACTCCAACCGCCTTACACATCCAAAGGGGCTGCAGTTGGGATGTGACACCCACTTGTGCATCAGTTTCATTAACTTGCGCCAGATTCAGTCACAGTCAGGGGAACTGGAGAGCGAACTGTCCATCCACCAGAGGTAGCGGAGGAGATTGTGGAGGCATTAGTAGTGATCTTTCAAGAATCACTGGGGTCAGGGAGGGTCCCAGAGGACTGAAAAACATAACACCCCTCTTAAGAAGGGAGGGAGGCAAAAGGCAGGAAATTATAGGTCAGTTAGCCGGACCTCAGTAGTTGGTAAGATTTTTTAGAGTCCATTATTAAGGATGAAATTTTGAAATACTTGGAAGCACATGATAAAATAGGAGGAAGCCAGCACGGTTTTGTTAAAGGGGAGATCTTGCTTGACAAATCTGTTAGAATTCTTTGAAGAGGTGACAAGCAGGATAGACAAAGGAGTCAGTGGGTGTTATTTACTTAGATTTTCAGAAGGCCTTTGACAAGGTGCTGCACACGAGGCTGCTAAACAAGGTGAGCCCATGGTGTTAGAGGCAAGGTACCAGCATGGATAGAAGATCGGCTGACTGGCAGAAGACAGAGAGTGGAGATAAAGGGGTCCTTTTCAGGGTGGCTGCCAGTGACCAGTGGTGTTCCGCAGGGGTCAGTGTTGGGACCACAACTTTTCACATATACGTTAATGATCTAGATGAAGGAGCTGATGGCTTTGTGACCAAGTTTGCAGATGATACCAAGATAGGTGGAGGGACAGGTAGTATCACAGAGGCAGGGAGTCTGCAGAAGGACTTGGACAGCTTGGGAGAGTGGGCAAGGAAGTGGCAGTAGGGAAGTGTGGGGTTATGCACTTCGGTAAAAGGAATAAAGGCGTAGACTATTTTCTAAATGGGAAGAGAATTCAGAAATCGGAGGTGCAAAGGGACTTGTGAGTCCTAGTGCAGGATTCCCTAAAGGTTAACTTGCAGGTTGAGTCGGTAGTAAGGAAGGCAAATGCAACATTAGCTTTCATTTTGAGAGGACTAGAACATAAAAGCAAGGATGTACTGCTGAGGCTTTATAAGGCGTTGGTCAGACCACATTTAGAAAATTGAGAGCAATTTTGGGCCCTGTACCTAAGGAAGGATGTGCTGGTCCTGGAGAGGGACCAGTGGAGGTTCACAAGAATGATCCCAGGAATGAAAGGGTTTACATATGAGGAGTGTTTGGTGTCTCTGGGCCTGTACTCGATGGAGTTCAGGAGGATGGGGGGGGGGGGGGTGGAGAATCTCATTGAAACCTACCAGATACTGAAAGGCCTGGAGAGAGTGGACGGGGAGAGGGTGTTTCCATCAGTGGGAGTCCAGGATCCGAGGCCGCAGCCTCAGAATAAAGGGACAACCCTTTAAAACTGAGATGAGGAAGAATTTCTTCAGCCAGAGGGTGGTGAATCTGTGGAATTCGTTGCCACAGGGGTTGTGGAGGCCAAGTCATTGGGTGTATTTAAGGCAGAGATTGAGAGGTTCTTGATCGGTAATGGGATTATGGGGAGAAAATATGAGAATGGGGATGAGAAACAAAAACCATCCATGACTGAATGGTGGAACAAACTCGATGAGCCGAAGGGCCTAATTCTGGTGATGCTACACAACCTGCTAAGTTCCTCCAGCAGATTGTTTGTTGCCCCAGATTCCAACATCTGCGGTCTGTCTCTCTCCATAGGTCAGAGGAGAGGCTGGGTGTGGAGCACGGGTCTGCAGTACTACAGCAAAAAAAAAACAAGCGCTGGAGGGACTGAGCAGGTCAGGCAGCATCTGTGGAGGGAAATGGACAGTCACCCCATTACAGGAAGGATGTGGAGGCTTTGGAGAGGGTTCGGAAGAGGTTCACCAGGATGCTGCCTGGATTAGAGGGTATGAGCTATAAGGAGAGGTTGTACAAACTTGGATTGTTTTCTCTGGAGCGTTGGAGGCTGAGGGGAGACCTGATAGAGGTTTATAAGATTATTAGAGGCACAGATAGGGTAGACAGCTGGTATCTTTCTCCCCAGGGTTGAAACATCTATTAGATGGGGGCAAAGTTCAAAGGAGATGGGCAGGGAAGTTTTTGTTTTTACACAGAGAGTGGTGGGTGCCTGGAATACGCTGCCAGGGGTGGTGGTGGAGGCAGACAGGATAGAGGCACTTAAGATGCTCTTAGATGGGCACATGAATGTGCAGAGAATGGAGGGATTATGGACACCGTGTAGGCAGAAGGGATTAGTTTAGTTTAGTTAAGCATTTAATTACTAGTTCAATTAGTATGGCCCAACATTGTGGGCCGAAGGGCCTGTTCCTGTGCTGGACTGCTCTAAAACAGTCGACGTCTGAGTCCAGACGAAGGGTCTCGACCTGAAACATTGACTGTCCATTTCCCCCCCACAGATGCTGCCTGGCCTGCTGAGTTCCTCGTGCGGGTTGTGTGTGGCTCCAAGTTCCAGCATCTGCAGCCTCCTGTGCTCTCCTCTGCAGTACGACAGCCGTCTGATCCTGTGCTCTCATCACATGGAGCCGACGGAATTGTGTGGGGATCTCAGGAGGAAGCTGTGACGGGTCACGAGGATCCAGCAGGTCCCAGGGTCGAGGGCAAAGCCACCTGGTGAGCCTGATGCCCAACCAGTGGATTTCCGAATGGCCAGATTGGGAATTGTCGGTGTTTCACTGCACGTGGTGTGTTGACGAATCAGGCAGGCAGCCCACTTGTGGGTGGTCCAGGTATGCTGCTCTTCCATGGTTCCTACTAAGCTAAGACTAGCCCTCTGTCCCAACTGCAATGCCAGAGTGAAGCAAAACTGGGACATTCAGTTGTGGCCACGCAATAGTTTTACATAGAACAGTACAGCACAATACAGGCCCTTCCGCCCACTATGTTGTGCCGACCCTTAAACCTCGCCTAAGACTATCTAACCCATATATCCCTCCATTTTAAATCCCTCCATATGCTTATCCAGTAATCTCTTGAATTTGACCGATGTACCTGCCTCCACCACCTCCCCAGGCAGCGCATTCCATGCCCCAACCACTCTCTGGGTAAAAAACCTTCCTCTGATATCTCCCTTGAACTTCCCACCCATTACCTTAAAGCCATGCCCTCTTGTATTGAGCATTGGTGCACTGGGAAAGAGGCGCTGGCTGTCCACTATCTATTCCTCTTAATATTTTGTACACCTCTATCATGTCTCCTCTCATCCTCCTCCTCTCCAAAGAGTAAAGCCCTAGCTCCTTTAGTCTCTCCTCATAATGCATACTCTCTAAACCAGGCAGCATCCTGGTAAATCTCCTCTGCACCCTTTCCAACACCTCCACATCCTTCCTATAATGAGGCAACCAGAACTAGACACCGTACTCCAAGTGTGGACCAGTTGGGCTGAAGGGCCTGATTCTGTGCTGTGAGACTCCATGACTCTAATACAGTTGTTGCTGATGGTCCCAAGGATGCCCAGCCTTGAGCTGCAGGACCTGCCCCACTCTATCCTGCTCAGCAGGACTGTAAGTACCACATATCAGGATGGAGGGTGAAGGTTGGTCTTTATGAGCATTGATATCCCCCTTCTATCCTACATCCCCAATACCACCTCGGGCAGATCCACCTGCCACAGGTGGAGCAGGGAGGAAGAGGTTGAGTAGGTTCTCTCTTCCCACCTCTCCTCTCCGTGGGATCCAGCCGGAAAGGATGATTCTGTCCACTTAACCCTTCAAGACAGGCTGAGGATTGTTGGCAAGGGTGGAGGACACGGGGAGACAGGGACACGGGGGACGAAGATATCTTACAGGTTTGACATCCAACAGGATGGTAGACTTGGCGATGAGGGCAGGCTTCTTGGATTTCTTGTCAGCGTACTGGCGCAGCCGTTCCTGCCGGACCCTCTCGCTCTCCGCACTCTCTTCCTCATCGCTGCTTCCGAAGAGGTCCAGGTCATCCTCGCCGTCCTCCTCCGGCTGCTTTGGGGCAAGCTGAGGAAGGAGAGTGGCGTGAGTACAGTCCGAAGTGGCCGGGAACTGGGACGAAGGAACACGAGCCCCGCTCTCAGCGCTCAGCCACCCTCCGCCGGGAGTGAGCACAGGAGGAGCCCAGGAGGGGTCACCGCAGTCACTCAATTCCAGAACAGGATGAATGGCCATTCCACCCCTCGGCTACATACTTGCCCAGAGACAACCAACACTCGGATGAGTATTGCACTTTTCAGAACCACACCCTCCACTAATTACCCCACGGCAACCTCCCACCTCCTCCCAGTCGCCCCCCTCCTGGCCCTTTCCCAAGTCACCCGCCTCACAGACTCCCTCCCCCCCAGTCACCCCCCTCCTGGTCCCCCCCAGTCACCTGCTTTGGGGGCCCCCTCTCCACCCAGTCACCCACCTCCCACGCCCCCCTCCCCACTTTACCCACCTGCTGCCCCCACCGCTTTTAATGCCCTCCTCCCCCACACCTGCCCCACTGTCTAGGTAACTCTTTCCCTACAGGGAGGGGGCAGGGAACCCTGGGCCACTCACCTTGTTGGGTTGGGCTGGTGGGGACATGACAGGCTTGGTGCTGGTCAGGGACTTCTCCACCGAAGAAAGACGAAGCTCCAACTTTGACAGCTTTAACCGTAGTTCCTCCACCTCTAGCCAGGGGGAACAGAGAGAGCAGCTTCAGAGTATAATACACCCTCACAGGGAACATCTGTTACCCGGGACGGACCTCAGAGACGACAAGGTCCAAACTTCACTGAGACACAAGAGAGACTGTAGATGCTGGAAATCTGCAGCAACACACACACAATGCTGGAGGAACTCAGTGGGTCAGGCAGCATCTATGGAGAACGGTCAACGTTTTGGGTCGAGTCTCTTCATCTGGACTGGAAAGAGGGGAGATGGCCAGTATAAAAAGGTTTAAAGGGGACCCGAGGGGCAACTTTCTCATCCAAGGGGTGGTCCATATATGGAACGAGCTGTCAGAGGAAGTGGTTGAGGCAGGTACATTAACATTTAAAAGACAGGTTCATGGATAGGAAAGATTGAGAGGGATATGGGCCAAATGGGACTAGCTTCCCCACACCTTTTTATACTGGCTTTCTCCCGTCTTTCAGTCTCAGCCCGAAACATCGACTGTCCATTTCCCTCCATAGATGCTGCCTGACCTGCTGAGTTCCTCCAGCGATTTGTGCATGGTGCCTGAACTTCATTCACCGTTCATGTCCCGGGCACTGTGAAGACAGTGGTTGTTGCCAACTCCTAAATGCCCTCGCCCTGGCTGGCTTGCCAGGTCATCTCGGAGCACACTGCAGTCACGCACATCAGTAGGTCTGGAACCGACCGGGGAGATCAGGACAGCAGGTATCCTGCTCTAGTGGGCACTGGTGACAGGCTTCTATGACAATCCAGTACTTTTGTGCTCATTGTTACCAATAAATAGTTTTGATTCAGACTCCAAATCATTAATCAAATTGAAATCCCACAGCTGCCATGGTGGGGCTGAGCTGGATTGTTAATCCAAGCCTCTGGATTACTTGGCTGTGCCATAACCACTCTTTTGCCTCGCACACATAGCATGAATATTACTTGCCTTTCCTCCCACCCCACTTCCCCGCCACCCCCCACAGAACTCCTGCACAGAAAGCCATTCACCAATGAATCCATCCTTTTTTTTTTTAAGTGCCTTAAAGTGGAGTATCGTGTAGTTTTGGTCACCCTGTGAAAGGAAAGATGTTATTAAGCTGGAAAGGATGCAAAGAAGATTTACGAGGATGTTGCCAGGACTTGAGGGCCTGAGTTATAGAGAGACGTTGGGCAGGCTAGGGCTTTAGTCCTAGGACTGTAAAAGATTGAGGGGTGATCTTATAGCAGTGTATGAAATCATGAGGAACATAGATAGGGTGAATTCCTAGGCCCAGGGAACCAAAAACTAGAGGGCACAGGTTTAGGATGAGAGGGGAAAGATTTAAAAGGGACCTGAGAGGCAACTTCTTCATGCAGAGGGTGGTGGGTATGTGGAATAAGCTGCCAGAGGAATTGAATGAGGAGGTACAATAACAATATTTAAAAGATATGTACACAGGTACATGGATAGGAAAAGGGTTAGAGAAATATGCACCTGGTATGGAGGCTCCAATGTGCAGGCTCACAAGAGGCTGCAGACTCAGCCAGCTTCATCACAGGCACAACCCTCCCCACCATCGAGGACATCTTTGAGAGGTGGTGCTTCAAGAAGGCGGCATCCATCATTAAGGACCCTCACCACCCACACTCAAGACCAAGGAATTGATTGTGGACTTGAGGAAGGGGAAGTCGGGAGAACACACACCAGTCCTCATTGAGGGGTCAGCGGTGGAAAGGGTGAGCAGCTTCAAGTTCCTCAGCATCAACATCTCAGAGGATCTATCCTGGGCGCAACACATTGATGCAATCACGAAGAAGGCACGCCAGCAGTTCAACTTCATTAGAAGTTTGAGGAGATTTGGTACGTCACCAAAGACTCATGCAAATTTCCACAGATGTACAGTGGAGAGCATTCTGACCCTCTTCACGTTACTACCGTCAGGGAGGAGGTACAGGAGCCCGAAGACCCACACTGAACGATTCAGGAACAGCTTCTTCCCCTCCACCATCAGATTTCTGAGCAGTCCACGAACACTGCCTTGTAATTCCTCTTTAGCACTACTTATATCTGTAACTTACAATAATTTTTAAGTCTTTACATCTTGCACTGTACTGCCACCTCAAAACAACAAATTTCATGACACGTCAGTGATAATAAACCTGATTCTGACCTTTTTAAACTGGCCACCTCCCCTCTAAATGGATGATTGATGGTCAGTGTGGAGTCAGTGGGCTGGAGGGCCGTTTCTGTACAGTATTACTCAATGACTTGATCATAGACAGAGGACATACAGCACGGAACCAGGCCCTTCAGCCCAACTGGTCCATGCCAACCATCAACCAACCATTTATAATGGTCCCATTTTATTCTCCCCACATTCCTGTCAGCTCCACCCACCTACGCTTGGGGCAGTGCAACAGTCAATTGACCTACCAACCTGTCCACGTCTAGGATGTAGGAGGAAAGCAGAGCTCCCCGAGGGAAACCCATGCAGTCACAGGGAGACCGTGCAGATTCCATGCAGGAGCAGCTGCACCAGCAGCACTGTCCAATCCAATTCCCATCAACTGTGCTGTGAAGGAGGGCGGCCAGATTGTAATCACACAGTTTCCTCACATCTCCTTGAATTCTGCCCACTCTGAAACACCTGACAGTTCAGTCCAAGACTGAATACTGAACAAGTCTTGCTGCGAGCAAACATCAACCACTTCACCATCGAAGGCGGCGCATCTAAACCGAACACTGCCACGTCTGAACTTATTATGGAGGAAAGGTCAGCCAGCTGAACGTGGTTGGATCTCAGACATTGCCTGAAGGACTCCAGCAGTGCTGTCCTGTGACAGATGACTGCTGTCAGACAACCACCTCCCTACTCCTTTGTGTGAGGTACGAACGACTCCAGTCAATAGAGATACCCCACCCCCGCCCCCCATTTTATCTGAACATTTCAGTTAATTGCCATCTTGATGACAAAATTAGTCACCCTCACTTCAACTCTGGAATTCAATTCTTTTGTCCATATTTGGACAAAGACTTCAATGAGATTTGGAGTTACGTGGTCCTGGCAAAACCCAAGCAACATCACTGCATCTGGTCACTCGCAAGTGCACCATGGCAACACAACCAACAACACCTCCGTCCCCTGCTGATGGTTGAAGAGTACAGTGAGGGGACAGGGAGCAGCTTTACACATTGCCCTGGTCTTTGTGGTCAGGTGACATCTGAGCACATCATCAGCCTTCAGAGGGTATGCTGGCCTTCAAAAATGTGCATTTTAAGAAGTATGTCATCTCAGAATCTGCATTTTTTTAAAAAAAACGAATCATTTGCATTTTTAATATAAAGTTTCTCAACATCAAATCAGTCATTTAGACGTGCCCTGGCCAAAACCTTCACCCAACTGAAATGGTCAATAATCAGACCCATTTCACGCCAAGGGTTTCTGATGACCAATTACAGTGACACAAGAGGGCAGCACTATACTGCAGATATTTCTCTCTGGCTAGTCATTCCCTGCATTAATTTTGAATAAGCACATTGTATTCTCCAAGGATATCATTCATAGCCTTGAAAGAGCGACCTGCAACACCAAGGCCTTGGATATGAAACACCAGGACAAAATGGACCTGTTCCAGTTTACAGTCTGTGCTTGACATGTTATTGATCTGCACTTGATGCCAATTCTCCATACAAGCCATTCAGAATTCAGAAAATTCAATAACTTGGCTAAAGGAGTTGTGCTACCTCTTCAGTAACACAACCAGGATGTTGTCAGGGCACATGTTACCTGTTGCTGCTGTGGGTTAAAGTGGAAAATTGGCTTCTGTGGCGATGGATTACACATTGGCACCACTGGCTGACAATGGTTGTAAATGACACAACCTTGCCTTCTGAACCTCTGCAATGGGCTCCATCATTGACTGAAGAATGGATTGTTAACGAAGCCTTCACAATTAAATGTGCCAGGGCCCTGACCCACCAGTTAGTTGTGGAATGTCTTGGGGTATATCTACAGCCAAGCTGCTTCTGCTGTCTATGGTCCAGCTCATTTTGTTTATCTAGTGCTGAGCCTAGCTCTTCACTGAGAAGGTTCAATGCAGATAGTAGCAGCAGGCTTCAGTGGAAAAGTAAATACAAAAAGATGCCAATGTGCTGTCACTTTTGTGTGAAAAAGACAGGTCTGTAGACCAGTAATGGACAGGGCACTGGTGAGTTGTGAAGTCCCTCCACTGACACTCACTCTATAAACTCAAGAACAACCAACACGGGAATGAGCAGGTGGACTCTGACCTGCCAGTCCTACCACTGGGACCCAGAAAGGAGGCAATGCTTTCCGGATGGGGGAACATGCCTGTCCGAGTGGGTGCTTCCTTCTGTCTGTCTATATCCAGTCTACAGTCTGTCTATACCTTTTGTTACCTCTCGCTGCCTTGATGAAGCAGTCAGCATAATCAAAGACCCCACCCACCCGGGTCATTCTCTCTTCTCTCCTCTTCCATCAGGATGATGATACAGGAGCCTGAGGGCATGTACCACCAGGCTCAAGGACAGCTTCTGTCCCACTGTGGTAAGACTACTGAATGATCCCCATACGATGAGATGGACTCTTGACCTCACAATCTACCGTTATGACCTTATTGTCTATTTGCACTGCACTTCCCTGTAGCTGTGACACTTTACACTGTATTCTGTTATTTTTACCCTGTACTACCTCAATGCACTGTGTAATGAATTGATCTGTACGATCGGTATGCAAGACAAGTTTTTCACTGTACCTCGGTACAAGCAACAATAATAAACCAACACCCTCCAACTTCTAGGAAGTGTCACCTTCCTTAGAAAATGCTGATGTTTTGCCTTCCACCAGAAGGTGGATGGGTGACAGTGGCGCAGCTGGTAGAGCTGCTGTACCACGGCCGCAGCGACCCAGGTTCAATCCCGACCTCTGGTGTGGTCTGTGTGGAGTTTACACGTTCTCCCAGTGACTACGTGGGTTTCCCCCAGCTGCTCTGGCTCCCCCCTACATCTCAAAGACGTGCGGGTTGGCAGGTTAATTGGCTGCTGTAAGTTACCCCCTCGTGTGTGGGCGAGTGGGAGAATCTGGGAAGAATTGTTGGGGATGTGGGGAGAGTAAAATGGGTTAGGGTACGACTAGTGTGGAAATGAGAGTTTGATAGTCAGTGCAGACTTGGTGGGCTGAAGGGTTTGTTTCCATGCCGTATCCCTCTGAGGATCCAGAGTGAAGAGGGAACTTTCCCTGATGTCCTGCCCAATGTAAGAATGTGGCTGAACGTACTAATCGCATTAGTTCAAGCTGAACACAGGCTCCCACCCTCTCTCTCAGCGAGGGAACACTGTGATAGCAGTTATAGCTTTCTCCCCCCAGTATCACATACCCTTGTGCAAGCTTTGGTTCTCCTTTTCTAAGCTGGTGACGCGGGAGCATAACTCGACATCTGCACCCTGTACAGCGCTCTGCGAAGAGAGAAGGTAGATATTAGCTCAATGTACAAGCAAAAGAGGCACCAGAAAGTAGGTTCTTGTCTCCCTTCCCCATTGGTAAGAGACCCAAGAGTGGTAAGTGTTTGATAGCAGCACTAATGGGTGATCGGCTCTGGATAACACAACGCCAAACTGCAGTAATGAGCTCTTACCAAGGGGGAGGGTATGAGAGGTAAAAAGCACTGGAGCCCCAAGGAAGCAAGCAGCAAGCAGTCATACGGGCCAGGCAGAGGAAGGAAACAAAAACACCCCCACACATTCTGTGTCCACATCCGATCATTTAAACTTGTTAGTGGGCATTGGTAAGCAATAGCTGATTATACTCAAGAGTCAGCCACCTGGGGAGCACAATCACTTTGTACACACATGCCCCATTTTCAGGAACACCCTCAACACCAGTACATGTTCCCCAAGATTACTATTTGGTAACAAATCGAAACAGGTTAGATGCTTTAGGATTGATGTCTCATTGGCATGGTTCCCACCCAGAGAAAACGTACCTTTACGATTCAGGGAACCCATTTGGAAACTTTACGACCCACGTGATACACACTTTGCCCGTTGTGTCTGACCCAAAGAACAGCCAGCAGTGTGACTCCACCTTCCCAGGCAAGACCCGACAGCACGATCCAACAGCTCACAGCTCTAGGTACTGTTTACATGTGGAATGGCCATGAACTACTGAATCACGCAGGGTATCACGACAGGGGCATTTCTGGTCCATTCTCTGGCCAGGCACCACTGATGGTGAAGAGCAGCTATTCCATCCAAATGGCCTCCGTTGACTTGTTCAAAGGCAGGTGACTGCAGCACCTCAGCATTAGTTTAGCACCAACTCAAGCCAAAAGAGCCAAGGGGGCCTTGCATGACGTTGGATGGGGCAAATGGGCGGATGACGACCAGTGGGCTTGCCTGTGGTAGGGCTTCAAATGCTTCCTCTAGCAGGACACGGTGAGGAGCAAAAGGCTGGGCTCGGCTTGGCTCTCCGCATGCAGCTGGGGTGGAGGAGGAAGCCACACGTTACACTTGGGAAAGGAGGTGCAGTTTGGAGAAGCACACAGAGGTGGGGGTGGGGTTCTCAATCAAATGCCAAAGCAGACACAAGCTGCAGCAGCGTACTTACTTTCTGAGGATGAACAAGAAAGACATTCTTTTTGGGAAATAAAAACAAAGCTTTAGTAGTTTGGTGGGGTGGGGACACAAATCATCGCAATCATTTCTTTCAACTGTCATGCGGATATAATTAGAAACACGTCCAAGGAATAATCACACTCTGCGCCCTTTCTCTGGTGTAACACAGCAAAGGTCCGTGGGGTTGTGATGGATATGAAAGGATGCAACGACTCAGATTAACTGCTAACTTCAAGTCAAATGCATAAGAGACCAACACTAAAATACACACACACACACTGCATGAAGATGATCGATTGTAGCAACAAGAGACAGAGCCAGCGACAATATCCCTACAATACGATTACAGTGCCATGGCATGTTAAAAGTTGCAACACAAACACACGATGCACAAGTCAACAGGAGTGACTCCGAAAGCCAACACGATGAATAGTCAGCAAAGCGAGTGGGTGACAAGGATTAGTGATGAGGTGGGTTACTGGAAGGACAGCATGCCACCCGACATCCAGGCCTGCACTGCCATGGACCCTCACATAGCTGGAGACTGGGTCGATGTTATCATGGGCCTTTTCTTTGGGATTTCTGCCGGCCTCCCAAACAGACGAGATCTGGTTGTGGAAATACATGGATGATGGAGGTTATGGGATGTGATGGTCACAGCACTCCACGAGCCCCAGCTTCTCCTCGGGCTGACAGAAAGCCACCGACACCAAAGCGTACTTACACCGATACCAGGAGCCCCAACGGGCTACATTCTCTCTCCTGGAACGTTCTCATGGATTTGCTGGTACGTTAGGCAGCATTGCCCAGTTAATTGCAACACAAACCCCACCCCCCCACCCCATTGCCAATTCAGTGATCTGATTATTAGCATGCAGGAAGGAACCTGTCTCCTCACCTTTAGCATCACTATTAAAGAGGGTCATAATTTTTAACTAAAGGCTATTCGTTTTTCAAAAACAAAAAAAAAACTGCCCTTCCTAACAGGCACCTTAGTTACTGGTGGGTCTGAGAGGGGCGGCTCTTGTTTTCACCACTTCAAAATGCTTTAAAATGCTACATAACCTTGAAGCTGTTGTTTTCACATACAAATGACATTCCTTAATTCAATGCAGAGCAGTCCTTTCAGAACTATTACCCCATATTCGATTTCTGGCCAGATTCCCGGTGATGTTGTTTGACAAAGAACAGAAGAAGCTCTGTGTGTATTGTGGGCTCCCCTTCACCGTGTGCTGATATAAGGGGAGGTTATTGGTTGCTACTCCCCAAGCTTTGACAAATCAGGAAACCCCTCCATAGGCTCACTTATGCTCTTTATATTAGAATATAATGCACCAGTGAAACTACTCAATTCAGGTGGTTCAAGCCAGTATTAGGGAAACCTGCTGGAGTTTGTTTAGGTCGTAACTGGCCGTGCATCGGGTGTTTTTGGATGTTCAGTCGGCCTTTGGTAAGGTGCCACACAATATGAGAGCACATGGGGTTGGGGCTAATGCACCGATATGGACTGAGGACCAGCTTAGGGGTAGAACACAGTAGGAATAAATGCGTGATGTTCGGGTTGGAAGACTTAACCAGAGGGATTGGGTCCTGGGGCACCAGCTGTTCTGTCACAATGAGTTGGACTAGGTGATCAAGTGTAACGTATCCAATCTGCTGATGATACAAAGCTGGTGCAGTGAGCTATGACGAAGATGAAGAAAGGCTTCAGGGGAATACTGGAAAATGAACTGTAATATGGAAAAAACATGAGTTCATCCAATTTGGTAGGAAGATAGAAAAGCAGAATCTCTTTTAAATGATGAAAAATGTTGGTGTTAAGGAGCTAGATGTCTAGCACACCAATCAATGGAAGTAAGGCACAGGCACAGTTAGAAAGGTAAATGGTATGTTGGCCTTTAGTGCAAGAGGACTTGACCACAAGAGCAAAGATGGTACTGAAAGTAACCAAGAATCTGGTGAGACTGTAACCTACAGTAGTGTTCACAGGCCTGGGCTTTGACCTAATAAAGGATATATCTGCCTTGGGAGCTCAGGGGGGCAAATGTTTTCACACAGTGGTGGGTATATGGAATGAGCTGGCAGAGGAAGTGGTAGAGGTGGGTACAATTAGAATGTTTAAAAGACACGGAGGGGTATTTGGATAGGAAAGGAGAACAGGGATATGGCCTAATACGGGCAAATGGATAAATGTAGGGAGGGCCCATGCAACAAAGGTTCAGCAGATTGATTCCTGGTACTGTGGGGCTGGGCAGTAGACTGCCCTCCAAGGAGGATGAGCGTATACTCTAGAAGAATGACTTAATGAAGGCACCTCACTAAAGAGGGTCAGCACAGTGTGCACATTCTATTTTCATGAGAATGGATGTGTTGATTTTAAGATAAATTGACATTATCGATGTTTCATTGTAGTGTGAAATAAAAAAAAACTATTTAGAAATCGCCTTTCTGCAAATCAGGCCAGGTGAAAGATGTACTTAACGAACCATGGGCAGAAGTGCTCTCTTGAGCTCACCATTGCATGGGTAGATATGAGATAATGTGTGAATTCGTCCCCGTAAGTTACAGAACAAAGTGACACATTCATAGAGGAGTCCTGAATTCCTAACGTTTACTGGGTCTGAACTGCTCATCCAGAGCAGTGTTAGTTTCCCATTTATACATGTACAACAAGAAGGAGCCCCATATCTCCTCAATCAACAGCCTGTGGCATTGAAATGTGCCACCCTATAGAAGGCTTTCCACTGTGCCTTACAGGCAATCCCCTAGAATGTGTGAGCATTCAATAACTGGCTCACAAGTGTACACTGCTCTAGCAGATTCAGTCTTGGGTTCCATTAAACCTATGATACATAGCTTAAGCCAAAATAAAAGGGTGCAAAATGGCAGATACTAATGCCAATGAGAAAAACATGAGCCAGTCTACATTGATTCAGATCAGAAGGATTAAAGGGACGAAGATAAATTATGTAACCACTCTCTTTTATTAGGTATGGCTGCATTCTATTTTACTAATGCAAACCTGCCATCTCCTGGGAGTACTGGTGCTGTTGTAGGTGAGTGGTGGTGGGGGATACCCACAGCAAAGACTGCTTGAGTGTTTCAGCCATATTGCTAGCTGCAGACGGGTCGAGGTGCTGGTGGGAAAAGTGGCTTCATGCTGCCTTGGTTGGAACTCACCAGTACAGTCAGTCAGAGTCAGCTGCCAGTTTGTAGGATGTGATTTAGTATCATGAAACACTCAGGACGAGGAGGGGGAAAGTGAGGGGTAAAAAAAAGAGAAACAACCTCAGGAACCTCATTACTGTCTGTGTCCAATGACCTCAAATAAAAAAGTGTTTTTTTTTAAACTAGCCAAGATTCAAGAGCAGAGTCGTCATGCTGGAACAGTACAAAACATTAGCTAGGTCATAGCTAGAGTCCAGAGTACAGCTCTGGACATAGACTGAAAGTAATTGATACAAAGTTTAGGGGGAAATCATGCAAAGAACGGTCATGGTTTGGAACTCACTGTCTGAAAGCATGGTGGAAGCAAAAGCCCTCGTCACCTTTAACAGATAAGCACCCATGCAAGGCTACAGGCAGAGCCGGGAGTGGAGTTAGTCCGAATAGCTTTATCAGTCTGTAGGGGGCAAATGGCCTCTTCCTGTGCCATAAATTTCCAAGGTTCGATGATGCAGTGCCTGCCGTGGTTGGATAGCTCATCTTCTACACCAAGATAGGCAGGGTGCTGATAGAAATGAAGCAATGCCCTCTCCCCTGCACCCAACCTGAAAGAAATCAGGTCTATCAGGGCAGAATCTACCCATCAGAGAATTGAAAGCACAAATCCACTTTGATAGGGGTTTTCCTGTCAGATTAGGGACTTCTACTTTACAAAGGTCCTGTGGCAGGGATTTCAGCAACAGTGAGCATTGCTACAACATGGAGAGGGTTCCAGGGGTCAAATCCTGCTCCTAATTTTAATGCTGGGGGCAAGAGAAGGCCGAGGCAAGATATATTATCGTATAAAATTTAAAAAGTAGCATAACCTACAAAGTTACATACCAGGTGCTGGAAGTGGGACTGGTTTTAGTTACTTATGGTATGTACACAGTGGGCCAAATGGTCTTCTTATGTACCACGATTTTAATAGGTTGGGTTAAGTGGATGTTCTAACTAGATCAGGGAAAAGCAAAGTCTGCTTTTATTTTCAGGAATTGGTGTGACTTTAAATGTTTGTTTCATTACCATATTTAAAACAAATTTCTGTTAAAACATTTGATTGCATTTCTAGCCAGATGTGATAAGTTCTCAACTTGCCATTGTCAGAGTTGTACAGCATAGAAACAGGCCCCTGGACCCACTGTGTCTATGCTGACCACCATGCCTATTTATGCTAATCCCACAGCTGCATTAGCTCCATATCCCTTTATGTCCTGCTTGTTCAAGTAACTGCCTCTTAAATGTCACTGTTCCTGCCTTCACCACCTGTTCTGGCAGCTCATTCCAGATACCAACTACTCTTGGTGTGAAAAATTTACCCCTCAGATTCTGTTTAAACACCGTCCCCTCACAAACTTATGCCCTCTAGTTTTAGACATCCCTACCACGGGAAACAGACACTGACAATCTACCCTATCCATGCCTCTCATAATTTTATATACCTCTATCACGTCACCTCTCTGCCTCCATCGCTCCTGAGAAAGCTCCTCCAATCTCTCCTTATAACTCGAGCCCTCCAATCCAGGCCACATCCCTGTGAATCTTTTCTGCACCCTCAATAGCTAAATCACATCTTTCTTGCAGGGTGGCGACCAGAACTGCACACAATACTCCAAGTGCAGCCTAACTAACGTTTTGTACAACGATAACACAAGGTCCCGACTCCTGTACTCAATCCCCTCCCCTCCCCCCAACCCCCCCGACCGATGAAGGCAAGCACACCGTATGCCTCCCCCTCCTCCTTGTCTACCTGTGTTCCCATTTTCAGGGAACTATGTACTTGTACCCCAAGGTCTCTCTGTTCAATAACACTCTCCAGAGCCTTGCCATTCACTGTGTATGTTCTGTTCTGGCTTAACTGACCAAAATGCAACACTTTGCACTTGTCCGAGTTAAATTCCATCTCCCACGCCCACTTTCCCAGTTGATCTAGATCCTACTGTAACCTCAGACAACCGTCCTCAAGGTCCACCACACCACCACTTTTAGTTTCAACCACAAACTTATTAAATACGCCAACTAAATTTTCATCCAAACTATTAATACATATGACAACAACAGGAGATCCCTGCGCCACATCACTGGCACAGGACTCCAACCCTCCACCAAGCCAATTTTGTATCGGATTTGCTAACTCACCCTGGATCCCATGTGTACTAACCTTCCGGTCCACCCTAGCATGTGAGACCTTGTCAAAGGCCTTGCTAAGGTCCATGTGGACAATGTCTGCTGCCCTTCCCTCAACAATCCTTCCCGTTACTTCAAAAAAAACTCAATCACATTCGTGAGCCATGACTTCCCAAACACTAAGCCATGCTGACTATCCCTAATGTCCTTGCCTTTCTAAATGCAGCTAAATCCTGTTCCTCAGAATCCCTACCAATAACTTTCCCACCACTCACCAGCCTGTAGTTTCCTGGCTTTTCCTTGCAGCCCTTCTTAAAAAAAAGGCACAACACAACCTGGGACATCTGACCCCCAAAACAGAGGTACACTTGACGACATCTGCTCTAATATGTTGTGTAGACATTTTAAAACAAAATGTGGTGTGAACACAAGTTGAATGTCACCTAGCTGTCTACTGGTTAAAAGGTTTGAGTTTTCTTTCCGGAAGGCTTTGTGTGCAATTAAGTGGGGCATCTCAAGTCTGCGGCCAGCTAAGAGGAGCAGGTACTCACTCCGGCCAGTGACTTCTGGATATTCTCCCTGGCTCTGGCAATGTCTCGAAGGATGTTACTCGCTCCGTTCTCCTAGGTAGTGGAGAAAGAATTTAGTCAAATGCTTGATCTCTGGTCAAACGACAGCAAAAATACAGTCTGAGGGTATGAATGACTGGCCAATAGGGGAAATGGCCACAGTGCCCTGTGGGAAAAAATAGCTGCAAGCTGGGCTCAGAACCTCATGTGAACCACAGAGCCGAGATTTCACTGCAGCAGAGTGCTGACAAAGCCTCTGAGTGATCATGGCTAGCCCTCACGCCTCAGGAAACTGCTGTGAAAAGCTGAGCTGCAAATGAAACAAATGCTGTTAAATCAGAGCACATTCTCTCGTCCATGCAACCTTACTCCTTGACGATAGAAGCAGCAAACAAACACCAAACCAGCAACTGAGATCAGTGTTGAGTTAGCAGGAAAACCCCAGTCCTCTGCCTCCCCGGAGCATTCGAGCCCAAACCCGAGGTACACTTGATCTGCACTAATATCACCCCCTTTAACTGAACACTGTCAGCAGCAGTACATGCAGATTAGCTGTTAGGGTACAGTAGTAGACTGTTCAGTGCCAGAAAACCAACAGCACTTGGGAAGGGGCTGGAAGTGTTAAAACTAAGATGATGACACCAGAAGACTTTCTAGTTTGCTTTACATCAAGTGTAGAATCAGAATTTGCACTGAATGGAACTGCTTTTAGAGTAACCCAACAGAAAGCATTTTTAGGGCCAAGTCTTTGGCTGGGGAAATGAGAAGCAATTGGGAAGTGAACAAAAGAAGAGGGAATTTCTGATTTATTTTCCAAAGAGCACAGAAAAAGGGGATTACGGTTATGTACATTAATGCACACGGGTAACTCAATAAGCAGCATAAAATTGCTTTAAAACATCTGATTGCCAACTTGAAGGCTGATTCCCCACATCATTCAGAAACACCCCAACCCCAGATAAATCAGACTGAGGTGAGTCCTGATTTGCACAGCTCAGCCAGTTGGTGATGACCAGCTCAGTCCTCTGGGCAATGATGTCACAGCTTAGATCCTTTGGGGGGTGGGGTGGTGGTGGTGTCTGCAGCAGGCCAGTGTATTTCCATATTAATCCAGAAACGTGGTTACACAAACAGGAGCTGGAAGTTCCCTCTGGTCAAGCATCCACGTGCTAAATGGGTTCAAATGGCTTTGTGCATCACTAAGATTACCACTCTCATCACAAGATGGGATTTAAGAGAGCACTGATTTGGGTGAAGACCCAGAGTTAATCCTTTGCCCAGTCCTGCACATCAGTGGAAACCTAATCCTTTAGCAAGAATATCCTGCTATTGAAAATAGCTTCAAAACCCTCGAAATAATCAGCATTAACTTGATTTAACAAAAAAAAAATCAGACCATCGCTCAATGTAACAGACACCAGCTCACTTAGATCTGTGCCATAGTTTGCCAGGTGAGCAACATACCACTGTGTTTTGACTTAAGACACTGGCAGGGAATATTGCCTTGCAGTCAATATGGGAAGTACACTCCCATGCTCTCTCACAGTAATGGAGTAGGTTAGTAATGAACAAAACCTGGGGAGCACCAATGAGTTGAACCAGCTTCACGAGGTAAAGCATTGAGTGATCTTCCTGCTCTGCCCAGTCAAGATCCACCAGTGGCCACACATTGCCCGGGATTGAGTCACGATGGGGGCTCTTCTTCAGGTCCAACAACAATCCCTACAGAGTCGCTGACCTGCCTGCATCAGATACCTGGACCCTGCTGCAAGTTTCCAATCAGCTCAGAGGCCATCGTCTCAACACCGTCTAGACTCGGATGACTTGTCCACTTAACAACAGCATCATAAACACCTCACAAGTAGAATGGCACATCGTATGAAGACAACACAGAAAGGCAGAGGGCCAAACCCTGCCCACAACATGGGTACACAGATATCACCCCACACAATGGCAGGGAAGTTGCAACTCAGTTGTGAAGATCCTGAACCATGGCCACACAACACCCACTCTCAGACCCCGAGCAAGAATCCACCCACACGCCTCCGCTTCTTTCAACGTGGAGCCCATCACTCAGCAACGAGTTTCCAACTTTTGCCATGAACATCACCCATTCTTTCATTGCAAGATGGCTCAGCACCACCTCTCAAGGTGACCAAGGGTGGCTAAAAAAGTGACCTTGCCAGTGACATTCTTATTCTAAATCTTCATTCAAGGAGCTCCAAATCAAGATGTGGAACACACTGTGTGGAATACTGTGTGCAGTTTTTGGGCCCCTTATCTTAGGAAGGATGTACTGATGTTGGAGAGGGTTCAGAGAAGATTCACGAGGATGATTCCCAGAATGAAAGGTCTTACGTACGATGAGCAATTTTTGGCTCTTGGACTGTACTCACTGGAGTACAGAAGAATGAGAGGGGACCTCATGGAAACATTTCGAATGTTGAAACGACTGGACAGAGTAGATGCGGCCAAGCTGTTTCCCCTGGTGGGTGAGTCCAGCACTAGAGGGCACAGAATTAGAGGGTACCCATTTAGAACAGAAACGAGGAGAAATTTCTTTAGCCGGGGGTTGTGGATTTATGGTATTCGTTGCCACATACAGCTGTGGAGGCCCGATCATTGGGGGTGTTTAAGGAGGAGACTGGAAGGTATCTAATTAGTCAAGGTATCAAGGGATATGGGGAAAAGGCCAGGAATTGGGGCTAGATGGGAGAATAGTTTAGCCAATGGTGAGGTAGTGGGATGGGCCGAATGGCCTACTTCTGCTCCTTTGTCTTGTGATCTTGTGATTAATTTGTGCACATCATGGAGAGTCTATGTCTGAATTAATGCTCAAATAATTTCCCATTTAACTAAAGATACTGAAAGTACTCAAGTGGGTGCGATCTGGGTAATCCTGGGAACAGATAGATTAAAAAATTAAATTCTTGACGCAGGTTAGGGTAACAGCAGAATCTAGCCCAGGAACTCTCCACTGCAATTTCTAGCCTCTCATTCATCACCAACTTTCTTAGCCCAAGCATCAAAGAAACAACTCAGTGCACAAGAGGGCACACGAGGTCTAGAATTCCCTGTACAAGCCCCAGTACCTCCCTTTCCTCCAAGCAGCTCTGCCAACCTTCACCTGTCCTAATACCCTGTGTACCTCAATGTCCAATGTGTCCAACTTCTAATGAATGGTTAACGGCCCAAAAACGTTAACCGTTTCTCCCTCCATTGATTTGTCTACCAAGTATTTACAACATCTTCTATTGTCTGACAGTGCCGTGAAGCGTGGGATATTTTCACTGCATTAAACATGCCAGTGTCACTGTTTTACAGGAAAGCCCATGACAGATGAAATTCAGTTGAGACACTCCAAATATGAGAAAGTATCACAAGTGCCCAAAGAAAGGACCGGGGTTTTCATTTTCTTCAGTGAACTACAGAGGAGGTGCGTGTGTTTACAGCTCTAATCAAAATACCCACTGATATTTAAGAACAGCTTCGGACGTAAGGGAGGCAAAGGGGTTTGAACAAGGGAATATAGACTGGTTAACCGGACATCAATGGTGAAGAAAATGCTACAGTCCATTATAAAAGATGAACACTTGGAAAAGAGTGACAGGAATGGACAAAGTCAGCACCCAAAGAGAAATCGTGCTTGACAAATCTACTGGGATTTATTGAGGATGTAACTAAACAGATGGGGTAGAACTGGGTGAATGTGGTGCATTTGGACTTTCAGAAAGCTCTTGGTAAGCCCCACGAGACAGCAGGGGTAAAATTAAAGCACATGGGATTGGGGATAAGGTGCTAATGTAGAGAATTGGTTGGTCGACAGGAAACAAAAGGAATAAAGAGGTCCTCATCAGAGTGGTAGGCAGTGACTGATGGGCTACGAAAGGATTTAGGACCAGGACCCAGCTATTCACGATTTGGATAAGGGAATCGAATGCAGTTTCTCCAAGTTTGTGCATACACAAGGCTGATTGGGGGGATGGGGGAAGCCTTGAGGAGGATGCAGAGAAGTTCCAGGTTGATTTGGGCAGGTCTGGACATGGCAGATGGAGGACAAAGTGGGTAATTGTGAGGTTATCCGCTTTGGTGGCAATAGGAAGGCAGAGTATTATCCGAGTGGTGATGCATTGCAAAGGGAGAAGGTGCAATCAGACCTGGTAGTCCTTGTGCACCGGGCTCTGAAGGCGAACGTGCCGGTTATTGAAGCAGCAAATTCCATGCTGGCCTTCATTGTAAGATTTGAGAACAGGAGCGGAGATGTCTTGCTGCAACCCAACAGGGCCTTAGTGAGACCACACCTTCAGTAACGTGTAGTTCTGGCCTATTTACGGAAGGGTATTCTTACTTTGGAGTGAGTTCAGTGAAGGTTCACAGACTGATTCCTGGGAAGGCAAGACTGACGTACAAAGCAAGATCGAGACAAATAGGCTAATGTTCAGTGGAGTTGAGAAGATTGAGGGGGAATCCCACAGAAACCTACAAAACTTAACAGGACTGAACAGATCAGATGCAGGCAGGACGTTCCCGACGGTGAGGGAGTCTAGAACTAGGGGTCACAGTCTAAGGATAAGGGGCAAACCTGAGACAAGGAGAAATTCCTTCTCCCAGGGATTGGTGAATCTGTGGAATTCTCCACCACAGAAAGCAGTTGAAACCAAATCATTCAATATATGTATGGAGTTAGATATTGTTCTTATGCCTCAAGGGAATCAAGGAATGTGGGAAGAAAGCTGGCACAGGGTAATGAATTCAGTTAATCAACCACAATCATGTTAAATGCCAGAGCAGGCTCCAAGGGCCAAATGGCCTACGCCTGCTCTTATTTTCTATATTTAAACAGTGAAAGGGTAGGCAGACATCTTGCATGGCTTTCAGAGACACAAGAGAAACTGCAGATGCTGGAAATCTGGAACAATATTCACATACACACACGCACAAAAAGTGCTTGGGCCTGAAATGTCCACTGTTTATTTCCCTCCATAGATGTTGCCTGACCTGCTGAGTTTCTCCAGCATTTTGTGTGTGTTGCTCTTGCATGGCTTTACAAATAAGAAATTTGTAACTTGAAGGATTAATATTACCTTTACTATACATCACTTCTCTCTCTCTCTCACACACACACACTTATACTGGGGCATCATACTGTACCTGCACAGCTGGGGAGTTCCGCACCACATTTTCTACTGGGGTATTGGTAGGGACCGATCCAGACAGCTGCCTGTAGTACTGCACCTCTGCATCATCATACTTGTACTTATCGAACCAGATATTCTCGTTTGCTAAAAAGTTAACTGCCATGGTCCTAGAAGGTGGAAGAGGTAGCGAAAGGCACAGTAAGACTATGTTCAAGGTAGAGATAAAAGTTCACAATATCTACACAGATGCAGTGCTGTTGGCAGACCAAAAATGTAGCTCAGTATGGGATAGAGAACCGGACCTACAGCTCAGTGCTGGTCCCACTGTAACACAGGCACTGCTCCATCCTTTAAATCATTACAAAACCATCGCTCATGTTATGGTTCATACGTCATTAAATAGTAGCTGGATGACACCCCAACCTGAAAGATCTTTTACTACAGCAACTTAACTGACCACATGTTCAGCCTTCTACTCTCTGTTCACTCAACGTCACTACTCCCCATCTGTCAAACACTCCACATTAATGGAGGCTTCCCATTACTAATCACCAGGTCTGCCCAGCTATAGTGCGATTAAAAAAGCTACTCGACGAGAGGAGGACCAACAATGAGGTTTTAATGTTAGTCTGTGCAGCCAGTCCTACAAAATAATCACTAGTCCACACAATGCAAAGTTTCAGTTGCTGTAGCTAGCTGGGATGGGAAAAGGTTTACAGACTTACATCAGCTGAATATTTTATAATCTTATAAAACATAAATAATGCACAAAATAAGAATGACGCAAGGGGAGATTATAACATTCCGCTGATGTGATGTTGGGATTGGAACATCAGGTGCAATCTTCCAGAAGTGCACACGTCATTGAAAAACCACTCATCTCAGCCCATGCAGATGCCACCATACTCCCTCTGCTTGTGCAGGAGCATCAATCCAACAGTAGGGGCTTGTCACTGCAGAGCTCATCAACAACTAAGAGGGCCAGAATGATGTAGAGACAGCTACAGCACAGAAACAGGCCCTCCTGCCCACTGAGTCTGTGCTGACCATCAACAACATGAAGCCATATAGGAAGGCCATGGATTTACACTGCGAGATTAAAACAATGGCATTGATAACAAATGACCGTGAAGCTAATGGATTATTATAAAAATTCAGCTGGTTCAATAGAGCAGCTTTGGAAGCAAACCTCCTATAGGCATCAGTCTGATCTGTGACTATGGACATCACAACACTCATCCATTATCAAAGTGGTTCAAAATACCCTTCACATCCCTATAGTGCAATAGACAGCAAACCTCAGTCTCGGCAGAGCTGCCTAGACCACAGGAATGAAAATAACTTTAACACACAAAATGTTGCTTCAAAGAAACCTTCAATAACAATTAAAAATAAGTCTGCCTGTTACGTTATTTACCAAGTGATGTAACCCCATCTAGCGCTAATTGCAATGTGGCCCAAGATTCCCCTACACAGTCCTCAGATTGCAGTGACCCTTTGACAGGAATTGCCTGTGATTCATACTCTTGACAGACAAAATACAGTCTCACTGCCACTGTGCTCCCCTCAGTTCATTAACACTTAGTGGTCATTCCAAATCAAGAATAAATCAGAAAATGAGGTGATTATCACCACAGTATCTCTGGATTACCTTGCCTCACGAGGTAGCAGCTCACCTTCAGCTCATCCCCGACACCCTAATTTGTCCCTGGGCTCTACAGCTGACCCAAGCAGGGGTTCACTTGGGAGGTCAGTGGGTCAGAAAGCATCAGCTAAAATACAAAGCCACTCAGATCTCACATCAGCTGACGGAGGCATGCAACTTTACTAAACGGTGGCACTCGGGAGTCAGGCAGGCCAGATTACCAGCTGACCAATTTGATGTCATTCAGGTAAAGTCTCCAACCTCCCCCCACCGCGCCCCAATTTAATGGGCAGACATGACTTTGTGCCATTTTACAAGGTGCCCAATTAAAGGATACAAAATGCGTCGGAGGGCTTTCAGAAGTGGGGAGAGATGGCAATGTACTGTGGGGAACTTTGTGAAACTTGTGTTGAGTTAGGGCGTACTAAATACAATCCAAGCCTACTTATCCTGGCGCCACGGACAGCAGGGTGCAGGGGTACGTCTTTCTGCCGGTGCTGCTGGCGGAGAGGTGGACACTGGCTCCTGGGTCTTGCTGGGTGCTCTCTGGATTCCAGCCAGGTGATAGCGCAGCTCTGCAGCATCATACGTGGGTTTATTGAACCACACTGGCTCGTTGTCCTTATGAACGAGGTGCTGATTGGCTGCCACTGGAGACACTCCCCCTGTGGATGACGGACAGGGCTCAGCGGTACGAGGGGGGCATGGACGGATGACACGGGGGCCACCCTGGCCTGGGACTTGGTGCGGTCCATCTCTCCCCGCCGCTCGGTCCTCGTACAGGGCCTCATAGTAGAGCCGCTCAGCGTCGTCGTACAGCGGCTTTTCCAGCCACACCCCGGGTGCCAGCAGGTGCCAGTGGGTCACAGGACACGTCCCGTTCACTTGGGGGCTGGCGAAGCCAGGGGTGAGCGGGGTGGCGGGAGTGGCACTGATGTACCCTTCGTCCGGGGTGACCCGTGGCTTTGGAATCCTGCGGGAGCTCGGGATCAGCAGAGAGCGAGGCACACCCGGCGCCTGTGACCGGGTGACAAACAGGCGTTCGGCCTCGTCGAAGGCGCCCTTGTTGACCCAGACTCCACAGACGAGGTGGTGACAGGCCACTGCAGGGCGGTTTTCGCGGCTGGGGGCGGACGCTTTCGCCTGGGCAGGGCCGGGGGATGCCCCCAGCCGCCCCAGAGCCAGCCCGCGGTCACTCTTTGCCTCTTCCGGTGGGTGCCAGTCAGGTTCCTCCGCGGGCACCAGCTTGGGACGCGGAGAGCTCTTCCCCTGCCTCCTCTTGCTCGTCTCCTCTTCCGCCAGCGGACGGACCCCGGGCGCCGGCTGCATCTGCTGACCCACCCAGAACAGCCGCTCCGCCTCGTCAAACTTCCACTTGTCCATCCAGATGGTCTCCAGCAGGAAGGGATGCTTCGCTGTCCCCATCCTCAGAGCGCAGCACAACACAGGGAAGAAAGCTCAGAGTAAGCACAGAGTAAACCAGCAGAGCCGGCGCTGAACACCAGGCATGCAATCACAAGACAACAGTCTTCTGCCTCGAATGGGAACCTGCGTTTCTGATGTCACCACACCCTGCTTATGAAAGCAACTAGTTTTAACTAAGTTTAGCTCTTTTCACTCACACACACACACACACACACACACACACACAGTCCAATCACTAGTTTTGAGGAATCCATTTTGAATCAGCAGCAAATTCAGAAAGACAGGGTTCAGGTCACATTGTAAAACAAGAGGCATAGTCAGTCAGAATCTTTTCCCCAGGGTAGAAGTGTCAAGTACTAGAGGACATGAACATAAGGTGAAAGGGGGAAAGATTAAAGGAAATGTGGGTTTTTTTTCCCTACACAGAGAGACGTGGGTGCCTGGAGCGGGCTGCCAGGGGCGGTGGTGAAAGCAGATACAACAGTGGTGTTTAAGAGGCTGTTAGATAGACACAAGAATATGCAGGGAATGGAGGGACGTGGATCATGAGCAGTCAGAAGAGATTTAGTTTAATTTGGCATTGTTGTCGGCCGGTTCCTACGCCGTCCTGTTCTACGTGAGAGTTCCTTTCCCCAAAGGACCTGCTCATAAGGAAACGAGGTGGGGAAGGAGAGCTTCTTGGGATGAGGGGTGAAGGGGGCAAAGGCCAGATGGGAGTGGGCCAGAGAAAGGAGAGGCTAAGGCTGGGGAATGCCAGATCATGGGCTGGTTAGGTAGAAAGAATGTGAGGCAGGAGTTGAATGGGAGAGGGTCGAGATGGGGGCAAAGCAAGAGGGAGTCAGGCATGAGGGGGCAATAGCTGGTCATGGTGCAAGAAAGGCAGCAGTTTGCATGGACAGTAATTGCTTTACAGCCCAGTATCACTGACTCAACGTATAAAAGACGACAGCTTGTAGATACAATCCCACATCACCAATTACGATGCCACGTTCTACTTCAGCCATTGGACAAGCAAAATTTATCGGTGCTCTGCCTGGGGAGTGGCTCCACTCCGATGGGTGGGACATACATTTAGCACCAACCCATGCTCAATGAATCCCTACCAAACTGCAATCACAGACCTGGTCCAACAAGCAGGCACCAGAGGACCTGCAGGCTGAGTACAGCACTAATCAGAGCAACATATCAAAGCCAATCCTGTGGCATCGCCCTTTAGAAAAGGATCTAGAAGGTGCAAAAGAAAAGAAACTGTGGTTTGACAGGTACTCACCTCCTTATCCTACAACAGTCAGCAAGGGAATAAAGAAAGAAGAAAATTATGTGGTTTAGGAGCATGACTCAAATGTAAAGCATTATTGCTAACAGCCAGCACTGCAAATCACAATCGAGCCTCTGGAGGCAGTGGGAGCTGATGGGCAAGTCAGCTGTTTATGGACACATGCAGCCCAAGTGTAGATTATGGCCATTAAACCTTTCTCCTCTCCCACAGAATAACCCCCACATCCCCTCTATTCATCCATTCAGCTGGGTACAAAAGATGGATGCCTTTATGATGCTGTTTTCTGTTGTTCATTCCTGTGTAAGGATTAACTGGAATGTTGCAATGGTGTTGATACTGCAAAAAAAGTTAATTTGTCCATGCCTTTGTTAATGACAAGCATCTCTTTCTCATGCACACCCACAGTTGCATTAGAAATCAGCAGCTGTGATTGATCAGGCCCCAGTTCTTGGTACCATTAACAATTCTGCACTGGCACCAGACAAAAGAATGATTATCTGCTGGTCAGATACTCTGATCTCAGCCATCTTGGTGAATATTTTGGAAGATAAGCTCCCACTGAAATGCAATTATCATTCAGTCCGGCAGTACCAGCCCTTGCGATGACATTGTACCTGGGTTACATGTCACCACCCCTGCAATCTTGGCCAAATCTCTGCCCCCTGTACATATTACACAAAGGCCAAAGGAAATCAGCTATAATCCTAAAATCAATTTACACGAACGAGCATCACAGGACCCCTGAGTAAAGACTGTTTTTATAATCATACGGACAGAAGAGGCTCCTGGATTGCCCTGAAATAATTAGAATGCTGCACCTCACTGCAGCTTCTTCACCACTTTCCCAAATGAACACCAATTTCAGTAAACTGCAGGAAGCTTCCTCCTCACCACCCCATTCTCCCTTCACTGGAGTGATGCAGACTATACTCTAGTCTCACTGCAATTTTCCCCCTTCTTCCCTCTAATTCTTCCACCAATTACTTTAAATCTACATCCCCAAGTTTATCATTTCTCTGCTGAAGGAAACAGGTACTTCCAAAGCCCTTTATAGTTTTATACAACTCACATTAATTCGCTCCTCAGCCTCCTCAAGTGCAAGGAAATCAACTCTTGCTCATGCAATCTTTTTTCACAGCTACAACTTCCCAGCCCTGGCAGCATACTGATTCTCCTCTGTGATCTCATCAGTGCTTTCCTGTACCATGGTGACCAAAACTGTGGGCAGTATTGGAGCAGTGGCCAATGCCCTCCACGCAACCCGCTTCTCTAACCACCCTGACCACCTTCTTTCTGATCACCCTCCCCCTCCAACCCTACCCCTTGATCCTCTGGGCACTCTTCCCCTCCAACCCTACCCCTTGATCCTCTGGGCACTCTTCCCCTCCAACCCTACCCCTTGATCCTCTGGGCACCCTCCCCCTCCAACCCTACCCCTCACTCCCTGCCGATACACTCCCACCAAAAACCCTCCAGATCCTCTACTACCCCCCCACCATGCCCTCTCACCCCTCCCTCTCCAACCCCCTCAGATACCCTCCCCCAACCCTTCTCCCCTGCCCCCACAACCCTTCTCCCCCTCCAACCCCCCCACACACCATCCCCTGCCCCCTACACACCCTCTCCCCTACCACCCACGTCCTCGTACCCCTCCCCCTCAGACACCATCCACTGGCCCCGATACCCCTTCTCCCCTTCCCTCCCCCTGCCCTCCACCACAATCCCTCTCCAACCCCCCACACTCCCTCCTGTCCCCCATAACCCCCCCACCCCACACACTCCCTCCTGTCCCCCCATAAGCCCTCCTGCCCCACCCCCTCCCAACCCCCACACCCTCCCCGTCCTCCATGCCCTCCGGCCCCACACCCACCCCTCCCCTATATCCCTCCCCCCACACCCCCTCCCTTCACCCCACAACCTCTCTGTCCCCCTCCTCCCCCTCCCTCCCCCCACCCTCTCCTCCCCACACCCCCTCCCTCCCACACCCATCCCTTCCCCACCCTCCCCTCCACACCCATCCCTTCCTCACCCCCTCCCTCCACATACCCCATACCCCCTCCCATACCCCCTCCTTCCCACACCCCTCCACACCCCCTCCCTCCATCCACCCTCCCTCCACACTCCCCCTCCCTCCATCCACCCTCCCTCCACACTCCCCCTCCCTCCATCCCTCCACCCTCCCCACTCCCCCCCCACTGCCCCGTCCCTCCATCCTCCACTCTCCCCCTCCCTCCCATCCCTCCACCCTCCCCCTCCCTCCCATCCCTCCACCCTCCCCCTCCCTCCCATCCCTCCACCCTCCCCCTCCCTCCCATCCCTCCACCCTCCCCACTCCCCCTCCCTCCACCCTCCCCACTCCCCCTCCCTCCACCCTCCCCACTCCCCCTCCCTCCATCCCTCCATCCTCCCCACTCCCCCTCCCTCCATCCCTCCATCCTCCCCACTCCCCCTCCCTCCATCCTCCCCCTCCCTCCATCCCTCCACCCTCCCCACTCCCCCTCCCTCCATCCCTCCATCCTCCCCACTCCCCCTCCCTCCATCCCTCCATCCTCCCCACTCCCCCTCCCTCCACCCTCCCCCTCCCTCCATCCCTCCCCACTCCCCCTCCCTCCATCCCTCCCCCGTTTCGGGACCACGTGGCTCCAGCCACCGTTAGTGAACGGCGCCCCCCCCACTGTTTCCCCCTTGCCCCGCCCGGAGGCCCTGACAGCGGACCCCGGGAGGGGGGGGGTACGGGTTTACCCGCCCCCCGGACCCGGCCGCCCCCCCCCATCACTCACACCGATCGCCGCCGCACCGCCACCTCAGCCCGCACCGACGGCCTAAGAGACTGCGCCTGCGCACCCCCCCCCGCCGCGCCTGCGCACCCACCGCCCGCCTGCCCGCAAAGTGCGCATGCGTGAAATCAGCAGCCGCCACTGAAGAGCAACCTGTTGCAGTGACCGGTGCTGGTGACATCTCCGATGTGCTGCTCCCACTGAAAACCAGCAACCCGCTGCCTGCTGTCTCACTTTGCATTTTTTAATTTGCACTGTGACTGAGCGTTGCAGTGCACACGGTGAGTTCGTGGTGTCGGTGTTGCAGTCATCCAGAAACAATGCTGGAAGTGCCCAGCAGGTCAGGTTGACAGACCTGCTGCAAAGTTGCAAGGGGAACGATTACTATTAATAAAAAACAGCGTTGGAGCCAAGAGAAAAATGAAACAAATTGAAAAATAAAGATACAGCCTTCTTCATAGAGAGAAAAAATGGTTATTTGAAATTGTTCAATTCAGTCCAAGTTCAGCTTCAAGATTCTGCTCAATCCAACTCTCATCTGGAGTATGTTTTAGACCATTTTACTCATTTAAATTTCTGATAATGTTGCTAGACACCAGCATGAATTTGTTCTTATATCCCTACTCAAACTGCTGGAGGATGTCCCCACCATTAGGGACATCTTTAAGGGGTGGTGCCTCAAGAAGGTGGCATCCATCACTAAGAACCTCATCATCTGGGACATGCACTCATTAATACCATCAGGGAGGAGGTACAGGAACCTGAAGACCCACACTCAACAATTTAGGAACAGTTTCTTCCCCTCTGCCGTCAGATTTCTGAATGGTTCACGACCCATGAACACTACGTCATTATTCTTCTTTTGCACTATTTATTTATTTTGTAATTTATTAGTAATTTTATGTCTTCGCACTGTACTGCTGCTGCAAACCAACAAATTTAACGTCATTTAAGTCAGTGATAATAATCTGATTCTGAATACTAGTCTTTATTTGTAAGGTTGTCATTTCCCCAGTTTGATTAGTAAGTTGGATACGGGGTGGACCATCCTGGTTCTCCAACCCCTCAGCTGCAGCAGATCACATCACAGTCAGAATCTAGACTGATAGCCAGTCTCCATACTAGCCCTCTGTCTTTAACTGCAAATTCTTGGAACCAATTCACCAGAGGCTCACGCAATGATCTGAATTGACACCAACTTGGTTATTATTACACTTTATTGACAACAAAAATTACAATATTACAACATTCTTGTCAGGGTATCAGTAGAAATGGGCAGCAATACTTCCCTTCATTGTTATTAGAATACAAACTTTATTTGCACTTTGATAATAGGCATATGCTGGTCCCTGCGTTATTGTAAGATTCCTATCTTAAGGGGGAAAATTACCTCCAATGCCTCGTTAATCCTTTTGCAAGCAGTCACTAATTAGTGATTCAACCAATGTAAAGGTAACATACAAAAATCATATGATACTGTGCAGTAAGTTACGGTTTGCCATATTATCAAGGAATTGTGGATTTAAGATTCTCCTGCTTTAACCATAACCACCTTGTGGATAATTGCCTTGCATTCACACATACAAACACATAAACAGTTGTAATGTTTCAGAGAAAATTTCATTTCCCAAAAATAATCGAGTCCATTTCATCATTACAAAATGATCCCAACATGACACGGTTGGGTTTTTGCCTCAGGATTTTGTCAATGTTCAATTTTATTTCTCTCACAATTTAATCAGTGTACACAGGAACAAGAGGTCCCTCTTCTGGTTTTATCTATGAGGATTTATTATCCCACAAAACCAGGTAAATTTTCACTTATAAGTACAATATATACATGTTTGGTTCAGTTGAGCTTCTGGTCAAGGTGAATGACCTCAAAGAAGGCAACATCCATCATCAAAGATCCCCACCATCCAGGCCATGCCATCTTCTCGCAGCTACCATTGGGTAGGAGGTACAAAAGCCTGAAGTTCCACACCACCAGGTTCAAGAACAGCGACTTGAACCAACCTGCACAACCCTAATCACTACAGTTTAGTTACACAATGATTACTTCGCAGTAAAATGGACTTTGAATTTTTGTTCTAATTGTATTCTTCCTTGTAAAAATTGTGTATAATTTGTTTATGTTTTTCTTGTGAATCCTGCTTATCTGATGCTATGTGTCTGTGATGCTGCTGCAAGAAAGTTTTTCATTGCACCTGTGCACACATGTACTTGTGCATGTGACAATAAACTCAACTTTGACTTTGGTCAATGGTCATCCCCAGGATGTTGATGACAAAAGTCTCAGCTATGGTGATGCCGTTGATTATCAAGGGTTGGTGTTTGGACTCACATTGGTGGTGGGCATTGGCTATCAAGTGTGGTGTGAATGTTGTCAACATTGCCCGAATGTTTTTCAGACCTTGCTGCATGCAGGCAGGAACCACTTCATTTGCTGAGGATCTGTGAAAGGATTTAAACATTGTGCAATCATCAGTGACTATCCCCACTTCTGACACGATGGTAGGAAGCTCATCGATGAAGCAGCTGGGCCTCGGACACGGCCCTGAGGAACTCCCACAAATGACCTCCAACCACAACCAGCTTCCACTGTGTGAACGATGACACCAACCAGTGGGATGTTTTCTCCCTGACACCCAATGACTCGAGCTTTACCTGGGCACCTTGGATGAAAGGGCTGATGGAGATACTCACAATGCCAGAAGGCAAGGAAAGTGAAGGCAGTCCACTGAAAGTAGATAAGGTGGTAAAGAAGGCGTATGGTACGCTTGCCCTCATTGGTAGGGGGGTTGAGTACAAGAGTAAGGAAGGATAGGATAGGGATAGAATAGGATATCTTTATTAGTCACATGTACATCGAAACACACAGTGAAATGCACCTTTTGCGTAGAGTGTTCTGGGGGCAGCCCCGCAAGTGTCGCCACGCTCCCGGCACCAACATAGCACGCCCGCAACTTCCTAACCCGCATGCCTTTAGAATGTGGGAGGAAACCGGAGCACCCGGAGGAAACCCACTCAGTCACGGGGAGAACGTACAAACGCCTTACAGACAGCAGCGGAATTAAACCCGGGTCGCTGGCGCTGTAAGAGCGTTATGCCATGCTGCAGTTGTATAAAACTTTGGTCAGGCCACACTGGGAGCATTGTGTGCAGTTCTGGTCACTCCATTACAGGAAGGATGTGGAGACTGTGGAGAGGGTGCAGAAGAGGTTCACCAGGATGCTGCCTGGATTAGAGGGTATGAGCTGTAAGGAGAGGTTGGACAAACTTGTGTTGTTCTCCCCAGAGTGTCGGAGGCTGAGGGGAGACCTGATAGGGGTTTTTTTAAATTATGGGAGGCATAGATAGGGTAGACAGAATCTTTTCATAAGGGTAGAAATGTCAAACACCAGAGGACATGCTTTTAATGTTAGAGGGGGAAGTTTAAAGGCGACGTGAGGAGCAAGTTTTTCTCTTATGCAGAAAGTGGTAGGTGGCCGGAATGGGTGACCAGGGGTAGTTGTGGAAGCAGGCAGTTTGGTGGAGTTTAAGCTTTTAGATAGACGCATGAATATGGAGGGATATGGATGACATTTAGTATAAATTGGCATCAAGATCGGCGCAACATCATGGGCCGAAGGGCCTGTTCTGTGCTGTACTGTTCTATGTTCTGTGTAGAACATAGAACACTACAGCACTAGACAGGCCATTCGGCCCACAATGTTGTGCCGACATAGCTAATCTGTCCTACCTACAGAATGCCCATATCACTCCATTTTCCTCTCGTTCATGTGCCCATCCAAACCCCTCAAAAGCCCCCAATGAATATGCCTCCACCACCCTATCAGGCAACACATTCCAGGCATCCACCACTCTCTCAGTAAAAAAACTTACCCCTCACATCTCCTCTGAACCTACCCCCTCTCACCTTAAATGCATGCCCTCTGGTGTTGGATCGCTCAATAATGGGAAAAAGATATTGCTTGTCCACCCTATCTATGCCCCTCATAATTTTATACACTTCCAACAGATCACCCCTCAGCCTCCGCCACTCCGGAGAAAAGAGCCCAAGTTTGTCCAGCCTCTCCTGATAGCACATGCCCTCTAATCCAGGCAACATCCTGGTAAACCTCCTCTGCACCCTCTCTAAAGCCACAACATCCTTCCTACAGTGAGGTGACCAGAATTGCACGCAATACTCTAAATGCGGCCTAATTCTATGAAAATACTTCCTCTGATGGGTGAATCAGTCACCAAAGATTAAAGTGACTGGTAAAAATCGAGATGGTTGGAAAGAAATGTTCTCACTTAGGAGTGGTTTGCATTTGTAAGGCAGTACCTGATTGGATGGCAGAATCAAACTCGATGCAAGAGGCAAGGGGATTATGTCTGTACAGAACTTTTACAAGGTCTGCACAACAAGAAAATTCTAATTAATTTCAACTTTTCCAAGAAAACAGTGAGGCACTGAAGGTAATAGTAAGGAATGGAAGCCAGCACTGAGGAAGAGGATTCTGGGCCAAATAGCCTCTGGTGCATGATAAATTCTACAGTCAGAACTTAACCTGGAACCTTTCAGAGAAATGCTGTCCAAGTGTCTGAGAAAGAACAAGAGCATGGAAAAAGTGTTCGACATCACTGAATTAAATTGCTGACAGTAAATTAACTGATAAACATCTCCTTAAATTTTAAAAGCTGTGTAAAAAATGGAATTGTGTGATCCATCTATCACCTGCCAGCTCTTGCAACAACCCTTCCCCTCACCTCTTTATACTGGTTATCTGCTACCCCCCCCCCCCCCATTCTTCCAGTCCAGATAAGGTTTCTTTATTAGTCACATGTACATCGAAACACAGAGTGAAATGAATCTTTTGCGTAGAGTGTTCTGGGGGGCAGCCCGCAAGTGTCGCCACGCTTCCGGCGCCAAAAGAGCATGCCCACAACTTCCTAACCTGTACGTCTTTGGAATGTGGGAGGAAACCGGAGCACCCGGAGGAAACCCACGCAGACACGGGGAGAACGTAAAAACTCCTTACAGACAGCGCCCGGAATTGAACCCGGGTCACCGGCGCTGTAATAGCGTCACGCTAACCGCTGCACCACCGTGCCTAGCTACCCCCCACTGTTCGACCTAAAATGTCGACTGTCCACTCCCCCCACCGATGCTGCCTGACCCGCTGAGTTCCTCCAGCAGTTTGTTTTTTTCAAGAAAGATACTGGGGTGGGCAAAGCCACATCTGGGAGGAAGAAATCCGAGATTAAAGTAAAACCTGCACAACAATTCCGTTCATTTTGCTAATGATGACTGGGTAGATCTGGGAGAACTGGTGGACTTGCTTATAATAACGTGCAGCAGAACTGGGAAACCATGCTTGCCATAGGATTGAATGTACCAAAAGCAGCATGCGTGTTAGTGAAGGAGGACCAACTGTGTATGAATGAATCTAGTGACTCAGTTGAGGACGGGACACCAGAACTTCTTGTGAAAGACCCACCATGGGCAAGATCCCAAAAGCCCCTCTTCTAAGAATGAAGGTACCAAGACGACCAAGAACGAGCAGATCAGAAGAACCAAGAGGCCACATCACAGACTGCCTCGCTTTCAGAACAGAACAAGACAAAGGTTTCTGAGACCTTGTCTCTGTTGAGGAGACAATGGCAGTTAAAAAGATCAGCAGAGAAACATTTGTAACAGTGAAGCTCAGTGTGAATCCAGAAAAGATTCTGAGGTCAGCAAATGGAGATGTCACCAAAGGAACCAGAAACTAACTTGAGCTGTTTGTGGACAGAGGAGGAGTTGGCGGAGAAGTTTAAAGGGGCACGCTTTATTAATGTTGAGATTGCAAAAATTTTAACCACTAAGACCAACAAGCAAATCTCTGACAAGAGACGAATGCTACTGAGAGACCAGGTAGCCACTTGTGGGCCCAGCGGAGAAGTGAATCCATCGACAGCTGCAACTGTTGACCAGGATTTGGAGAAAGATCATGTTGATGACTCGCCGGTGAGGATGAAGCAAAAAGCTAATATGACCAACAGCAGGCAATTATCCCAGGATATGGGCGATAACCTGAACCAAGCGGAACATCTGCTTTGGAACAGGAAAAATAAAATCAATTTTGACAGTCAGTCTGGTGGAGAGTATCACAAGTGATCTTGTCAGACGGTTCATGAGAAAGAGTAAAGGAAAACATTGTAAAATGGCTAACCAGAGAATTGATAAGAAATCATCAAACTCTGGGAATAAAAGATGAACAGCCCAGAGGAAGGCTGAATACAAAGCAGCCCAGATTCTGTTTGAAAAAGATCGAAAGCGCCTTGCATGTCAATTGATGGGAGCACCAACGTAGAGCGAATGCCCCCTGAAAATTGAGGAAGTTTACCAACGCTTCCATGAGAAGCTGGGTACAGCAAATAATCAAGCAGACCTCAGAAAACTGGAAGATCACGACGATGATTTTGATGAAGAGAACCTCCTCAGAAAGATCGAGGGGACTGAGGTCAATGAAGCTCTCAGTGGAATTAAGGAAGAGAGTGCCGCAGGTCCAGATGGGATTAAGAAGAAGGAGCTTAAAGAACTTTTGGCAGATGACGAGGATCTACTGCCACGTCTTTTTACGTTGTGGCTCAGATCGGGGACCATACCCGAATGTCTTAAGAAAAGTAGAACGGTGTTAATCCCGTAGACAGATGAGAGAGAACTTTTGAAGCACCTGGATAATTGGAGACCTATTACAATAGGCCCAATGATTCTTAGGTTTTTTACTAAGATACTAGCTGAACGATTGAGCAAGTTTGTCAAAATAAGTCCACGACAGAAGGGATTTTCATTAAACACCTCTGGCTATAATGAAAACATTACAATTGTAGCGACTCACCGTCCGAACAAGCGAACTGGCTCAGCGGTCGGGTCGCGCATCGTCGGAGCGGCGAGGCCCAAGATGGCACTGGGCCTTCGTCTTCCCCGAGCGACGGGGAGAACCCGCGCACGGGAAAAGTTTGATGATGTAGCGCACACGTCATTTCCGTTTTCAGTGGGCGGGAACCGTTCCTCTTAAAAGGCCCGCGCAAGGCGGGAAAATAAATCAGTTTTGTTCTGCAGCTCATTGACTAGTGTCTTACTTTTACATCGCGGTAGCAGCCGCTACACAATCCTTAAGAATATTAGAAGGGGATCGAAGAGACGTGGCAAAGAACTCTCTGTCCTTTTTGTGGACCTTGCTAAGGCATTCGATTCAGTAGGCCACAAATTGATGATGAAGTCTTTACAGAGAGTTGGCGTGCCAAAGGTCTTTATTGACCTAATGATCGACCTATACAGAAACACGACAACAGTTGTTGAAGTTGGCATGAGGAGAACCAATAAAATCAAGATCAAGAGAGGGGTGAAGCAGGGTGATCCCCTCTCACCAATTCTATTTGATATTGCCACTGACCCCCTTATAAGTACCTTGGAACATCGAGGTAAAGGAGTCAAGATCATAACACCTGGTGGAAGATCAAGATGCACGGCGTTTGCTTTTGCGGACGACGTGGCAATTCTAAGCAACTCCTATGAAGGTATGGTCAGGAACATCTCCATATTGAGTGACTTCTGTAGAGGTACCTGTCTTGATGGCAACATTAAGAAGACGAAGGGTTTTCACTCCATCAGCCTGAGAAAGACACACGTGTACAATGACAGTTTGGGCGAGAAAAGATAACATACATACCACCTGGTGAAGTTGAAAAATACCTCGGTGCGAGGGTAGATCCATGGTGCGGAATCTCAATGGAAGATCTGAGATCAAAATTAGAAAAATGGTTTGACAAGTTGAGAAGGAGTAAACTCAAACCAACGCAAAAGGTCGAATTGCTTAAGACGTGTATAGTACCTAGGGTCTACTTTCACCTTATTTTAACTGAAGTCTCTCAGAACATGTTGAGAGAGTTGGACCAGATGATAAAGAGGACGGTCAAAGAAATACTCCATCTCCCCCATGATATGACCAATGGAATTTTATATTCTAGAATGAGAGATGGGGGATTGTGCATGCCCAAGCTCGGAATCCAGTTACCACTGGCAATAATAAGGAAGCGGCAGTCCTTAGAGTGAGCAGAGGACGTGACCAAACATTCGTTTGAGATGGCCGGCGAGGATAACTTGGCCACGACTGATAGACTCAAGAGTTTGTCAGTGATAAAAGATATTGATCTTGCAGAGTGTATGTCTAGTCAAACTAGAGCAATTGAAAGACCATCTGATAGTTTCTATGAACAACTGGAAGCTGAATACGAGCAAGAAACTGGAAACGGAGCTCAACCGCAAAAATTTAATATTGATTGGCGGTCAGTTGAATTTGATAGATGGGCAGCCCGGAGTTATCAAGGATCTGAAGTTAAAGAATTCAAGAATGAAAAGATCTCAAATACATGGTTAAAAAGACATCAGACCTGAATGGGGTACCAGGTCATTAACGCAATATTATTAACGTGTGGACAGTACCCCATGAGATGTACATGTGGTCGTGGTAATGCTGATGCAGTAAAAAATCTGCTGAAGATGTGGATTCGCAAACTAAACTCTAGCACGTCTCAGGAAGATGCTTGGCAGTAAAGCAAATGCAAATCAAATGACATAAGATATTGTAGCGACTCACCGTCCGGTCAGGCGAACCGGCTCGGCAGTCGGGTCGCGCGGCGTCAGAGCGACGAGGCCCAAGATGGCGGCGGGCCTCGTCTTTCCCGAGCGACGGGGAGAACCTGCGCGCGGGAAAGACTTGATGATGTAGTACTTACGTCACTGCCAGTTGCATTGGGCGGGAACAGTCTCCCTTAAAAGGCCCGCGCAAGGTGGGAAAATAAACCAGTTCTTGTTTGACAATCCTTCGACTAGCGTCTTGTTTTATTTTGTGGTAGCAACCGCTACATTGGTGACCCCGACGGTCCAAACGGATTTTGGACCCGCGCAATGGACGACAACACAGCAGCCAATGCAGTGGCCCTCAAGCTGCCCACCTTTTGGACACTTCGTCCCAGCATCTGGTTTGACCAGGCCGAAGCACAATTCCACTTTCGGCAGATCACCTCCGACTCCACAAAGTACTACCATGTGGTTAGCTCTCTGGACCAAGAGACAGCCACCCAGGTCGGAGACTTCATCCAGTCGCCTCCGGAGGAAGATAAAGTACCCGGCTTTCAAAGACCTTTTGATTCGGACCTTCGGCCTCTCCCGTCGTGAGCGTGCTGCCCGCCTGCTTCATCTGGACGGCCTAGGGGACAGATCCCCATCTGTGCTAATGAATGAGATGCTGGCATTGGCCGAGGGACACAAGCCATGCCTGATGTTCGAACAGGCCTTCCTCGAACAGCTCCCCGATGACCTCCACCTGTTGTTAGCTGACTCCGACTTCAGCAACCCCCGTGAGGTAGCCACCCGGGCAGATGTCCTGTGGAAGGCCAAATGCGAGAGCGGTTTGTCCGTCGGCCAAATCATCAGGCCGCGAGCCGAACGCCCGCCTCGCCCAGTCCCAGCAACCAAGCAGCCACACCCCAGGAACACAGACGACGACACGGCTGACTGGGTGACCAGCAGTGTTTCTACCATCAGAGGTGGGGCGCGGAGGCCCCTCGATGCCACCCACCCTGCAAGTTTCAGGGAAACGCCAGGGCCAGCCGCCGCTGATGGCTACGGCGGCTGGCCGCCGACAGAGCCTCCTATTCGTTCAGGACAAGAAATCTGGACGGCGTTTCCTCGTTGATACTGGAGCAGAGGTCAGTATTTTGCCCCTGACCGGCCGTGACACTCGTAACAGGCCACCAGGTCCTGTACTCAATGCCGTCAACGGTACAACGATATGGTCTTTCGGTACCTGTACACTTCAATTACAATTCGGTGGCAGCCGTTTTACCTGGACCTTTACCCTTGCCACCGTTGCCTGACCACTCCTAGGAGCCGATTTCCTTCGGGCCCACAAACTGTTAGTTGACCTGTGAGGGAAGCAGTTAGTCCACTCTAGCACTTTCCAGACCTATCCCCTGGGAGAAATCGGCCTACCAGCCCCGCGCCTGAACTCCCATTTCCCTTTCTGGCGACGATTTCACCAAGCTCCTAGCCGAATTCCCACCAATTTTGGCACCTCCGTTTACAAATTCTAGGCCCAAACACGGGGTATGACACCACATCATTACTACAGGGCCACCCCTTCATGCCCGAGCATGACGATTACCTCCAGACAAGCTCCGCCTGGCAAAGGAAGAGTTCCGTCACATGGAGGAGCTGGGGATTGTTCGCAGGTCAGACAGCCCCTGGGCCTCCCCCCTACACATGGTCCCCAAAGCCACCGGAGGGTGGAGGCCCTGCGGCGACTACCGCAGGCTGAATGACGCCACCACCCCGGCCCGCTATCCCATCCCTCACATCCAGGACTTTGCAGCGAACTTACACAGGGCCCACATCTTTTCCAAAGTGGACCTCGTTTGGGGATACCACCAAATCCCGGTCCATCCGGATGACGTCCCCAAAACTGCGATTATCACCCCATTCGGCCTGTTCGTATTCTGTCGAATGCCATTCGGCCTTAAGAACGCCGCGCAGACCTTCCAGCGGCTGATGGACGCGGTAGGCCGAGACCTGGACTTCGTGTTCATTTATTTAGATGACATACTGATCGCCAGCCGTAACCGCCAAGAACACCTTTCCCACCTCCGCCAGCTGCATTCCCGTCTCCGCGATTTCGGCCTCACGATCAACCCGTCCAAGTGCCAATTCGGACTTACTCTATCAATTTCCTCAGCCACAAAATCACCAGCGACAGGGCAACACCCCTACCTGCCAAGGTAGACGCTATCCGCCATTTTGCCCGCCCCGACACGGTCAAAGGCCTACAGGAGTTCCTTGGGATGGTCAACTTTTACCATCGGTTCATCCCTGCAGCAGCCCGTATCATGCGCCCTCTGTTCTCGCTGCTGGCTGGTAAGGGCAAGGACATCACCTGGACTGACGAGGCTGCGCTGCCTTCATTAAGGCCAAAGACGCCCTGGCAGACGCCGCGATGCTGGTACACCCTAGGACAGACGTCCCAACCGCCCTCACGGTGGACGCGTCCAACAGTGCGGTGGGTGGGGTACTGGAACAGCTAATCGAAGGCCGTTGGCAACACTTGGCATTTTTCAGCAAGCACCTTAGACCGCCTGAACTGAAGTACAGCGCTTTTGATCGGGAACTTCTAGCGCTGTATCTGGCGGTCCGGCATTTCCGATACTTTCTAGAAGGCAGGCCTTTCACCGCTTTCACCGATCATAAGCCTCTGTCCTTTGCCTTCTCCAAAGTCTCCAATCCCTGGTCAGCTCGTCAGCAGAGACACTTATCCTACATCTCTGAATTCACAACAGATATCCAACATGTCTCCGGAAAGGATAATGTCGTTGCTGATGCACTTTCCAGACCGACCATCCACAACTTGTCCTTGGGTGTCGACTACACGGCCCTAGCTGACGCACAGCAAGCCGACGACGAGCTGCCCAGCTACAGAACCGCAGTCTCGGGCCTGCAGCTCCGAGATTTCTTGGTTGGTCCAGGTCAGCAGACCCTACTTTGCGACATCGCGACAGGTCAGCCCTGCCCTATAGTCCCTGCAGCCTGGTGGAGACGCGTTTTCGACTCGGTACATGGGTTGGCGCACCCGTCCATCAGATCAACTCTCCGACTGGTCGCCAGCAAGTTTGTCTGGCATGGCCTGCGCAAACAGGTCAGTGAATGGGCCAGGACTTGTCCGCACTGCCAGACATTGAAAATCCAACGACACACCAAAGTCCCGCCACAGCAGTTCGAGCCTACCCATAGGGGGTTCGACCACATACACGTCGACCTCGTGGGCCCTCTGCTGGTTTCAAGAGGAGCCCGGTATCTCCTTACTATCGTGGACCAGTTCACGAGGTGGCTGACATCACGACTGATTCCTGCGCCCGGGCGCTGCTCACATCTTGGGTCTCACGTTTTGGTGTTCCGGCCCACATCACTTCAGACAGAGGCACCCAATTCACTTCCAGTCTCTGGGCTGCATTAGCGAACCTGCTAGGGACGCAGCTGCACACCACCACGGCCTACCATCCTCAATCAAACGGGTTGGTGGAACGTTTTCACCGCCATCTGAAATCAGCCTTGACGGCCCGCCTGAAGGGTCCTAACTGGGTCGACGACCTGCCTTGGGTCCTGCTCGGCATACGCACTGCCCCCAAAGAAGACCTCCGCGCTTCGTCAGCTGAGCTTGTGTACAGGGCGCCCCTAGTTGTCCTAGCGGATTTCATACCTGCCCTTCGAGACCAAGGGGAACAACCCCCAGCAGTCCTACAAAGACTGCGCGAGAAGCTTGGCAACTTGGCCCCGATTCCCACCTCGCGGCACAGTCAAGCCCCATCCTGCCAGCCCAAAGAACTACGAGACCGTAAGTTTGTTTTCGTTCGCAGGGGCACACCTCGGGCGCCGTTGGAACGACCATATGAGGGACCGTTCCAAGTCATAAGGAATAATCGATCCACCTTTATTTTGGATGTTGGGGGCAGGGAACAGGTTTTCACGACGGACCGCCTCAAACAAGCCCATTTAGATCTGCAACAACCGGTCGAGGTTTCAACGCCGCGACGCAAAGGCCGACCCCCTAAGCGGCGGCTGGCACAGCCCGCGGACCTTGGGGACTATATCGCCGGTTCTGGGGGGGGTTGTGTAGCGACTCACCGTCCGGTCAGGCGAACCGTCTTGGCAGTCGGGTCGCGCGGCGTCAGAGCGACGAGGCCCAAGATGGCGGCGGGCCTCGTCTTTCCCGAGCGATGGGGAGAACCCGCACGCGGGAAAGACTTGATGATGTAGTACTTACGTCATTGCTGGTTGCATTGGGCGGGAACAGTCTCCCTTAAAAGGCCCACGCAAGGCGGGAAAATAAACCAGTTCTTGTTTGACAATCCTTCGACTAGCGTCTTGCTTTGTTTCGTGGTAGCAACCACTACAATATTAGACAAATTGAAGTCCAAGGCAGTCCAACATCATTGGGATCCTTTTATGGAACCACACTTGAGAGACGTCGATGGCACTGCATGGAAGCCAGATATTATACTTGTTAAAAGGAACAAGGCTGCCGTAGTAGATGTCATGATAGGATTCGAGGATAATAACCAAGCTATCTCGAAGGCCTGGACTGAGAAAAAGAACAAATATCGACACCTAATAACTCAAATTAAAGAGCTAACAAATGCTCAGGTCGTTGAGTTCTTCGGGTTTGTAATCGGAGCTCACGGTCTTTGGGCTAGGGAGAACGACGCCCTTTTAAAGTAAATACAAGACATTCACGGAAAATATTTGTAGTTTAACAATCAGATTAACAATAGGTCTGCTGCAGATACTTATGGACTCTTGACATTATGTATGGGCGAGAGCTATGTATATTGTATATAATGTATATGTAAATATTCATGTACTATTGAATAATAATGATCAAGCACACCGCACCCTCTGTGCCCCTGCTTTAAGATCAGCGAGGAGTTAGTGAGGAGCTTGAGAACTAAAGAGAGAAAAATTTACACTGAAGAACATGATTGACATATGACATTTTAGGTAAACGACCTTGGTCCCAAGGGCAGTAACAAATTCCCTGTCCCAAATGTTCTGCCCTACCATCTGGTTCCCCACTCTACCACCCTTCAGACACACACCCATACCTCAGGCCCTGTTGGGATTGGTCATCTTCCACTCAGGAAGACGAGTCGGAATGGCTTCGGTGAGCTACTGCACTGCCACCGGAAACAGCCACTGCCTCAGTCAGTTTGGAGATCGCTGTTGACGGAAACCCGGAGCAGCTCAGTGCTTCAATCCGTTCATCCCGGGACCTGCGTGGATGGATCCACCGTGGGATCATGCTCCATTCTGGATCAGGTGGGGATCAGGCACAGGTTCTCAATGGCAATGGCTTCCCAGGGAGCAGGAAAGTTCCAACTCTTACCCCACATATCACCCCAGCCACACCACCCATCCTCATCTCATTCCGGGGAGATAAAGACCTCCCTACCTTTCTCCTTGAACCAAGCCACAGGTACTGGCTGAATGTAGAGTGGCATCCACTAGAGACCACCTCTCCTGGGATCTCCTCTCTCCTCAGCATCATCAGGTCTAGCATGGCCAAGCTCAAGAAGCCGAGGACTGGGTTCTGCTCACCTACTGTCCACAACTTGCATTCATTCCCATGTTTTCTGCTATGTTTTGAGAGACTTGTTCTGAGGAAATTTTGAGGAATTTGAGCAGGTAGGGACTAAATTAAAAAGCAGAACCAAAAGGTAATAATCTCTGTTTTGAGAGACTCTGGATCTGTGCGGAGGCTGGGGGTGGGTTGCTGGTGGGAACAATGAGCAACAGACAAGTCCATGCTACAGACAACCAGGGAAAGGAAACCAACTGGTAACACCCAGGGCCACACTGCCAGTTACAGCTGGATCAGTGAACGTTCCCTCCACGGGGAGCACTGACGATGACTCGATCCCCGACAGGTCTGGCAGAGAGGGGAAAAGGGAGCTCTGGCCTGCAACCTTTAAAAGAGCCCACCTAAAATTCCAAGACCTCTTTCCTTGACGAAGCTCAAGAGGAGGCGAAACTGGATTCTCTCCCAGTCAAAAAATAACAACCAAAGTGGCAGCTGTTTGTGACTCTGAATTTCCAGTAAGAGAGCAGCAAGCACAATAGGGATTGTTATCCCCCTTCCTGCAAACTTGACACCTAACCTCCAAGTGACTCGCTCTTTAGGACCTTGCTCCGAACAACGCCTGTGGAAAGAGCACGAGCCCGCGAGCCTGATGATGAAGATGGATGCTACCCAAGAAGCAGCAGCAGCACCACCACCACCAGGGAGTGAAAGGGTGGGTGCGGCAACCAGAAAAAGAGGCGCAGTCACGAGACTGGATCCCCTGATGCATAGAAGCAGCAAAACTGGATTCATCCCCAGTCGGGAAGAAAGCTCCAGCGAAGGACGTGAGCTGATCGACCCCAAGAAAACAAGCATCACAATGAAGGAAAGTGGAGTTGGACGAGGTCAATAAAGGCGTAGGCCAGATCAAAGTGGCACTTGTTTGTGACTCTGAACCTCCAGTCAGAAAGCAACAAGCACAATAGGGATCATTATCCCCCTGCCCGCAAACTCAACACCTAACCCTAACCCTCTAACCCCTTTGCAACCCAAGGGTTAGGGTTACAGTTAGGGTTAGAATACAGGACTGAAGATGTTATGTTTGAATGCATGCAGTACAGAAAGTCCCCGACTTACGAACACCCGTACTTACGAACTGACCTCCGTAAAGCCTATTATTTAAAAAAAATCGAGTTACAAACAATGGTTCGTACTAACGAACAGGCGGACTACTTTGCGCGACGCTCAAAACACTGCGCGTTTTAAGTGGTTTGTTGGCCCGAGGGAGAACGCCACGCCGTAATCATGGCTTCAAAGCGTAAATCTGATGCAAGTGATGGTGATGCATCGAAGAAAAGGAAAACGATCATGATTGAAACGAAAGTAGAAATAATAAAGCGTTCAGAGGGAGGTGAAACACCAACAAACATTGGAAAAGCGTTAGGCTACAGTCGGTCAACGATTGGGACAATTATAAAGGACAAGGGGAGAGTAATGGAGTACTGTATGTAACTGTTCCGACTTACATACAAATTCAAATTAGGAACAGACTCAAAAACGGAACTCATTCATAATCCGGGGACTTCCTGTATATGAAACAAGGTAGATGTGCAAAAGGTAACTGGAAATGTAAGGGTTAATGGTGTGCAGCTTTTATTCCTTCAACCATGGCGTGATATTGCTTCAACCATGGTGTGACAATAGTTATGGCTACAAATTGTGCAGGTGCTGGTGAGAAACAAAGAAATGTTTAAGGTATATCTTGCTTTGCTAAAAGTTTGCTGTAAGCACCTGCCCTAGTATGTGCGACTTCCCACGGATTAAGTATAAAAGGAGGGACACTAACCTGTAAATCTCCGAGTGGGGATCAGTACAGAGCTCAGGTTACACTGTTTACTCTTTCTCTGTATCCCTCACTCCTGCTAGTGTTAAACTAATAAAGCATTGATCGTATGTTCCTTGGTTCTGCCGTTGTCTGATTTATTACAGCATGGGTCGACTTTCACATTGGCGTAGTCGGAAGGATCACGCTGGGATATCTGGATAGCTCCCGACTGAGTAAGTGGTAGGCGACGTTCGGAAGGTCAACGGGAGAAATAGAGGTGCCTGTCTGACTCCTACATTGGCCTCCGGGAACATTGTGGTCCCTCGTCCAAGGTAGACCTAGTTCCCTGCCGAGATCCAAAAAGAACCAGGAGAGAGAACAAAAAGATTCACAGGGAGGAGCGTGTTATTTTTAAGAAATAGTCGTATGGTATAAAAATAAGTACTTAAAGTTCGTATGGTATAAGTTTGTTCAGAATTAAAGTTCGTTTGGAATTAGAGTTCGTATGGAATAAATAAGTTCATTTGGTATAAATAAGGTCATATGGAATAAATTCATTTGGTATATAAGTTCGTTTGAAAAACTAAAGAAGTACTACAGAGTTCGTTTGGAAGCATAGTCTGGGATAAATTGTAATTCGACCTGTGGCAGTGAGGCCAGTGATAAATTGTGATTTGGACATCAGACATTTAGCAGAATGAGACAGAACCTAGATGAAAGTGACGGGGGCGCCCCGGTGCACCCAGAACATCGAAAACAGTATCGACAATTGTCAGCAGCATTAACTAAGAGATTAGGTAATGAAGAGTGGCTGATCGGTGGCATGTGGTCAGTAAACGTCTTAGAGAAGGCAGAACAATCATGGGAAAGGAACGTAGGGGAAAAGTAGAAAAGATGAATTAAGGAATGGAGAGAAGAAGGTTTAAAAGAGTGGCAGAAGACAAAAGAGAATAGTTGGAGGGATCATGCATGTAGAAGAGGGATTATGTACAAAGGAGGGTGCACCCAAAGACTGGGGGGTGTTAAAGGCTGAGTGTGAACGGTATGACAACCAAGAAAAGAAGTGCAGAGATAACAAAATCCAGGCGCAGCACCAATCGATTAACAAAATGGCCAAAGGTGGTAATAAGACCGATAATGACTCCGGGGACCCATTGTAAGGCATGGCAACCCTATTCTTGCACAATGATGAGGATGAGGAATTGGAAGATTCCTTGTGGGTGAGACCACACCTGTATGCCCCCAGGGACCCCAAGTTCATCAGGCTCCAGCACTGCTGGCACCAGCACGAACACCCTGTGGTGCAGAGCAATCACCCCAAGCCCAGCCTCCCACCAGAGATGAGCAAGCAGTAGGAGGGTTGGCTGAACGTGTGAAAATAGACCCCCGAGCAAAGAGGGAGAAAGACCCTGATGCTGGAATGTACCTTGTTCGAGTACTCCCCAATCCCCGAGCAGCTGTTCAGGGCCAACCAGATACTGTGCAGATTTATACACCGTGGAAACCCCAAGAGATGTTACTAATAGCCCATCACGCCCCAGATAGAAACAAAGATCCCGTTGGATTCGTAAATTATATACAATCTACTCAGACCATGTACGGGGCACAACCCCAAGATCTCTTTTCCCTCCGTCATGCCATATTGAATCCTGAAGAGAGTATTAAATGGAAGACGGCAATGTTGGCTCCTGGAGGGGGTCCGGGAGGAAGATTTAAATTGGCAAAATAGTGATCAGAATCAACAAGTTAATATTATGTTGACGGCCCTTTCGGAGAGTCTGAAAAGACCCATTGGTATGAGTAAGGTTCTGGAATGTAAACCTACGTCTAAAGAGACAGCCCAAGAATTTTGGGAACGTTTTACTACAGCATATCAGACATACGCTGGAGATCAGGCATACAATAATGGACAGCCGTCTGCTCAATTTAATGCCATTCTGATGCAGTGTCTCCCAGAGAAAACAGCATCATTAGTAAGACCAACTTGGACTGGTGCGATAATACAAGGGAACAATCCCGCAGGGCTGTACTGGCTTTTTGGTCCAATAATAGAGAGGAAACTGGACCATCAACCAAACCCCGCGTGAAGTATGAGTTTCCCCTATGTGCACCGATGGGAGATGATAACTGGGATGATTGGCCGTATCCCAGCAGTGGTGGTCCTCCAGGAGGACCAACACAGATTCTCCTCCAAAGATCCTATCAACAAGGGAGGAGAAGGCTGTGGGGGCGGGGTCAGGGACCTCAGGGGCGCCCGAATGTTTTTAATGGACCGCCACCACCACGCAGGGAGGTCTGCTTTAAGTGTGGTCGAGAGGGACACTGGCGATGGGACTGTCCTACTAATTGTCAGGAGAATACAGACGGCAGGTATGAGAGAAGGAGGGCACCCTTTACCACCAACAACCCCTTCAGTGACCCGAGGGGGAAGTGAAGAGCCCATTGTGATGATGAAGGTGCAGGGAATATCTCTTCCATTTCTGATTGATACAGGGGCAACCTTATCCACCCTAGATCAGGAACTCGTGGAGGAATATGAGTTCCCTGTAGCCACTCGTACTGTTCGTCTGTCTGGACTGGAAGGTAATCTCAGAGACTACTCGACCACGGCACCCTTACAAGTGACTTACGATTACGCTACCCATATGTTACCCTTCACCATTACATCGAATCTGGGTTGCAATTTGGCTGGAAGGGACTTGCTCAGAGGACTTGGAGTGGAAATATTGTGTACCGATAGTGGCTCTATGTGAGTTCACCCTCTGTGCAGCCACGAGCCCTAGTGGCAGTCAGCCCTCCCCAATGGTGGCCGGTAGACCTTCCCCCAGCACCGCTCTTTTCTGATTTGCCTAACCCTCACGTCACCCCGTGTTATGTTCCCACTGGTCACAATTGGGAGAAGGAGCACTTCTATGAGCCATGTGAAGGATACACAGTTAAGATACAATTGACAGGGACGGTTGAGAGACCACAAGGAACGGCCTTGATTGCAGAAATACCAGATAAGTTGTGGAGGCAAACAGGACTGATCCACCCACGTGTTACACTCACTGTTAATAAGGGACATACAGCTAAGGAACTCGGTATCTTGACATAATGCTTGGTGAATCTTGCTGATCCTAATTTGACTACTAAGCAGGAGTTCCCTCAAGGTGTGTTGACGTATTGGGCGACAGCTCAGGAAGTTTTCGGTATATTGAAACATCACCGGTCACAGGACAAGACGGAAATTCCCGATGAGGTCTGGTCGGTGTCTCCGTATGAGATAGGAAAAACCACCGGTGCGCCGGTACACGCAGCGGTAAAACCCAACGTCCGGCTACCGTCCATACCACAGTACCCCTTGAAGCCGGAAGCACGTGAAGGCATCAGGGAGCTGGTGGACTCATTGGTACGTCAAGGCATCCTCGTACCCTGTCGCTCCCCCTGCAACACACCGATTTTCCCGGTCCCGAAACCTGGACGCTCTGAGTGGCGCCTGGTACAGGATTTGCGTGCTATCACTGACATTGTGATGCCGATGCATCCTATTGTGCCAAATCCAGCCACTGTACTGTCTCATTCCTGCGGCATCTACGGTGTTTACAGTAATCGATTTACAGCATGCCTTCTCTGCAGTTCCTCTGCACCCAGACAGCCAGTACCTTTTTGCTTTCACTTATGAGGGATAGCAGAATACACGGACGCAACTGCCGCAAGGCTTTATTCATTCACCTACATTATTCTTGCAGACCCTTCAGAAACAACTGACATCATTAACTCTTCCCGGCGGCTCCACCGTCATCCAGTATGTAGGTGACCTGTTGCTAGCCAGTCCAGACAAAGAAACAAATGACAAGGATACCGAGTCGCTTGTGAAGGCACTGCACGGATGGGGATACGTCATTCCCCGACGGAAGGTAACGCAGGGTAAAGAAGAGGTAAAATTCTTGGGAATCACGTTAAGTGCCACTGACAGAAAACTCACCCCGGCTCGTACTACTCCTATTACTAATTACCCTGCCCCTCAAACACCGAAGCAAATGCAGGCCTTTTTGGGATTGGTAAACTTCTGTCAACAATGGATTCCTAACATCGCGACATTAACTAAGGAGCTGTCTGCTCTGGCCACCGTTAATGTGCCACAGTGCTTTACTCTTTCTACTCAACAGCTTACAATGTTTAAAGACTTGAAAGAGGCCTTGCGATCTGCTCCTGCGCTTGGACGACCGCTCTACGACCGCCCATTCCAACTCCATTTTACAGTTAAGCAAGGGTGCGCCACGGCTGTACTTACCCAACATCATGGCGATGTCCAGAGACCAGTTCCCTATTTTTCTGTTAAACTAGATCCTGTGGCACAGGGAATGCCACCGTGTACACAGATTTTGCCAGCTTTACATGACATTGTTTCTGCAGCTGCTAATACTACCCTACACCAGCCGGTCCAACTTTACACGCAGCATTCGGTCGCGGCCCTCTTGACATCAGAGCAGACCCGCATGACTCAGGCACGACTGGGTAGATATGAGGTCTCCCTGTTGGCCAATCCACACCTGACCTTCCACAATTGTACAACTGTTAATCCAGCCTCTTTCCTGACGCAGCCACCGTCTGAGATTTTGGAGCCGGATCATGACTGTTTACAGGGAAATCACTTCCTAACTTCAACTTGTAGGGATTTAAAGGACTGTCCGATTAATGGAGCCACAACCTGGTATGTGGATGGCTCAGCCTTTGTAGATGACCAAGGCCAGCAACGATCTGGTTATTCTATCGTACAGGGTACTGATACGGTGATAGAGGCTGCAGCCTTCCATCATCCTCTCTCCGCACAACAAGCTGAACTCTTTGTGCATCAAAGGAAAGAGTATTTCCCTTAACATTGACACGGACTCACGATATGCATTTGAAGTTGCCCATGATTTTGGTGCATTGTGGCAGCATTGTGGATTTTTGACCTCCTCAGGCATTCCTATTAAGAATGCTGTTTTTTTCTCACTTCCTAGCATCTCTGTCCCAACCTTCCCACCTAGCAATAATTAAGTGTGATGCGCACACTAAAGTCCAAGACCACATTTCCCTGGGAAATGCAAATGCAGCTGCTACCACGAAGGCTGCTGCTATCCAGGGACCCCTCACCGTCTATTCAGACAGAGACAGACAACTCTTGAATAGATCTGCCCTGCCTGACATGGGGAGAGTGTAGCGAAACTTCAGGGGGACGCCCCTGCAAATCAAATTGAATTGTGGAAACAGCAGGGGTGCACCAGAGATCCTGACACACGTTTACAGACACCCCTGCTGGACAAGTTTGTGTACCAGATGCATTTTTACCCATGTTACTTAATGCACCACAAACGTGGTGGCACCCCAATCTGAGGAAGGAGGCACAAAGAAAGGCACAAGAATGTAATATTTGCCAGAAAAATAATCCTGGTAAAGCCGTTAAGTGTCCTCCAGGTAGGACTAGAATGCCTACGGGCCCGTTTGGGTGCATACAGATTCATTTTATAGAATTGCCTAGAGTGCATAGCTACAAGTACTGTCTTGTTATCATTGATCTTTTTAGTAGATGGATAGAGGCAATACCAACAGCAAACGCCACAGCAGAAGCGACGGTAGGAATTATACTGCGGGAAGTAGTACCTCGGTCTGGGCTCCCAACCATTATTAGTTCAGACAATGGGCCACATTTTACTGCTAAGATAAATGAGGAGTTGTGCCAGCATTTCAGAATAAAACACCATTTTCACTGAACCCATCATCCACAGGCAGCTGGAGTTGTGGAGAGAGCAAATGGTACATTGAAGAATAAGTTGGCCAAATTAACTGAGGAGACAGGACTGAATTGGTTGAAGTTACTCCCTTTGACCCTCTTTGAAATAAGAATTACACCGCACGTTAGTACAGGATTAACCCCAGCGGAGATATTATTTGGAAAAGCGCTGCGCACACCTTGGGCTGCAGATAAAAATATAAAAGGTTGTCTTGACCTCCATGCCCTTAGTGAGAGAATGATTAATTATGTACAGAAATTAACTGATGTTCTTGAGACTCTACATTCGCAGGTTCGTAATGCTCAGAGAAAAGAGGAGGACAACACAGCAGGATCCTTATCGAGAATCCAGCCCGGAGATCACGTCCTGATGAGAAATTGGGAGTGGAAAAAGTTGTCACCAAGGTGGAAGGGCCCCTTCCAAGTATTACTCACAACACCCATGGCAGTAAAGGTTGAAGGGCAACCTCGGTGGATACATCACTCCAACTGTAGGAAGATTGGCCTTGGGAAAGGACAGCATGGCGTGGCGAAAATGGACAATTAATGCATCTATAAGTATTTTGGGATTTGTTCTGGGCATCCTTGTAATAAATACACTCATGCAGAAGGGATAGGGTTAAAACCATGTAGCTGGACGGGAATGGCATGACAATACATATTTCCGCATGTCCTTAATGTATGGTGTAACTATGAATGTGTCCCGCTGTTGGACCTGTATGCAAATACCAACTTATCGTTGTCAGGGGACTCCTATGGTAGCAATACCTTTTAATCACACTGAACATCAAGCATGGCAGTGTCACTCTAACAGAACCCAGAAGAATACCAGGTTGAAGGCATGTCAGCTTACTGCACACAGATAGTATTTACTAATTGGTATAAGCCCATATATAAGCAGTCCAGAGACTCCCCCCCCCCCTGTATTTTGTGCTGAACAAATTCACCAAGGGAGGCACCTGTTTCTGCAGGGGGAGATAAAAGTAGCACAGGAACAGACCATTGTACCAACCAAAGTAGTCAATTTGGGTCCTCAGGGGAGGCAACCTTAAATGGTACATCTTTGCGATGAACAAAAAGTGTATCTATGGTTGCCATACCTTTGGGAAGGGTGTTACTATTTAACTTATCTTGCCCCAGCAATACGGCATTTTGAGGTTATTACTGATCATCTCAATACAGAACAAAGTAAAAAGGTCCAATTTGGAAACGGAAAGGAGTTTCATAATTCTCTTTCCCAGTTATGGTACTGCTGTGGCAGCTCGAGAATTGATTAACATGGCCAGTGCCCAGAAAAGCTGGCTAACAACACTGCTAGAATTGAGGAAAACACGCAGACCCATATTCACGAGCTCACCACTGAAGTAGTGGCCATACGAACGGTGGCCTTACAAAACCGATTAGCTTTAGATTTACTTTTGGCAGAAAAGGGAGGAACATGTGCAGTGGTGGGACAGGAATGTTGCACCTATACCCCCGATGCCTCAGAGAAAATCACCCATTTAGCAAATCACATCAAGGAACAGATAACTGAGGTGAAGGAAATAGGGGAACCGTTCCACAATTACAATCCCCCGGGACCTGCTTGGTGGCCTTTTAAGGGGTGGTGGACAGCATTTATCCAGGGTATATGCGTCCTTGCAATTATTCTATTGATGGTATTGCTTTTACGATGCTTTTGTATGCTACACTCCTGTCTTGTGATAACTTCGCTCGAATTGGCTTTCGTGGATTGATAAAAGGAGGAAATGTAAAAGGTAACTGGAAATGTAAGGGTTAAACTGGACATGTAAGGGTTAATGGTGTGCCGCTATTATTCCTTCAACCATGGCGTGATATTGCTTCAACCATGGTGTGACAATAGTTACGGCTACAAGTTTTGCAGGTGCTGGTGAGAAACCAAGGAATGTTTAAGGCATATCTTGCTTTGCTGGAAGTTTGCTGTAAGCAACTGCCCAAGTATGTGCCATTTCCCACAGAGGCTTCCCACGGATTAAGTATAAAAGGAGGGACACTAACCTGTAAATCTCTGAGTGGAGATCAGTACAGAGCTCGGGTTACACTTTCTCTGTATCCCTCACTCCCGCTAGCATTAAACTAATAAAGCATTAATCGTACGTTCCTTGGTTCTGCTGTTGTCTGATTTATTACAGCGCGGGTTGACTTTCACAGATGAGCTCATAGCGCAGTTAGAAATTGGCAGGTATGACGTTATGGGCATCACAGAGTCCTGTTTGAAAGAAGGTCACAGCTGGGACCTAAACATCCAAGAATACACATCCTATCGAAAAGGCAGGCAGGTGGGCAGAGGGGGTGGGGTGGTTCTGTTGGTAAAAAATGAAATCAAATCCTTCGCAAGAAGTGACGTAGGATCAGAAGATGTAGGATGCTTGTAGGTAGAGCTAAGGAACTGCAAGTTCCTTCATTCTAAAAGGATGAGGCAACCATAGCTGACAAGGGAAGTCAAAGACAGCATAAAAGCAAAAGTGAGGGCATACAATATTGCAAAAATTAGTGGGAAACTGGAGGATTGGGAAGCTTTGAAAAACGAACAGAAGGCAACTAAAAAACCAATAAGGGGAGAAAAGATGAAATATGAACATAAGCTAGCCAATAATATAAGAGGATACCAGAAGTTTTTTTAGATATGTAAAAGAGAGGCAAGAGTGGACATCGGACTGCTGGAAAATGATGCTGGAGAGGTAGTAATGGGGAACTAAAAAATGGCGGATGAAGTGAATAAGTATTTTCACTTCATCAAGTACAAGCACGAATGTGATAATGGTCAGGTGATTGGTTTCATTGAGAGATGAATGTTGGTCAAGACATCAAAGGTAACCTCTGGGTTCTTCTGTGTCAGTCTTCACTGTGGAAGACACCAGCAACATGCCAGAAATTCTTGAGAGTCGGAGCAGAAGTGAGTGTAGTCGCTATTACTAAGGAGAAGGTGCTTGGGAAGCTGAAAGGTCTAAAGGTGGATAAGTCACCTGGACCAGACGGACTATACCCCAGGATTCGGAAAGAGGTAGCTGAAGAGATTGTGGAGGCATTAGTAGTGACAAGAATTACAGGAAACACTTAACTGTTCTACAACATAAAGTGCTGGAGGAATTCAGCAGGTCGGGCAGCATCCATGGAAGGAGATGGACAGTCGACGTTGTAGCACAGAGGCCTCTTTCCAATACAATCCAGAGCTCCACAGGAGAATTGGCAGTGAGATAGGGGGTGAGACACCAATGAGCAGTCGCTGATCTGAAATGTTAACATCTTATCTCCGATGCTGCCTGACCTGTTAAGTGTTTCCTGTAATTCTTGTTTCTTAAATGCTGATTAATTCCTTTTAAAGGCTTCTTCAAAGAGACAGCTTTCAAAATATGTAGTAGAGTTAAACCACAGTTGGTGGGAGTTGGCAGTTGTGCTGAGATTTGCTCAGTGGCACCTTGGGTGTGCGAGTAAAGAGGTGTAGCAACCAAAACTGAAGTAAATAAGTACATGCATTAGTGCTGCACCTGTCATGATGTCGAGACACCCCAAAGCACTCTACAGCCAATGAAGTACTTTTGAAATGTGGTCACTGTTAGGGAGAAAATGTAACAGCCAACTAGCACAGAGCAAGCACGAATGTGATAATGGTCAGGTGATTGGTTTCATTGAGGGATGAATGTTGGCCAAGACATCAGAGGTAACCTCTGGGTTCTTCTGCAAACAGTGCAGCACTCCGTGCACCACTATGTCTGCTGAGATGTTAATGCTCAAGTCAGAGACAAGAGTTCTGCCCGCTGCACCACAACTGACATCAAGATATTGAAGGTTACATATAGCATGAATATGGAATATATGGACCACGCCAAAGACCAGGTAGATGAAAGTAACCAAAATGTCTTGGGCAAGGTGTTATACTTAAGAGTCATCAGCTTCGATGTTCTAGTGGCATGGGGCTGGAAGGGATAATCTCAGGATAGGTTACAACCTAATCAGAGGAATGACCTTGGATGGCCCTTACTCCAAAAAATGACTCCGTGGCAAACATCCCAAAATCCTCTGACAGTCAAGCCTGTCTCTGCCTTCACAGGTGTTTGACTCGGTCGGCCACACACTGATAGTTAAAGATTTGGGCCGGATTGGTTTGATGCCCATTTTGTGGACCTCATTACAGACATGTATACAGATTCCGGCACTTGTATTGAGAATGGAAAAGTCAGGACTGGACCCATTCCTATTTTGAGGGAGGTAAAGCAGGGAGACCCACTTTCCCCCATATTATTTAAGACTGTGACAGACATCCTTTTTATGTTCATTAGATAGTGATGGGTCCAGGTTCCATCTCGGTGCAGAAGATGCATTCTGCACCGCCCTGGCTTTTGCCAATGACGTGGCCTTGTGAGTGATTCTCACAAGGGCATGTCTAAAAACATCAAGGTCCTAGAGAGTTTTTGTAAAAAGACTGGCCTTGAGGTTGATCTTAATAAGACTGCAGGATTTTATATGATGCATAAGAATTTTTACTCCATCAACAATTGGCTCTTTAATAAGGGATAAATGAGTTTTATTGACCCTGGAGAGTGGGAGAAGTATCTTGGCACCAGGATTGACCCTTGGATAAGGCATTCTACTGATGATTTGTCATGGTTCCGAGGGCTCTATTGATGGTGCCTTGTTGTGCAGCACATGGTTTCCATGCACTACTAATCACAAGAACCCTGGTTTCACTAGCACTAATGGCCAGAGTATTGGTCAACCTTTGGGTATATTTTGTCTCCTGGCTGCTTAGAGCTGGCAGCTCTAGAGCAGTTCTGGTTTTGCTGTTTCTCTTAGGATATCCAGTTTTTGTGCTGGGACTCTGCCTCAGAGCCCTGAGGCAAGATGCCTTCCAGTTGCCGCCTGCATTTGGTTCTGAGGAAGCATCCTGACTCCAGTCTCATACCAGTGTGCTGCATTTGGGTTCTCTGAGCTTGCTCTTTGCTTGACATTGTGACATGATTGGTCTAGTAAGCTCAAGAGATGGGGTAAAAATATCCTTTGGGTAAGGCTTAAGCTGACCTAGAAGGTAGAAGTATTTAAGCCCTACACCATCCCTTGATTTTACTATTCATTCATCTCGAATGAGGCCTCAGAACATCCTGGTCAAGCTTGATGGGATGACTGGAGGTTTCATTGAAGAATATCTCCACCCCCAAGAGCATAAATGAGTCTTTCCTATTCTAGAAATAGGGTTGGGTGGGGACTGTCAATCCCCAAACTGGAAACTCTGATCTCTCTGTCTATAGTTAGGAAATAAGGAGTTTAAGAAATCATGTGGCAGGATGGTTAGCCTGAGTTCCCAGTTTGCTGGAATTGTGTTGGATGATGTTATTGGGAAATTAGTTTGTCTCAATGTTGCTTGTTTTGTAGATAATGTTGTTAGGAGTAGGCTGATGTGGTTGTGTTGGGTGTAAGTAGGAAAAATTGGAGGGATGTCAAGTTCAACTGGTGAAGTAGGCTTGGTCACCAAGGGATTGGGGCCCATTATTATAAAAATAATCCCTAGTCTAATGGCTGGACAAGGGGTTTTACAACCCTAAACAGTTGGAGTAGATTACAGCCTTGCTCCTCTGGTCGAACTGTTAGGAATACACTGGCCCTGGCCAGACCTAGTCTGGTTAGGAGATGTGGATCAGCCAGGGAGACACATAGTCACATGTCTGGCCTGTGCCTTGCAGTTAAACTGCTGTGGATTCACTGGCATAATTTTATGTTCCAGAGGTACTGCGGCTAGCTTTACTGTTATCTAAAAACACAGGTTTTTAGATCAAGAAGGCCATGCGTGGATTCTGGATGTTGTTTCTATTGAAAACAAAAGCAGCTGTTGATGTATCGATTAGATTTGAAAACAACTCTGGATCCTTTGGCACCACTTTGACTGAAAAATCCAGTAAGTATAGACATCTGGATTTGATTTTAAAAGACAATTTAAATATTGCTGAGATTGAATCTTACAGTTTTATAAATAGGTGCTTGAGGCACTGTTTCCTGAGGATTTGAAACTGATGGACTTCCTTGGCATCAAGAGGTACAAAACTTTATTCACAAACTACCCTTAGAAGGAGGATTAATATTTTCAGGTTTTTTTTAATGGATGGTTAGATTTTTGTTCTATTGTTTTATGGACACTTATGGTTGTGATTCATGGTTGTCTGTTGTGACTGTTTTAACATTTTATACACTCTTGGTTTTAGTTTCTGTGTAATTAATAAATGGATGTTTTAAGTTTTTGTGCAACACAGCAAATGATGTTATCTCAATAACTAACATTATGAACAGTCTGAATCCTGGTTTATATTTGTGGTTGGCATTCCATCCATTGATTCTGGTTTTTATTTATTTTAATTTTATGGATAATGGTTTTATCCCCATGGCTGGTTTTATCATGCTAGCAGTAGGTATTTTAGTAGCAGACAAGCTATCATAAAACTTGGAATGGGGGCAAGTTTTCTTGTCTCATTCAATAGCCTAGAAATCAGATGATTTGGACAGGTGGAACTGGTTGTCTGTGTCTGGCAAACTCTAATCTCTGCATCTTGTGAGAAATCTCAGTAGAGATGCAAGGTGGGGGGAGAAACCCCTAGCAGAATACCCAAAGTGTGGCGTCTACTGGAAACTCCTGGTATGTCTTTCCCTTGGATCACAAAGATAACATTAAAAGGGGGTCCTATGCTTTGGCGACACTGGTCTTGCACACTTCCCTGACTCCAACCTTGCTTTGCAAGTCAACATAGCACAGGAGACTGCAGTTTACTGAGAGATGCCCTTGCTCAGCTGGCACAGGGAAAGGGTCCTGGGTTGCCTCCTGAAGGGGAAAGAGATCTCACTGGATACCCACGCCACCACAAGCAGGGCACCCCCCAACTGATGTGTTATTCTGCTTGTGTGAAGCTGACGTGGAATGCAACCTCTGCTCCAACAAGAACAAACACTGGAACTATGACAACTGACCTGTTTGGAGACATTCAGCAACAATTAACACTGGGTTGAGACAACATCATGTCAACATGTCCAGCGTCAGCTGGATTCATCAGTGAGGAAGACTTCCTTCTGGCAAGGGAAGAGGAAACCAGGGATCATGGAGTGGGATTTCCAGTCAAAAACACTGCTGGGAAGGAGAACCTTCTTTAAAAGGATCAGAATGATGCCAACATTGGTTCTTCACCAGAGACAAAAGTTTTACAGGAACTTTTAGTTTCTGAGATGAACAATTTTGCTGGAGGCCAATGTGAAGCCAGTGTTCATCATGACCTGTATCAAATGGATCTCGTCATTGAGGTGCACAGACCACAAAATCAGCCTCCTCACCCACAGCTGTCCAAGTCTGGACCACTCCTTGGCACAGGGTCCATTCAAAGGTGGTCTACCACTCCAAACAAAGGAAACTACAGATCAATACCAGCAAAATACTGGACCCAGAGAAGGTACAAGTGCGCACTGACACATCAAAGAAAGCACTGCTGTCCTGTCTGCCCATCCAACAGGAATTGCCAGAAATAGCCATGACTAAGGGACATCATCCATTGCACAGCTGGTCATGCACCACTAGGCTCAAGGACAGCTTCTAGCCTGCTGTTACAAGACTTACACGGTCCCCATGTCTGATAAAGATGAATTCTTGATCTCACAATCTACTTCATCATGGCCCTTGTACCTTGTCTACTTGCACTACACTTTCACAATATATTCTGCATTCTGTTATTGATTTTCCCTTGTACCACCTCATCGTATTTGTTTTGAAATGATCTGTATGGATGGTACACATGACAATAACAAACCAATGACCAATTTTTAGCAAACAGCATGACAAGATAAACTCTGTTTGCATCAGAACTGGCCAGTTCTGCTGTAGGGTTGTCCATCTGTAGGGTTGTCCATCTGTAATATTAACTCTATTTTTCCCTCTCCACAGACTCTGACTTGCTGGGCATTTCCAGGATTTTCCTGCCAGTCCCAATGAAGGGCCTTGACCTGAAACATCGATTGTCCACTTCCCTCCACAGATACTGCCTGACCTGCTGAGTTCCTCCAGCAGTTTGTTTGTTGCTCCAGGCTCCAGCATCTGGAGTCTCTCTTGTCTCCATCTTGTTGCTCTATTGCAAAGTCTGAGGTAAGTGTCTTCTACCTAACTCTGGTTAGACCACACTAGGAGTATTGTGTTCAGTTCTGGTTGCCTCATTATAAGAAGGATGTAGAAGCTTCAGAGGGGTACAGAGGAAATTTACCAGGATGCTACCTGGATTGGAGAATGTCTTGAGGATAGGTTGAGTGAGCTAGGGCTTCTCTTTGGAGCGAAGGAGGATGAGAGGTGACTTGATAGAGGTGTACAAGATAAGAGGCATAGGGACTCTTCCAGGGCAAAAATTGCTCACATGAGGGGCACAATTTTAAGGTGATTGGAGGAAGGTATAAGGGGGATGTCAGAGGTAAGTTTTTTTTTTAGAGTGGTGGGTGTGTGGAACGCACTGCTGGCAGAGGTTGTGGGGGCAGATACATTGGGGACATTTAAGAGACTCTTAAATAGCAACATGAATGATAGAAAAACGGAGGGCTATCTGAGAGGGAAGGGTTGGATAGATCTTGGAGCAGGATAAAATGTTGGCACAACATTGTGGGCCAAAGGGCCACATGTGCTATGTTCGAGATACTGCCTGACCCACTGAGTACCTCCAGCACTCGTGCTCCAGCATTCTCTTTTGGTTTCAGGTTCAACAGCATCTGAGATGCAGTTCCCAGCTTTGCATACCCTGCTTGTTCACTCCCTAACTGCCCTCAGTAATCTAGTAACCAGACAGCTCTATAAACACTGAAATTACCATGGCAACCCTGACCCCACCCCAGCAAGAAATACTTCCTTTATCCTTCTTTCATCCCCACCCTCGCTGCATTTTAAAACTGATTTGTTTTCTCATTTTCCCAGTTTGTTTGAAGGGTCATTGACCTGAAATATTAACTGTGTGTGTGTGTCTCTCTCTCTCTCTCTCTCAACAGATGCTGCCTGACCTGCTGAGTGTTTCCATTATTTCCTGACTTTTTTATTTCAGATTTTCAGCATCTGTAGATTTTTCTTTTCACAGACAAGGCAATAGAATGGGAAGTGCGTTACTTAGTGGATTGTGTATCTGAGTGGATTCCAGGTGTTCCCAAGCCAGAAGTTTTGGATAAATCAAGAGATCCACTCCCTACTGAAGTCCAAGACAGTGTTCAAATTGGGTGACACTGACCTATACAAGAAATTGAGATAGACCTCTGTAAAGCTATCAGAGATACCAAGAGTACCAGTCCAAAATTGATTCACAGACCAGCTATCAGCTGTGGCAGGGCTTACATGCTGTAACAGGCTACAAAACAAAGTTGGGCAGCATTGCCAATGAGAACATGAAAGATTCTTTGAACAGAAAGGGATTGGTATGTCAGCACCCACCCTGACAGCCTTTAATGCACCTGAACCCACAGTCACCACTGCAGACATCAGATCAGTCTTCTGGAGAGTGAACCCACAGAGCATCTGGCCTGGATGGTGTCCCTGGCTGTCCCCTTAGGTCCTGTGCAGATCAGCTGGCAGGGGTATTAGCAGACATTTTTAACCTCTCCCTGCTACAATCTGAGGTTCCCACCTGCTTTAAGACCAGTATCATCTGGGTACCTAAGAAAAACAGGGTAACGTGCCTTAGTGACTACCACCCAGTGGCTCTGACATCCACTATCAGGAAGTGCTTCAAGTGGCTGGTCATGGCACACATCAACTCCAGCCTCCTGGAAAACCTCAACCCACTGCAATTTACCTACTACTGAAACAGGTCTTTGGGCAGATGCCATCTCCCTGGCCCTACACTCATCTCTGGAGCATCTGGACAGTAAAGACACAACATTAGACTACTGTTTATTGACAAGTTCTGCCTTCAATACTATAATTCCAAGCAAATTATCACCAAACTCCTAGACCTGAGACTCAACATCTCCCTTTGCAACTGGATCCTTGACTTCCTGACCAACAGACCACAATCAGTGAGGATAGGCAGCAACACCTCACCACAATTATCCTCGACACTGGTGCCCCACAAGGCTGCGTCCTCAGCCCCCTACTTTACTCCCTATACACTCATGACTGCGTGGCCAGATTCTGCTCCATCTCACCATCTCCAAGTTTGCAGATGACACCACCAATAGTGGGCCAGATCTCTAATGACAAGTCTGAGTACAGGAAAAAGAGAGCCTAGTGACATGGTGTCATGACGACAAACTTCTCTCAATGTCAGCAAAACAAAAGAGCTGGTCATTCCCTTCAGGAAGGGGAGGGGTGGTGCACATGCACCTGTTTACCTCAATGGTGCTGAGGTCAAGAGGGTTGAGAGCTTCAAGTTCCTAGGACTGAACATAACCAGTAGCCTGTCCTGGTCCAACCATGTAGATGCCACAGCCAAGAAAGCTCACCAGGGCTTCTACTTCCTGAAAAGGTTAAGGAAATTCTCATGTCCTCATTGACACTCATAAATGTTTATATACATCATGGGAAGCATCCTGTTCAGATGCATCACGACTTGGTATGACAACTGCTCTGCCCAAGACTGCAAGAAACTGCTGAGTTGTAGATACAGCTCAGCACATCATGGAATCCAGCCTCCCCTCCATGGACTGTCTATACTCTTTGCTGCCTCAAAGCAGCCAACATAATCAAAGACCCCACCCACCCTGGACATTCTCTCTTCTTCCCCCCCCACCTTCCATCAGGCAGAAGATACAAAAGCCTGAAAACCCATACCACCTGACTCATAACAGCAGGATAGGAGCTGCCCTTAAGACTACTGAATGGACCTCTTGTACAATAAGATGGACTCTTGACCTCAATTTACCTCATCATGGCCCTTGCACCTTATTGTCTGCCTGCCTGCACTGCACTTTCTCTGTAACACTATATCCTGCATTCTTATTGCTTTTCCCTTGTACTGCCTCAATGTACTTGTGTTGTGAAATGATCTGTGTGGATGGCATGCAAAGGTTTTTCACCGTACCTCAGTACACGTGCTGTTGTTCCATCTATGGATGGAAGTGGACAGTGGATATTTCAGGTAGTGACCCTTCAGCTGGACATTGAGTGACAGATACAAGTGGGCTGAGGAAGCTCAGACTGAGAATAATGGACCCTCCAAATCAGAGGCTGAGACACCATTGGGAGAAAAGTCAGGGGAACATTGAGCAAAAGATGCAAGAACGATGGACTGAGAATGATGGGCCCTCCATGTCAGAGGCAGAGATAATATCTGGTGAAAAGTCACAGGGGAACATTAAGCAACAGATGCAAGCAAGGCTGAGCCATTACAATTCTAATGGAAGCACCGCATGGATTAATTCTGCCCCATTCTGGATTGTCACCTTGTTGTGGTGGAGAACCTTGTGTGGTCCTGAGATCCCAAGAGCGATGCCATCTGGACCTATGCTCCTGGTAAGGTCACCCATGGTGGTAAGGTCGACAGTGTGGTCTCTGACAAAGAACAATCCAACCAAGACCTCAAAGATGGAACAGGCGGATGAAGTTATTTCAAACTCAACAGCTGTGAAGGTGGATGAAGGCTGCAACAAATCCATCAGCTCCAAATCGTTGTGGTTTCCATGCCATTGGAATCAGTTGGTTGATTTGTGAAGTATTGTGTGCTTTTTGTAGTGCGACATCAAGTACATGTTAAAGAAATACATGCACAGGTGTCTCCACTCTGTGGGCTATTGGACTTAAGCCACTTGAGAGCCCATAAATAGATCAATGGAACAAAGACCATCATCCTTGACCTCGAGGGATAGCCACAAATGACAAGAACTGAGAACAAAGGACTTTTCACACCAGTGACACAGATAACCTTTAAGGGAAAGTCACAGATGCAAATTGAGCAACAGATGGAAACAAGGAAGCCAGACAGAGGAAGCCCACAGACTGAGAATAATGGACCCTCCATATCAGAGGCTGAGAAAATATCTGGAGAAAAGTTACAGGAGAACATTGAGCAAGAGATGCAAAAAGCTGACAGACTGACAACGATGGACTCTCTACATCGGAGGCAGAGATAACATCTGGTTGAAATGTCTCTAACATTGAGCTACAGACAAAGAAGGCTGAGGAAACTAATGACAGAACAATGGACTCTCTGGGTCACAGACAACATCTTGTGGAAAGTCACTGGGGGACATTCAGCAACAGATGAAAATGGCTGAGAAACTGTTCCACCACCCAGCCCTGGCATCATTCTGTTGAGAAGCTGATGCAGAAGGTAGTTGTCGCCTAGCCTGACACCGCACACAGCAGATTGTCCCTAAGACTAAGGAGGTTGCAGGTGGTCCCATTTCCCTCCTCCCTACACATCGCCTCTGGAGACTCAGAATGACACCCAGGGAAATGAGAATTCTGTGACTGATCCTGGATTTTCTGACCACAGACTTGACACTCATTGATCTGTGCGTAAATCACATCATCTTGGATCAGCCCTGGAGGAGCACGAATTGTTCCAACACTGGCCATTGGATGGACAATAGAAACCTTACAGAAGGATGGTACAGATGTAGCAGTTCCGGTGGATGGAAGATTCCTGAGATGGTCATTCTGCAGGATCACTGTTCAGGGAAGAGCCCAGGCTGGTTAAAAAGTTGGGTCAGAGTTTACAGCAGTGAGGCTCGGTTAAGATCTCTTCAAAGGGACCCTTGGTTGGACACAGAACCCAACCTCCCTGAGACAACTCCCCATGGTCACTCAGACCATGCTGTAGCCCTGCATCCTCATGGAGTCTGGTGGAGCACCAACTTCCTAGAGTTTCCTGGCAGCTGGGTGACAAGTCCCCCAGTTGACCCTGCTCCAGATTGGACCTGGAGCAGTTTCATTTCGGTGGAGGGGCAGCTCCCAGGGAGCTGGACATGTTTCAGGGCACTCACCATTCATGAGTCAATTCATAAATCAATATTTTTGACTCAAATGCTTTAGTTGTGTTTTAATTTTATAAGTATCTTGTAATTATTTAGCTTTTGTTTAACTAATTAACTATTTTAAAATGTGAAATCATGTTTAATTTTGCTATAATGATTACGGCATGCTAGTGCAGCAGTTAGCACAATGCTATTACAGCACCAGTGACCCAGGTTCAATTCTGGCCACGTCTGTAAGGAGTTTATATGTTCTCCCTGTGTCTGCATGGGTTTCCTCCAGATACTTTGGTTTCCTCCCACATTCTAAGGATGTATGGGTTAGGAAGTTGTGGACATGCTAATGTTGGTGCCAGAAGCGTGGTGACACTCGCAGGCTGCCCCCAGAATGTTCTACGCAAAGATGCATTTCACTGTGTTTTGATGTACATGTGACTATTAAAGATATCTTATTAATGATAAAACAATTACCAATTTGAACATCAGGTCTTGAGATAAATGTAAAAAAAAGACCAAAGGGTTCCTCATGACCTGTAAAAGAAAATCAGTCGTGTACAACTGCCAGGACAAGTGGGTTATAAACAAATCTGGAATCAGTTCCATCACACCAGGTGAGATTAAGAAAATAACTTGGAGCAAGAGTAGACCCACGGAGCACTATCACCATGGAGAGAAGGCAGAAAAAGCTTGAGGGATGGTTCCAGAACCTCAAGGCTAAACTGAAGCCCATCTAGAAACTAGAATTACTTAAAAACCCACATGGCATCAAGAGTATGAACACCTTTGGGACAGGTGCAGAAGAAGCACATCACCATGCAAGGTCAGGTACTGTTGTACAGGACCCTGGTGAGGCTGCACTTGGAGTGTTGTGTTCAGTTTTGGGTGCCCAGCTACAGGGAAGATGTTATTGAACTGTGAAGAGTGCAGAAGAGATTTACAAGGATACTGCCAGGACTTGAAGGCCTGAGTTAAATGGAGAGGTTGGTCAAACTAGGACTTCATTCCTGGGAGTGCAGGAGACTGAGAGGTGATCTTATGGAGGTGTATAGAATCATGAGGGGCATAGATAAGGTGAATGCACTTGGTCTTTTTCCCCAGAGTTGGGATATCAAGAACTAGAGAGTGTAGGTTTAAGACGAGAGGGGAAATTGAGGGACAATTTTTTTTTTTGCACAAAGGGTTGTATCTATGTGGAATGAGCTGCCAGAGGAAGTGGTTGAGGCAGGAACAATAACTTTTAAAAGACAGTTGGACAAGTACATTGATTGGAAAGGTTGAGAAAGTTATGGGCTAAACACTGGGAAATGGGGCTAGATTGGATGGGCCATCTTGGTCAGCATGGCCCAGTTTCCATACTGTATGACTCTAAGATCAGATGGAAAACTGTTCAACCCCTTCAGATTTGGGACAGAAGTGAAAGTGCATGGAGTCTTCCTCAGAGATTTGCTCTTCTTCCCTGACAATGTAGAAACAATGACTTAATCAGAGCAACCTCACCGACCAATTTTCCTAGGCAAACAAGTCAGGACTTCAAGCTCACCACTTGCTTGAAGGTAGCTGCTGCAGCCCTACAATTGTTTCAGAGATTGTCACCAAGCTTGCGTACATCAGATCCCCTACCAATGGCAAACTTGTGATGAAGGCATCAATCAGGAAAGCAATTTACAAAATTTTCCATGTTTATGAAAAGGGCGTGTGGATCAACCACACAAAAATTAGTGTGTACAAAGCATACGTCATCAGCACACTGTGGTAGTGAGACGTGAACTCTGTACTCCTAACAAGGGACTAAACAGCTTCCACATGCACTATAAAACACATAACATGTTATAAAACATATCCTGGAAGGATGGACTTACAAATTCTGGAATCACACATGGACCTCTTGCATGTACACAGTGCTCAGATGGGTCAAGGAGGTTGTACATTCCCACAAGGGGGGGGGGGGGGGGGGGGGGAGGGAAAACAAAGCCAGAGTTCCCTGAATCACAAAGGACAAGGAGCTGGCAGACAAGTGACTGGTGAAATTTAATGTACAGAGCAGCATCAAAGCTCCCCACCATCCAGGCCACGCCATCTTTTCGCAGCTACCATCGGGCAGGAGGTACAGAGCCTGAAGTCCCACACCACCAGGTTCAGGAAAAGCTACTTCCCTTCAACCATTTGGTTCTTGGACCCACTGGCAAAACCCTAATCACCACTACAGTTTAGCAACACTTTGACCATTCTAGTCACTGCACTAAAACCTTTTTTTTGTTCTAATTGTATGTTTTCTTCTTGTAAAAAATGTGTATAATTTATGATAATTTACATTTTTCTTGAGACCGCTGCTTATCTGATGCTATGTGCCTGTGATGCTGCTGTAAGTTAGTTTTTCATTGCACCTGTGCACACATGGACTTGTGCATGACAATAAACTCGACTTTAAACTTTTTCAACACATTCTGCCATAAGTGGAGAGACAATAGAGGACTCGGGCTTCGGTTCAGAGGACTTTGGAGCAGCTAAGTGTTTTCTCTGTTTATCACTTTTATTAGGGTTTTTGGGTGTAAGGGTTAGTTTTTGTTAGGGTTTTTAGTGTAAGGTTTAGATTTTTTAATAAGTTTTTAAAGTAGTCGAGTGGGGGCTGGACTGCGCAGGCGTGGCGCGGGCAGCTTAAAAAGGAGAGAAAAAAAACTTCGGAGGACTTGGGCTTCGGTTCGGAGGACTTCGGAGCAGCTAAGTGTTTTCTCTATTTATCACTTTTATTAGGGTTTTGGGGTGTAAGGGTTAGTTTTTGTTAGGGTTTTTAGTGTAAGGTTTAGATTTTTTAATAAGTTTTTAAAGTAGTCGAGTGGGGGCTGGACTGCGCAGGCGTGGCGCGGGCAGCTTAAAAAGGAGAGAAAAAAAACTTCGGAGGACTTGGGCTTCGGTTCGGAGGACTTCGGAGCAGCTAAGTGTTTTCTCTATTTATCACTTTTATTAGGGTTTTTGGGTGTAAGGGTTAGTTTTTGTTAGGGTTTTTAGTGTAAGGTTTAGATTTTTTAATAAGTTTTTAAAGTAGTCAAGTGGGAGCTGGACTGCGCAGGCGCGGCGCGAGCAGCTTAAAAAGCAAACAGCCTAGAGAGCGGGCAGCGTCAGAGCGGGCAGCGGAGTGAGTGGCAGCAGAGTGTTCTGGGCTTTGGCTCAAGGGGCTTCAGCGTGAAGGGGCAAGGAGGGTAAGTAGCTGGTAAGTAGGTAAAGGCAAGGTTTACCTTTTGGTCATTATAGATTTGTAGGTGGGACTAACTAGGGAAAAAAAAAGGTAGTCAGATGGAGGACATGGTGGTGTGCTGCAGCTGTTTGATGTGGGAACTCATGGACCTTGCTGTGGTCCAAGATGGCCACATCTGCAGTAAGTGCTTGAGGCTGGACGAACTTCGGCTCAGAGTTGATGAGCTGGAGTCGCAGCTACAAACACTGCGCAGCATAAGGGAGGGAGAGAGTTATGCAGACATGGTCCATCAGGTGACAGTCACCCCCTTAGGGTAGGTACATCTGAGGTTCAGGAGGCAGATAGAATGGTGACGGTCAGGGGAGGGAAGAGGAAGAAGAAGTCAGGCAGGCAGACAGGACAGAGAGCCCCGGAGGCTGTTCCCCTTAGTAACAAGTTTTCTGCCTTGGAAGCTGTTGAGGGGGATGACCTGCAGGGGCCTAGCTGCAGTTACCAGGTCTCTGGCACTGGGACTGGTACTGTTGCTCAGAAGGGAAGGGTGGGAAAGAGACATGCGGTAGTGATAGGGGACTCGATAGTCAGGGAAACAGACAGGAGGTTCTGTGGCAGTGAGCATGAATCCCGGATGGTATGTTGCCTCCCAGGTGCCAGGGTCCGGGATGTCACTGATCGGGTCCACAGAATTCTTGAGTGGGAGGGAGAGCAGCCAGAAGTTGTGGTCCATATTGGCACCAATGACATAGGTAGGAAGGGGGATGAGGTCCTGAAGAGTGAGTTCAGGGAGCTAGGCAGAAAATTGAGGAACAGGACCTCAAGGGTAGCAATCTCAGGATTGCTGCCAGTGCCACGTGATAGTGAAGGTAGGAATAGGAGGAGGTGGCAGATAAATGTGTGGCTGAGAAGTTGGTGCAGGAGGGAGGGTTTTAGATTTCTGCATCATTGGGATCTCTTCTCGGGAAGGTGGGACCTGTACAGAGAGGACGGGTTACACCCGAACCAGAAGGGGGCCAATATCCTTGTGGCGAGATTTGCTAGGGTGATACAGGAGGGTTTAAACTAGTTTGTGAGGGGGAAGGGAACCGGAGGAGTAGGTCAGAGGAAGAAGGGAATGGGGAAAAGTTAGATCAAACAGGTAGAGAGGCTTTGGGGAAGGAGAAGCAGAATACAGGCTATAAAAGTAGTAAGGTAGATGGACTGAAGTGTGTTTACTTAAATGCAAGAAGTGTCAGGAATAAGGGGGATGAACTGAGGGCTTGGATAAGTATGGGGGACTATGATATCGTGGCTATTACTGAGACGTGGCTGACGTCAGGAGAGGAGTGGATATTGAATATTTCTGGTTTTCGGTGTTTTAAGAGGGATAGGGAAGGGGGGAGATGAGGTGGAGGGGTGGCGATACTGGTCACGGACACTGTTACGGCTGTGGAAAAGATGGAGGTTGTAGAAGGATCATCTCTAGAGTCCGTATGGGTGGAGGTAAGGAACAAGAAAGGAGCAGTTACTCTACTAGGAGTATTCTAATAGGCCCCCCGGTAGCAGTAGAGATATAGAGGAGCGGATTGGCAGGCAGTGTTTGGAGAGAAGCAGAAATAACAGGGTTGTTATAATGGGAGACTTCAACTTCCCAAATATAGACTGGAACCTGCTTAGTGCCAAAGGTTTAGATGGGACGGAATTTGTTAAGTGTGTCCAGGAGGGATTCCTGACGCAGTATGTTGATAGGCCGACTAGAGGGAATGCCATGTTAGATCTAGTTTTAGGAAATGAACCGGGACAGGTGAAGGATCTATTGGTGGGTGAGCATTTGGGGGACAGTGACCATTGCTCCATAACCTTTAAAATTGTCATGGACAGGGACAGGTGCAGAGAGGACAAGAGGTTTTTCAATTGGGGAAGGGCTAACTACGAGGCTATAAGGAGAGAACTTGGGAGTGTAAATTGGGATGTCCTTTTTGAAGGAAAATGTACCATGGGGATGTGGTCGATATTCAGGGATCTTATGCAGGATGTTAGGGATAAATATATCCCGGTGAGGCAGAGAAGGAATGGCAGGGTGAAGGAACCGTGGGTGACGAGAGACGTGGAATGACTTGTTAGGGAGAAGAAGGTAACATACGTGAGGTATAAGCAGCAAGGTTCAGACAGGGCCCGTGAGGAATATAGGGTAGCGAGGAAGGAACTTAAGAAAGGGCTGAGGAGAGCTAGAAGGGGACATGAAAAGGCTTTGGCTAGTAGGGTTAAGGAAAATCCCAAGGCATTTTTCAAGTACGTGAAGGGTAGGAGGATGGCTAGGGTGAAGGTAGGTCCGATTAAGGACAAAGGTGGGAGAATGTGCCTGGAGGCGGCGGAAGTGGGAGAAGTTCTGAATGATTACTTCTCTTCGGTATTCACCAGGGAGAGGGGTCTTGATGATGCGGAAGGGAGTGCTGGTAGGGGTAATGTTCTTGAGGTTGTTGATATCAAGAGAGAGGATGTGCTGAAGTTGTTAAATAATATTAAGACAGATAAATCTCTGGGGCCTGACGGGATTTTCCCCAGGCTGCTTCGAGAGGCTAGGGAGGAGATTGCTGAACCGCTGGTAAGGATCTTTGAGTCCTCGTTGTCTATGGGGGTGGTGCCGGAGGATTGGAGGATTGCGAATGTGGTCCCCTTGTTCAAAAAAGGTAATAGGGATAGGCCAGGAAATTATAGACCAGTGAGTCTCACGTCTGTGGTGGGTAAGCTGTTAGAAAGGATTCTAAGGGATAGGATTTATGAACACCTAGAGAATCATGGACTGATTAGGGACAGCCAGCATGGCTTTGTGAAGGGAAGATCTTGCCTCACAAGCCTGATAGAGTTCTTTGAGGAGGTGACCAGGAAGATTGATGAGGGCAGTGTGGTGGATGTGGTTTACATGGATTTTAGTAAGGCATTTGATAAGGTTCCTCATGGTAGGCTTCTTCAGAAGGTCAGAGGCCGAGGGATCCAAGGAAGCTTGGCTGTGTGGATTAGGAATTGGCTTGCATGTAGAAAGCAGAGGGTTGTGGTGGAAGGAGTGCCCTCGGATTGGAAGGCAGTGACTAGTGGTGTCCCGCAGGGATCGGTTCTGGGACCTCTACTTTTTGTGATATTTATAGATGACTTAGATGAGGGGGTGGAGGGCTGGGTTAGTAAGTTTGCGGACGACACTAAGATAGGCGGTGTTGTGGATAGTGTGGAGGGCTGTCGGAGCTTACAGAGGGATATTGATAGGATGCAGAGCTGGGCTGACAAGTGGCAGATGGAGTTCAATCCGGAGAAGTGTGAGGTGGTACACTTTGGAAGGACAAACTCCAGGGCAGAGTACAGGGTAAACGGCAAGGTACTTGGCAGAGTGGAGGAGCAGAGGGATCTGGGGGTTCATATTCACAGTTCGTTGAAAGTTGCCTCACAGGTGGATAGAGCAGTTAAGGCGGCCTATGGGATGTTAGCTTTCATAAATCATGGGATTGAGTTTAAGAGCTGCGAAGTGATGATGCAGCTTTACAAACCTCTAGTTAGACCACACTTAAGAGTACTGTGTTCAGTTCTGGTCGCCGCATTATAGGAAGGATGTGGAGGCGTTGGAGAGGATGCAGAGGAGATTTACCAGGATGCTACCTGGATTAGAGCGTATGGAATATGAGGAGAGGCTTAAGGTGCTAGGGCTTTATTCACTGGAAAGGAGGAGGATGAGAGGAGACATGATAGAGGTATATAAAATATTGAGAGGAATAGGTAGAGTAGACAGTCAGCGCCTCCTTCCCAGGGCACCAATGCTCAATACAAGACGGCATGGCTTTAAGGTTATGGGTGGGCGGTTCAGGGAAGATGTCAGGGGGAGGTTTTTCACCCAGAGAGTGGTTGGTGCATGGAATGTGCTGCCTGGGTTGGTGGTGGAGGCAGATACATTGGACAGGTTCAAGAGTTTGTTGGATAGGCACATGGAGGAATGTGAGATAGAGGGATATGCGGGAGGAAAGGGTTAGATAGTGAGAGGGTGGTTTGATGGACGGCACAACATGGTGGGCCAAAGGGCCTGTTTTGTGCTGTATGGTTCCATGGCAAATGAGTTTATAGCACAGATCGAAATTGGCAGGTACGATGTCGTGGGCATCACGGTGACGTGGCTGGGAGCTAAACCTCCAAGGATACGTATCCTATCGAAAATAGATGCAGGCGGACAGAGGATGAAGGGTGGCCCTGTTGGTACAAAAAAAGATGTTAAATCGATAGCAAGAAGCGATTATAGGATCAGAGGATGTGGAATCTTTGTGGGTAGAGTTGAGGAACCGCAAAGGTAAAAAGACCTTGATGGGAGTTGTGTACAGGCCTCTGAATAGTCGTCAGGATGTGGGGTACAAAATACACCGGGAGATAGAAGATATGTGAGAAAGGCAATGCTACAGTGATCATGGGGGGGTTCAACATGCAGGTAGACTGGGAAAATTGGGTTGGTAGTGGACGCAAGAAAAGGAATTTGTGGAATATCTACAAGATGGCTTTTTAGAGCAGCTTTTGGTAGAGCCCACCAGGGAACAGGCAATTCTGGATCTGGTGTTGTGTAATGAAGCAGACTTGATCATGGCAGTTTAAGGTCAAGGAACCCTTAGGAGGCAGTGATCACAATATGATAGAATTCACACTGCAGTTTGAGAGGGAGAAGCTGAAATCTGATGTAACAGTATTACAGTTGAGTAAAGGTAACTACAGAGGCATGAGGGAGGAGCTGGCCAGAGCTGATTGGAAGGGGACCCTAGCAGGGAAGATGGTGGAGCAGCGATGGCAGCAGTTTCTGGGAGTAATTCAGGAGACACAGCAGAATTTCATCCCAAGGAAGAAGCAGCACACTAAGGGGAGTCAGAGGCAGCATTAAATCAAAAGAGAAGGCATACAATATGGTACAGATTAGTGGGAGGCCAGAGGATTGGGAAGCCTTTAAAAGCCAACAGAGGACAATTTAAAAAAAGCTGTAAGGGAGATGATGAAATACAAGGGTAAATTAGCCAATAATATAAAAGAAGATTCCATAAGTTTTTTTAAGATACCAAAAGGTTAAGAGAGAGGCAAGAGTGGACATTGGACTGCTTGAAAATGACACTGGAGAACTAGTAATGGGGAACAGGGAAATGGTGGAGGAACTAAATAAGTACTTTGCATCAGTCTTCACACTGGAAGATACTAGTAACATGCCAGAAATTCAAGAGAGTCAGGGGGCAGAGGTGAGTGTAGAAGCCATTACTAAGGAGAGGGTACTTGGTGGATAAATCATCTGGACCAGATGGACTACACCCAAGTTCTGAAAAAGATGGCTGAGGAGACTGTGGAGGCATTAGCAGTGATCTTTGAAGAATCACTGAAGTCAGGGAGGGTCCCAGAGGTCTGAAAAATCACAAATGTAACACCCCTGTTAAGAAGGAAAGGTGGCAAAGGACAGGAGATTATAGGTCAGTTTGCCCGACCTCAGTGGTTGGTAAGATTTTAGTCCATTATTAAGGATGAAATTTTGGAGTACTTAGAAGCACATGATAAAATAGAACGAAGCCAGCACGGTTTCATTAAGGGGAGAACTTGCCTGACAAATCTGTTAAAATTCTTTGAGCAAGTAACAAGCAGGATAGGCAATGGAGTCGGTGGATGTTGTTTACTTAGATTTTCAGAAGGCCTTTGAGGTGCTGCACACGAGGCTGCTAAACAAGAGTCCATGGTGTTAGAGGCAAGGTACCATATGGATAGAAGATTGGTTGACCGGCAGAAGGCAGAGAGTGGGGATAAAGGGGTTCTTTTCAGGATGGCTCCCGTGACTAGTGGAGTTCCGCAGGGGTCAGTGTTGGAATCGCAACCTTTCACGTAATACATTAATGATCTAGATGAAGGAGCTGATGGCTTTCTGGCCAAGTTTGCAGATGATACCAAAATACGTGGAGGGACGGGTATTGTCGCAGAGGCAGGGAGTCTGCAGAAGGACTCAGACAGGTTGGGAGAGTGGGCAAAGAAGTGACAGATGGAATACAGTGTAGGGAAGTGTGGGGTTATAAATTTTGGTAGGAAGAATAAGAGTGTAACTATTTTGTAAATGGGGAGAGAATTCAGAAGTCGGAGGTGCAAAGGGTCTTGTGTCCTAGTTCAGGATTCACTCAAGGTTAACTTGCAGGTTAAGGCAGTAGTAAAAAAAGGCAAATGCAATGTTGGCATTCATTTAGAGAGGACTAGAATACAAAAGCAAGGATATAATGCTGAGGCTTTATAAGGCATTGGTCAGACCACACTTGGAGAGTATTGAGAGTAGTTTTGGGCCCCATATCTAAGGAAGGATGTGCTGGCTCTGGAGAGGGTCCAGAGGAGGTTCCCAAGAACAATCCCGGGAATGAAAGGCTTAATGCACGAGGACCGTTTGATGTCTCTGAGCTTGTACTCGATGGAGGGAGGATCTCATTGAAACCTACCGGATACTGAAAGGCCTAGATAGAGTGAACGTGGAGACGATGTTTCCATCAGTAGGAGAGTCCAGGATCTGAGGGTACAACCTCAGATTAGAAGGACATTCCTTTAGAACAGAGATGAGGAGGAATTTCTTCAGCCAGAGGGTGGTGAATCTATGGAATTTGTTGCCATGAGAGGGCTGTGGAGGCCAAGTCATTGGGTGTACTTGCCTTAAGACATTGATAGGTTCTTGATTTGTAAGGGGGTTACAGGGAGAAGGTGGGAAAATGGGGTTGGAAAAAAAATCAGCCATGATTGAATGGTGGAGCAGACTCGATGGGCTGAATGGCCTAATTCTGCTCCTTTATCTTATGGCCTTATATTCAATGGATCAGCTTTCACAATTTCCACCACCTTGAACAAGATTCCACCACCAGACACAACTTCTCCTCCCCTCCCTGTTCGGCATTCTGAAGGGACAGTTCCCTTCCCGATTCTAAAGTCCACACTTCCATCTGTACCAGCCACCCACATCAGGAGATGCATCACCTCATCCCTTACCACACAGGTGCCTCTGAGATGTCTTCCTTCTTCCTGAATCGTGGACCCAAACAGTCCTTCCAGGTAAGGCGGTGATCCACTTGTGCTTCTTCCAAGCTAGAATACTGCATTTGGTGCCCACCGAAGAAACCAAACGCAGATTGGGTTGTGATGTGATTCTAGAGATTCACCTAGAGAACTCGCCTAGAGAGGGTGCAGAAAAGATTCAAAGGATGTTACCAGGACTAGCCCTGGTAACCCACTCCAGGTACCTACCACTCTGCATAAAAAAAACTTACCCCTTGTGTTGCCTTTAAACTTCCCCCTCTAACATTAAAAGCATGTCCTCAGGTGTTTGATATTTCTACCCCTAGGATAAGATTCTGTCTACTCTATCTATGCCTCTCATAATTTAAAAAACCCCTATCAGGTCTCCCCTCAGCCCCTGACACTCTAGGGAGAACAACCCAAGTTTGTCCAACTTCTCCTTAATAGCTCATGCCCTCTAATCCTGATGAACCAGGTTGGACCGACTGGCTACCAACAGGGGCCAAGAAGAATCACAAAGATCTGGCAGTGGATTTTATAGACCTGACCAAGGCATTCAACTCCAGTAGCCACAAGCTGATTTTTAAGGATTTGGGCAGGATGGGCGTTGGTGCCCACTTCGTCAACCTCATCTCAGGTCTAAATATTTGTTGTGCACATGACAATAAACTTGACTTAACTCCAGTTCTCACGGCACTGCTCTCCTGGAAAATCCAATAAGTATAGACACCTTGAGATAGCAGTCAAAGACACGTGTAAAGTTGCCTCGGTTGCCTTTTTAAGTTCCATAATTGGCGCCAGAGGGACGTGCTTTCCAGAAAATAAGAGCTTCACAGAGTTCGTTGACATCGTGAACTACAAGATGTATATTGCCCAGACAACCCCCACTGCCCTTTTTAGGTACCATTAATGTTCGAAGATTTCTTATGGATTCTTCGTATTTTATTATTTTTTTTGCAGGTTTTATCTTTCTGTGGGTATTTATTGGTTGTCATGTTTCATGGTTAAGGTTGCGTTTTTATTGCGTAAGTTTTAGATTTTATCACCACATTCAGGCACGGACTGATGTTTGAGCCACCAAGCCAGACAACGACCATCTCAAACTTGGATTGTTTTCTCTGGAGCATCAGAGGCTGAGGGGAGACCTGATAGAAGTATGTAAAATCTTGAGGGGCACAGATAGGGTAGACAGTCTTTTCCCAGTGTGGAAATGTCAAAAACTAGAGGGCATTGCTTTAAGGTGAGAAGTGGTAAGTTTAAAGGAAATTTACGAGGCAAGTTTTTTTTTACAGAGTATTGTAGGTGCATGGAATGGGCTGCCAGGGGAGATGCGGAAGCAGGTATGATAGCAGCATTTAAGAAGCATTTAGACAGGCACATGAACAGACTGAGAATGGAGGGACATAGACCATGTGCAGGATTAGTTTGGCATTATGATCGGCACTGACACTGTGGGCCGAAAGGCCTGTTCCTGTGCTGTACTGTTCCCACTCTATGTTCAGGAGAGTCGATCCACCTACCTTTGACATCCAGTGGTATTACCATCAGTGAATTCAACACTATCAAACATCGTGGGGTCATGGTTAACCAGAAACTCAACTGGACCAGCCACATATATACTGCAGCTACAAGCATTTATGATTCCTTGATTTTCACCAAGGCATCACAGAGTCTTTTAAATTAGATAACATTATTAGGGAAATGGTTAAGAATATTTTAGATTTTCCAACCTGTATTTACAACTGTGTCTTGTACTCACAAGCTAGGAACTGTGAGTTTAGTCTCTCAAAACTTTGAAGTCCAGACAACCATTTTGTTAATCTAGATATGGAAGGAGTTCAGCCAGGCAAGTGCGTAGTTTTCAAGTCTGCAGTATTCATCTTGTTGAATCAATAAAAAAAACAAAGCCTGGCAATTTGATATGCCGAGATAAGCAAGAAGTGTTAATGAGTGTGTTGGTGATAGATCCTCTAAGTTAGTGAGACAGTGAATTTGAGGATTGGTCCAAGATATCACATCAGGGTGTTGTCATTGTCTATTTTCAGAATGTCTGTTTTAGCAATTGGATTAGAGGGTCTAGACTTTTTAGATAGTCCAGTTTTATAGATGCATTGTTGTGAAAACCAAAGGTAGGGTAGCACTGGGCAGAAGCCTGGTATCCTGTGGCAGGTGGTTCACCTCCTGCAGCATCTGTAGGCAGGTCAGAGTTATGACTGAATGCTCTTCACTTGCCTGGATGAGTGCAGCTCCAACAACTCAAACACCATCTAGGAAAAATCAGCCCACTTCTGGCACCTCAACCAAGGCTAGAAGCATGCACTCCCTCCACCACTGGCACCCTGGCTGTCGTGAGGGTAACTCACCAAGAGTACTCCTCCAGCACATCCACACCATGAAATCTCTCCCACCAAGGACAAGGGCAGCAGGTACACAGGAATAGTACCACCGCCAGGTTCTCGCTCAAATCACACACCGTCCCGACTCGGAACTATATCCCTGTTCCTTCACTGTTGCGGAGTCTAAATCCTGGAACTCACTACCAGTCAGCACTGTGGGAATACTTCCACCACCAGGACCAGAGCAGTTTAAGAAAGCAAGGTCTGAAAGGCAATGGCCTGGGCAAAAATGCCGATCCGTGTTCAGATCCTATAAATAGTGAACAGAGGAGGGATTTCGTCGAGGTAGTTAGAGTGGAGAAGTTGGAGTTGTTTCCCTTGCAGCAAGGGATAGCGAAAGACTTGGTGACTGGTTACGTGGTATCATTATGGCCTGGAGCTCACTTCCTGCAAGCTTGAGCTGAAGCAGTCAATCAAGCTTTCAAAGTGCAAAAGGATTAGCCCATGAAGGAAACTAGTTTGCTGGGTCATGAAGAATGACTGAGGAACTAGGACTGAGTGAATTACAGGGGAGGGCATGGATTCCATTAACTTTCTCCTGATCCTCAGTGTCCACACACAGTGGAGGTGGGAGGATATAATCACAGGAATAGCAATGAGTGCTGCTGGCTGTTGAGAAGATGAGGGAATGGCTGGTTTGTTTAACAGCAGGGATCCCTCTATACTGGGCCAATAATGTGGCCCAGCCTGTAGATCAGAATGGTGCTCTCACCGCATCAGTTTGACAGGAGCTTTGAAGAAGTGAGACGATTTTACTTCAACACATTTAACTCTACAGCCTGCACACGGACATCCACACATTCCAATACACACCCTGAAGATGCAAGACAGCACTGAGGATTCACCACTTCACTTAGTTAACTTAGCATCCTGACTGGTTGCATCACCACCTGGTATGGATGCTCCCATGTGCAGGATTGAAAGAGGCTACAGAGGATTGTAGACTCAGCCAGCTCCATCACGGGCACAACCCTCCCCGCCATCGAGGACATCTTCAAGAGGGGGCACCATCGGGGAGGAAATACAGGAGCCTGAATACCCATACTCAACATTTCAGAAGCAGCTTCTTCCCCTCCGCCATCAGATTTCTGAACGGTCCATGAACCATGAACACTACCTCGTTATTCCTCTTTTGCACTATCTATTTATTTTTGTAACTTGTAGTAATTTAATGTTTTTATGTCTTGCACTGCACTGCTGCCGTAAAACAACAAATTTCACCACATATGTCAGTGATAATAAACCTGATTCTGGTTTCCTTTGTGAGTTGTAGACCTACAGAAGGCATCTTAGTGTCTTCGTGGTTCTCGGAGACCGGAGAATGAAGATAAAGCTGTATGATTCACGAGGATACCTGATTCACAACCCCTACGAGGTATTATTCTTTTCATTCACAATTGGGCTGTTAAGCAGTTCAACAACTTGTCAGGTGTGGGAAGAGAGTTGGGAGCGGAATTGTAGGAGCGAGCGTTAGTTGTCACAGTTCACCCCAGACTGATATGTTATGCAGACACGGGGATGTCACCACGGAGTGACTGGGTGTTTATGAGAGTATCACCAGCAAAAGCAGGACAGTCTAATGGCACAAATCCTCCTCAGCTGCCCCAGGACCTTTCAATTAACTTGAAAATAAAAAGATACAGGGGGGAGTACACTCCCATTTCACAACGAGTTCATCAGGATTCTTTGTAACCGTGTCAATTCTGTGCACTTGCAACAGGTTTGGTTTGGACCTCCTCTTTTTGGCTCTGGAGACATTACTTATCAGGAACATCTTGGATCAGTTCCACAGCAAGGATTTGCAAATTCAGTCCAGCCAGAGAGTAGTTCTGCACCAGCCCTGTCCCTCCACTAACCCTGTGTTAACTGAAGAAATGAGGGGGAGCCCCAGTTCCAAGATCCCCGAACAATTCTGAAAATTCCCTTTCTTTTAAAACCAGCAAAGAAGAAAGTGATGAATACACTGTGCTGTTTATAAAAGAACAAATCTGAAGTTCCAGCCTTTGTTCACACTGCAGCACCAAGCTCTGAGAACAGCAGTGCCAAGGAAGGGACAGAGTAATCCAGATGTAAACCGGTTCTTTGCATTCAAGCACCATCGCTGATCTTTGCAATACCCAATGAAAACAAATGCACAGCCTTTCCACTGACCGACCCCAGAGGCAGTGTCAAGGACCTCCAAGTCAAGCAGAGTAAAGGTACCTAATCATGTAAAGCAATCCTAATCATGGTGCCTTGAGTCAGGGGTAGCCCTTTACCAGTAACCACGTCAGCAATATAGTATTTTATATTAATAGAGATCAGATGGTTTATGAAGTTTATGTCTTAACATTAGATTTAAGAAGTTCACGAACATCAGAAGAATTAGTACCCCACTAGTCCCCAACTCTGTGAAGCTCATGGAAACGTGAATTAGTTCTGGTGAGATCCTGGTGCCGTGATGGTTATTTTTTACCCAGTTCACGGGCTCGGCTCGTCGCAGCTTCCACGGCATCCATGACGGTGCTGCGGAGGTTCCCCTTCTCCAGCTGATACAGGCCGTGGATGGTAGTCCCACCCGGGGTGCACACGTCGCTCTTCAATTTTGCCGGGTGCTCCCCAGTCTCCAGGATCATCTTCGCAGCTCCCTGAGGAAAGGACACAACACAAATGACGGCAAGTGCTTGATTTATTGCATTTATAATCCTGCCTGTGACATTGAGTCACACAGCACGGAAACAGGCCCCACGGCCCAACTCGTCCATGCCGACCAAGATGCCCTATCTAAGCTAGTCCTATTTGCCCGCGTTTGGTCCATATCCCTCTAAACCTTTCCCATCCACGTACCTGTCCAAGTACCTTTTAAATGTTGTTACTGTACCTGCCTCAACCACTTCCACTGGTAGCTCCTAGCTACTGTAATAAAGAGGAATCCTTTAATTCCCAACCGTTTCCCAGCTCACATTCAGCTTTGCTGATAAACGATAGCTGAACAGGGGTTGGTCCTGCCTGTGTACCCAAGTAGAACCACCCGCTGAATTTTACACTTGGCCATTGCTCCACATCACCACTGTAGATTCAAAAAAATTTTTTTGAGAGCTATAATCACAAACTGTTTTAGACCCGAGGTCTCTGATGAAAGTTGCCTGGTCCAGTGATGAGAATGTTGCCAGGGCTCGAGGGCCTGAGTTATAGGGAGAGGTTGGGCAGGCTAGGACTTTATTCCTTGGAGGGTAGGATCATGAGGGGCATAGATAGGGTTGAATGCACACAGCCCGTGAACTGGGTAAAAGATAACCACCGGAACACCAGGATTTCACCAGAACGAATTTTGTTTCTGTGAGCTTCACCAGGTTCAGAAAGGGAACAAAAAACTAGAGGGCACAGGTTTAAGCTGAGAGGGGAAAGATTTAAAAAGGACCCAAGGGGCAACTTCTTCAAGCAGAAGGTGGTAGGTGTATGAAACAAGCTCCTACAGGAAGTGGGAGAGGCAGGTACAGTAAGGATATTTAAAAGACATTTGGACAGGTACATGGATAGAAAATGTTGAGAGGAATATGGGCCAATCTTGTCAAGTATAAATGGGTTGGGCCAAAGGGCCTGTTTCTGTGCTGCATTACTCCATGACTCTACGTCAACACCATGTGGACTGCAGATTTCAAACTCCTTTCTGCCATCTACTGGGAAGTGGGGGAGGGGGAGAGAGAGATGGGGCAAAGTATCCCAACTCCCTCTGATTGACGAGGGGACTTTCTCCGACTGTGGTGAGATCTCCTACTCCCTTCTCCCTCCAACCCACCCCCAATGCTGGTTCCATATCCAGTAATTCCAACCAGCAGGTCTATCAACAATGTTTCACTGCTCCCTCTGTATCATCTTCCTTCCTGAGGCCACCAGCTCGTCACTGGGGCTACGCTTCCACTGATGCCAACCCCAGTTGGACTGCAGGGATTGCACAGTTAAACCCCAACCTCTCAATCCAAAAGGCATTGATTATTGATCAGTCAGCCAATTTCCCTCTACAGTCGAGGATCCATGAGACCAACGTCTCCTCTTTCTTCCCTCGCTTGTTCCTGAAACAATGATCCTCCTTGCTGGAGTAACTTGCTGCAGAATCAGTTATTATCACTGACCTGTATGTCGTGAAATTTGTTGTTTTACAGCAGCAGTACAGTGCAAAGACATAACATTACTGTAAATTACAATAAATCAATAGTGCAAAAAAAAAGGAATAATGAGGTAACACAGAAATTGGAGGGAGAGGAGAATGTCACATCAAGCTGATGAAATGGCTGAACATCACCTACCAGCAGTGTGTGAGCTACAAGCTTCTTTGACAATTCATACGGCATTCCCATCTTAACAGCTCCGTCTGTCAGAGCCTCAGCAAATGTGTAGACCTATGAACGGGAGAGAACAAGAGAAAGGTTCGCATTCATAAAGGGTGCCATGCATGATCTCAAGTCCTAAAGCACCTTTGCAGCTTTGAAGCATCAACACGAGGTAACGCAGGAAGCATAGCAGCCAGCTTACACAAGCAGCAGCGAGATAACAGCCAGGTAATCTGTTTTTGGGTGTTACTTAATGCAGGAAAGAAATCAGCCAAGATTTCAGTCATGGTCACTATTCATCCTCCCGAAAAATCAAAAACTGCAGATGCTGGAAATCTGAAATAAAACAAAAATTGCTGGAAACACTAACCAGTCAGGCAGCGTCTGTGGAAATGGGAACAGTTAACCTTTCAGGTTGCAGACTCTTCGTCAGAATAGGCTCAGGAAGCCGAATGTTAACTTTAATCTGTCTTTCCACAATGAGTGTTTACAGCAATTCCTGCACCGATTCAGCCTGTTCATATCCAGATGCTGCATGACAACAAAGTACGACACGACTGTCCTGAGGGAGGGTTTTGACCCCCCCCCCCACAGATGCTGCTCTACCCACTGAGTTCCTCCAGCAGATTGTTTGTTGTTCCAGATTCCAGTATCTGCAGTCTCATGCGTCTCCCTCGGACACAGCTGTGATGTTTTCCAAGGTTGACTAGCCATCGCTTTGTTAAGGCTCACGTACTAATGAGTGGTGAGAATGTGAAATTCACCACCACGCGGGGTGCTAAGTGAATGTAACAGATGCACTAAAGGGGAAGCTGGATGGGTGCGAGGAGGTGAAGGCAACAGAAGGTAGTGTTGATTCAGTGGAGGGGGAAGGAGAGCAGGAACTGAGAGGGATGAAGGGGGACAGCAGGAATCTCAAGTGGAGCACTCACACCAGCATGGACTAGCTGGGCCGAATGGTCTGGAATGAGCAGCCAGGGGAGGTGGTGGAAACAGATACCATAGCAACATTTAAGGGGCATTTAGACAGACACATGAACAGGCAGGGAATGGAGGGATGTGGGTTATTGGAATTGGTTTATTATTGTCACTTGTACCGAGGTACAGTGAAAAACTTGTCTTGCACACCGATCGTACAGATCAATTCATTACACTGTGCACTGAGGTAGTGCAGGGTAAAAACAATACAGGATACAGAGAAAAGTGTCACAGCTACAGAGGAAATGCAGTGCAGGTAGACAATAAGGTGCAAGGTCATAACGAGGTATTTTGTGAGGTCAAAAATCCATCTTATTGTACTAGGGAAGCTGTCCTTGAGCCTGGTGGTACGTGCTTTCAGACTTTTGTATCTTCTGCCTGATGGAAGAGGGAAGAAGAGAGAATGTCCAGGGTGGGTGGGGTCTTTGATTATGTTGGCTGCTTCACCGAGGCAGCGAGAAGTGTAGACAGAGTCCATGGAGGGGAGGCTGGTTTCTGTGATGTGCTGAGCTGTGTCCACAACTCTCTGCAGTTTCTTGTGGTCCCGGGCAGAGCAGTTGCCTACCAAGCCGTGATGCATCCGGATAGGATGCTTCCTATGGTGCATCGATGAAAGTTGGTGAGTGTCAAGGGGGACCTGCCAAATTTATTTAGCCTCCTGAGGAAGTAGAGGTGCTGGTGAGCTTTCTAGGCCGTGGCATCTACGTGGTTGGACCAGGACAGGCTATTGATGATGTTCACTCCTAGGAACGAAGCTCTCAACCCTCTTGACCTCGGCACCATTGATGCAGACAGGTGCATGTGTACCGCCCCCTTTCCTGAAGTCCTGGGTTACGTGCAGGCAGATGGGATTAGTTAGATTGGTGTCATGGTCAGCGGGGACATGATGGGCCAAGGGGCCTGTCTTGTGCAGCACTGTTCTATGTTCTGTTTCTCTGCTAAGAACCTACAACTGCAGAGAGTTGTGGACACAGCTCAGCCCATCACAGAAACCAGCTTCCCTCCATGGACTCTGTCTACACTTCTTGCTGTCTCGGTAAAGCAGCCAATATAATCAAAGACCCCACCCATCCCGAACATTCTCTCTTTCTCTCCCCTCCCATCAGGAGGGAGATACAAAAGCCTGAAAGCACGTACCACCAGGCTCAAGGACAGCTTCTATCCCGCTGTTATAAGACTATTGAACGGTTCCCTAGTGCAATAAGATGGACTCTTGACCTCAAAATCTACCTCGACATGGCCTTGCATCTTATTGTCTGCCTGCACTGCACTTCCTCTATAACGGTAACACTTTATTTCTCATTCTGTTATTGTTTTCCCTTGTACTACCTCAATGCACTGATGTGATGAAATGATCTGTACGGATGGCATGCAGAACAAAGTTTTTCACTACACCTCAGTACAAGTGACAACAATAAACCAAGTTACAAGGATTCCTTGTTTAATGACCAGTCTGAAAGAAGGCAACAAATATTAGACACCATCCGTTTCACAGAAGACAAACTCCTGATCTCCCAATCTACCTCATTGTGCCCTTGCACTTTTTTTGTCTACCTGCACTGCACTTTCTCTGTAACTGTAACACTATATTCTGCATTGTTTTCTTTTACTGCCTCGATGTACTTATGTATGGAATGATCTGTCTGGATGGCACGCAAACAAAAGCTTTTCACTGTATCTCGGTACTTATGACAATAATAAACCAACTCCAGGGTCAATGCCCTTGACAGAGTAAGAGAACCCAGTCCTATCTTTAGCAACATTCCTGGAGATCAGGTGGTTTCTCGCAGGATTCTGTGCCGAGCTGCAGACTGTAACAACATTTAACCCCTCTCCCCACGTACATACGCCAAGCCGCTCCCGCTGACCCCTGTGTGGATGTCGATGTAGGATTCTGGCATTTCTTCGCACAACCCACAGGCAGATACCAGGTTCTTAGGAGAACGGCCTCCCGCTCCCCGGCATTGCTTCCGCAGCAGAACGCCATGGTACCCTGCTGCACCACGCACGGCAGGTTGGGCATTAGCCGCAGCACCTTGCTTCCCAAAGGCAGCAACTGAGGAGAGAGTTATAGGAAAGTCACTGAGAAGCCCTCTGAAAAATAAACCCCAAAAGCTTATCATCACATCAGTGTTTTGTGGAGCTGTTCCACATGTTGGGACCTCTGTTATCTGTGACGCATGTCAATGACTTGATGAAAATGTAGACGGGTGGATTAGCAAGTTTGCGGATGACAGCAAGGTTAGTGGAGCTGTGGACAGTGTAAAGGACTATCGAAGAATACAGCGGGATACAAATCAGTTACAGATCTGGGCAGAGAAGTGGCAGATGGAGTTTAATCCGGGCAAGTGTGAGGTGTTGCATTTTGGGAGGTCAAATGAAAGGAGAAAGTGTACAGTTAATGGTAGGCCCCTTAATAGCATTGAGGTACAGAGGGATCTTGGGGACCAGGTCCATAGTTCACTGAGAGGGGCCACGCAAGTGGATAAGGTGGTAAAGAAGGCATGTGGCATACTTGCCTTCATTGGTACGGGTGTTGAGTATAAGAATAAGGAAGCCATGCTGCACTATATAAAACTTTAGTCAGACCGCACTTGGAGTAAGCCACAAGCATTAGGTTGGAACCCTGCCCAAGGGTTGCAAGGCCACTCCCAGCCATTGGACTGTGGTCTTACACACACGCAGGGCTGCGACCAGAATGTGATCAGACAAAAGTGACCTAGCCAAAACCTATTGGGATGGGTGACAGAAGTTCTGTCAGAAGAATGTCTTAGATTGAAAAGGGAGAGAAGATTTAAGGAGGGAATTCCAGAGATTAGTCACATCGATGCACCACAGAAATCATCCTATCCGGATGCACCACGGTTTCGTACGGCAATTGTTCTGCCTGAGACCACAGGAAATTATGGACACAGCTCAGCACATCACAGAAACCAGCTTCCCCTCTGTGGACTCTGTCTACACTTCTCACTGCCTTGGTAAAGCAGCCATCATAATCAAAGACCCCACCGACCCCGAACATTCTCTCTTCTCCCCCCTCCCATCGGGCAGAAGATACAAAAGCCTGAGAGCATGTTCACCAGGCTCAAGGACGGGCTTCTATCCCACTGTTATATAATGGTCCCCTGCAAGGCCATGACGAGGTAGACCTCACAATCTATCTTGTCATGGCCTTGCACCTTATTGTCTGCCTGCACTGCACTTTCTCTGTAGCTGTAACACTTTATCCTGCATTCTGTTATGGTTTCCCTTGTACTACCTTGATGCACTGATGTGACAAAATGATCTATACGGATGCTATGCAAAACACAGTTTTTCCGCTGTACCTTGGTACATGTGACAATAATAAACCAATTTACCAGCTGCCAATGTTGGAGCCAAGGAAATCAGGGATAACAAGAGGCCACTATTGGATGAGTGTGGAAAAAAGCCATAGAAGGGTTTAAAAATGCCAGATAGTAATAGCTTCCCCTGGCTTCTGCCATAAGTAAATCAGTATGTACCTGTACTGTGTGGCCAACCCACCTTGCTTCCTCAACAGCACGCCCCAAGCCCGACTCCACCACCAAGAAGAACAAGGGCAGCACAAGGTCACAAGACAAAGGAGCAGAAGTAGGCCATTCGGCCCATCGAGTCTGCTCTGCTACCTCATCATGAGGTGAAACTATTCTCCCATCTAGCCCCAATTCCGGCCTTTTCCCCATATCCCTTGATACCTTGACTAATTAGATACCTATCAATCCCCTCCTTAAACACCCCCAATGATCAAGCCTCCACAGCTGTACATGGCAATGAATTCCATAAATCCATGACCCTCTGGCTAAAGAGATTTCTTCTCGTTTCTGTTCTAAATGGGTACCCTCTAATTCTAAGACTGTGCCCTCGTGTCCTGGACTCAGATTTCCCTCCAAGTTGCACATCAACAATGATTTGGAAACAACCTGTCATTCCTTCATCGTCATTTGGTCTAAATCCTGGGACTCCCTCCCAACAGCGCTGTGGGAATTTCTTCCACAGGACTACAGTGGTTCAAGAAGGCAGTTCATAACCTTCTCGAGGACAATTAGGGATGGACAATAACTACCAACTTGCCAGCAATCCCCACAGCCTAGAAATGAATAAAGAAAATATGCCTTAAATTGTAGACTACTGAAAGGCTAGTCTTCCATTTCTCCAGAGTTAAGGGAGTGCTAACTAGAAGAGCTACTCCTGGTTCCTACTCCTACAACAACAGGAGCAGGTTCACTAGGATCTTGCCATTGAGGTGCTCAAGGCCAACCATCCTAATTCAGACACATCTTCCGCAAAAGTGTGGAACCACTCGTGGGAGAAATCTCCTTCTCCCCTCACTCCAAAAAACAGGCCATACTCACCTGAAAACCAACTCCTCCACACCCATCTACTCACATTTTCCAGTGCTTCTATGGTAATCCCAGCCGCCACAGAGACAACGAGGTGAGCTGGTGTGACAAGTGGGGAAATGCTCCTCAGGACTTCAGGCAGGATGGAAGGCTTGACAGTCAGGAAAAGGATGGTACAATTCTTCACCACACAGGCATTGTTGTGTGTAGTCTGCATCCCAGCCTCCTATGGAGCAAAGCACAATAGGAACAGAAGGCAATCGGGAGAGAGAAAAGATCAGCAATCTAAAAGATTGGCATTGAGTCACACAGCTCGGAAACAGGCCATTTGGCCCACTAAGTTGATGCTAACCAGTGAGTGGAGAGCCTTACCGGACATCCACCTCTTGGTCATGTGCTCTCCATGACATGAGGCAGATGGTGACTGTATATATGACCAAGGCAGTTACAAAAAAAGAACTTGCTACAAAAGAATGTGCTGCCTGGGGTGGTGGAGGGGGCAGGTACATTGGTCAAATTCAAGGGATTGCTAGATAAGGACATGGAAGAATTTAGAATAGAAGGCTATGTGGGAGGAAGGGGTTAGATAGTCTTAGGCAAGGTTTAAAGGTCAGCACAACATTGTAGGCCAAAGGGCCTGTATTGTGCTGTACTGTTCTATGATCAAAAACCACCAGGGCTGCCAATAAAGCGTTAAACAGGAAGAGAATATCATCACTGGTCACCAGGATTCAGCAATCCGAGACTGACACCACCAAAATGTTTAATCCCATCTTCTGGCACTTGACCCACAGGCTTCTACGCCTAGGTGACGCCTTCTGCTTCCATCCGTCTTCATTGTGGAGTTCGCCCAAACTTCTCACGAATGGTCCCTTTAAATTATTTGCCCCCCCGTTGAAGTGTTATATTGCTAATCTTTGTTTTACAGCTAGATATTTTTTTCCTTACCTGGATGCGCAACTCCTTCCTGGATACAACATCTAGGACACAGACACAAAGAACACCCCCAGCACCCCATCACTCTGTTTCTTTCCCCACTCTTTCCGCTCCTCCATCTGCCCATCACCCACACACTTCCATCACTGGGTCCCCTCCCCACCCCACCTCCCTTACTTGGTTCCATACTCCACCTCCTCTCCTATCAGATCCCATCATCTGCGGCCCTTTGTTGCCTCCACCTCTCACCTCCCAGCCTCTGTACCTGTTACACTCGTCCCTCCTCCATCTGCCCATCACCACTCCTCGCCTGGATCCACCTCTCACTTGCCAGCTCTTCCTCCACCCCTTCCCTCCTCCTCTTTATACTGGCTTCCCCCGCCCCCTCTGTAATTTCAGTCCAGCTGAAGGGTCTCAACCTGAAGCATCCACTGACAATTTCCCTCCACAGATGCTGCATGACCCGCTGAGTTCCTCCAGCAGTTTGTTCGTTGCATCAGCAGGCTTTTCACCCACTGGACACTTCCTGAGAAAGATTCCTTCCCCACAGGGGATTCACTATGAAGCATTCTGCAATGGAGGTTCAGCACAGGAGCAACAGGAGTTTATAACCAAAGGGTAATGAGCCCAATCCGTGTCAACTGATCAAGTCAGGAGCTCTCACCACAGAGCACCTGATATCCAAGTGAGGAAGGGTTATTGTTGTGCCTGCCAATCTCTCCAGCCCACCTGTCACTTTACAACCAGAGGCCACTCACCGAGTCTCACCTTGAATTTGTACAAGTTGTTGTCCGACGGAGCTGAAGCTATCACTTTTTCAGGCTGAACATTTCCTAAGAAAGAAAAGATCTTTAGCTTTAGATTCAGATCTCTGAACCCTTGCAACGTGCTCACATTGCTCCCCGCCTCTTCACATCCCTGGCACCACATGATGTTGGAGAGGACCCAGACAAATTCAGCCCGCAAAGATAGGTCCCCCTTACCAAAGGAGGAAAATGCGAAGGCTCAAACTTCCATAGAGGGTTGGATAAGGATGGCACTGCAGGAAGTGCAGCTGCCACACAGCTCAGTGACCTGCGTTCAACTCCAACCTCCAGTGCTGTCTGCGTGGAGTTTGCACGTTCTCCCTATGACAGTGTTGGCTTCCTCCCTAAGGTGTTCAGCTTTGTAGGTTAATTGGCCACTGCAAATTACTCCACTGTAGGTGGCTGGTAGAAGCTATGTTAATTAAGATGTCAGAGGGAAAAGGTTACATGAAAATAAGTGGGGAAGATGGGATTGCTCTGAGAGCTGGCATAGATGCAAGAAGGCAAGAGGTAGGACCAGGAGGAGGCCACTCAGCCCCTCAATCCTGCCCCACCATTCATGGTGACCTCTTTGCCAGTTCCCCGCTATCAGAATCAGGTTTATTATCACTGACATACGTCGCAAAATTTGTTTGTTTGCGGCAGCAGTACAGTGCAAGACATAAAAGTGACTTTAAGTTACCAAAAAATAAACAAAAACTGTACAAAAGAGGAATAACAAGTTCATGGACTGTTCAGAAATCTGATGGCAGAGGGGTAGAAACTGTTCCTGAACAATAAGGTGCCGCATAAAAGACTTATCCATAAGGATGCATGGAGTTGGGGTAATGTATCAGCATGGATAGAGGATTGGTTAACCAATAGAAGGCAGAGAGTTGGGATAAATGGGTGGTTCTCTGGTTGGTAATCAGTGGTGAGTGGGGTGCCGCAGGGCTGGGTGCTGGGCCTTGGGCCCACAACTGTTCACAACATATGTTAACGATTTGGAAGAGGGGACCGAGTGTAGTGTATCTAAGTTTGCTGATGACACTAAATTGTGCAGAGGATGTGGAGAGTCTGCAGAGAGATATAGATAGGTTAAGTGAGTGGGCAAGGGTCTGGCAGATGGAGTATAATGTTGGTAAATGTGAGGTCATTCAGCTTGGAAGGAAAAATAGAAGATCAAATTATTATTTAAATAATGACAGATTGCAGCGTGCTGTTGTGCAGAAGGACTTGGGAGTGCTTGTGCATGAATCACAAAAGGTTGGTTTGCAGATGCAACAGGTTATCAAGAAGGCAAAATGGAATGTTGACCTTCATTGCTGGAGGGATTGAATTTAAGAGGCAGGGAGGTTATGCTGCAACTGTACAGGGTACTGGTGAGACCACACCTTGAGTACTGATTGCAGTTCCGGTCCTCCTTAGCTTGAGGAAAGATATAGCAGCTTCGAAGCAGTGCAGAGGAGGTTCACCAGGTTGATTCTGAGATGAGGGGGTTAGCCTGTGAGGAGAGATTGAGGATCTAGAGGTTCTGGGAAACTCCTTCAACTGATGAATGTGGAGCTCCGGTGACCAGGGTAAGGGAACTGTACGAAACATTGTGGGCAGCATAGACTGACGGCTACATGAGAAGACAGGGCGAGGGAACTGACACCCACCTCCTCCCTTCTCCCACCACCCACCTGCTGCCCCCCCCCAACAACGAGCCCATTCCCAACCCTCTCCGCCCACCCGGACAGGAGCCCGTCCCCCTCCCTCCTCCTCCTCCCTCCCCCCTCCTCCTCCCCTTCCCCTCCTCCTCCTATACCCCTCCCCCTCTTCCTCCTCCTCCCCCACCCTCCCCCTCCCCCTCCCTTCCTCCTCCTCCTCCTCCCCACCCTCCCCCTCCCCCTCCCTTCCTCCTCCCCCCACCCTCCCCCTCCCCCCTCCCTTCCTCCTCCCCCCCCCCTCCCCCTCCCTTCCCCCTCCCCCTCCCTTCCTCCTCCCCCCACCCTTCCTCCTCCCCTCCCTTCCTCCTCCCCCCACCCTTCCTCCTCCCCCTCCCTTCCTCCTCCCCCCACCCTTCCTCCTCCCCTCCCCCCTCCCTTCCTCCTCCCCCCACCCTCCCCTCCCCCCTCCCCCCACCCTCCCCCTCCCCCCCTTCCTCCTCCCCCCACCCTCCCCCTCCCCCTCCCTCCCCCCTCCCTTCCTCCTCCCCCCACCCTCCCCCCTCCCCCCCCCTCCTCCCCCCACCCTCCCTTCCTCCTCCCCCCACCCTCCCTCCTCCCCCCACCCTCCCCCTCCCCCCACCCCCTCCCCCCTCCCTCCCTCCTCCCCCCACCCTCCCCCCCTCTTCCCCCCACCCTCCCCCCCTCTTCCCCCCCCACCCCTCCTCCCCTCCCTTCCTCCTCCCCCTCCCCCCTCCCTTCCTCCTCCCCCTCC